>NC_059113.1:42943894-43280457 GCF_020740685.1 Jaculus jaculus | reverse complement strand
CACACTCTCCTGTTGCTATTTTCCACCTTATGTTGGCGGGTGATATCCACCCTCTGCTCATGCCATTATTTTCCCCTGATCTCGTGGATCTTCCCCCTGAGCCTGTAAACCAAAATAAACCTCTTTTTCCAGAAGCTTCTCTTGGTTGGGTGATTTCTGCCAGCAATGCGAACCTGACTGCAACAACCAAGAATGGACACAAGATGATAACATTATAGAGCTCTGCTGTCCTACACAGTTCCTCTAGCCAACCATACTTTATTGTGTTTAAAAAGTTGTTAGACGAGTAAATGTACATGTTACAATACAATAAAAAAATGGACACTGTCTTATATTACCATTCAGTACACTTTTTTTTTTTTTTTTTTTGGTTTTTTCAAGGTAGGGTCTCACTCTAGCTCAGACGGACCTGGATTTTACTATGTAGTCTCAGACTGGCCTTGAACTCATGGGGATCCTCCTACCCCTGCATCCTGAGTGCTGGGATTACTGGCATGTGTCACCATGTCCAGCTCAGTACACACTTTTATGATCAAGCAGGGTTTATCCCTTGCCTCTTGCTGAATTGGAAATTTACACCTGAGATAAGTGCAATCCAAGTGTCATTTCCTACTGACTTCTAGACCAGCATTGTTCTAGTTTGATTGACTGATGCTGTAAAATTCAATGAGAATATTAAAAAAAAAAAACAGGAAACAAATGGAAAGAAGTGCACAACTCTCCCTTTGAATGATTAAGAAATCTTGATAATATAATCAGATTGAAATGGATCATTTCATGTTTCAAGGAACTGAAGCTATTAGGCAAGTGAATATTTCATTTTGGTAATTAGGGCTATGACTTAGAATTGGTCACTACCAGAAGTCACACAGGACTGAACACCATGGGTCCTGCACAAAGAAAGGGCCTTGTCCTGGGAGCGTGCCCAAACGCAAATATTACATTCAGGTGCCCTAAGCCAGAAGCATCAGGAAAGAGGAGAGCAAGGTGTACAGGAAATAGGACTTTCCTGGAGCTATGGCTAGATCAGTGGATCTCGTGAGGAGCATAGGAGAGGCTCAGAAATGATGAATGAGGGCTGCACGGGCTGCACTACTCCACTGTAATGACATAACATGATATGAAGTGGTTCATGACCATTAGGAAGGCATTAAAGATATGTTTTGAGAATTTCCTTTGTCCTTGCATATTGCCTACTTTTCACATTAACCATACTTTCTCCTAAGGTAGAATTTTGTAAGAGGGCTATGGTAATTTGAATCAGATTTCTCCCATAAACTTATGAGTTCTGAACACTTGTTCCCAGCTAGTGGCTATTTGGGAGGTGGAGTATTGTTGGAAGAGGTGTGTTGCTAAAGGATTTATTAGCCCTAGCTTGCCAATATTCATTGGCTGCTCTCCTGCAAATGTTTTCTACCTCTGCTCTACCATCTTTTCCTTGCCATCATGAAGCTTCTTTGAAGACTGTAAACCAAAGGGGAAAAAAAAAAAATCCTCTCCTCCCATGAGCTGCTTCTGGTCAGGTGTCTGTCCCAGCAACATGAAGGTAATTACAATAGAAAATTGGTAATAAGAGAGTGGGTCATTGGTGCTAGAATCCTGACTATGTGGCAATTGGTCACTTGGAACTATTTATAAGAGGAATGTGAAAGGATTTGAAACCTTGGCCTAAGAGATTCCTTGCAATGTTGTAAGCAGAGTTTGATGAACCATTCTGGTCAGAGTTTGAGAGACCTAAATGCAGTGAGAGCTATGGACTGTGGAGGCTTGGCTTATGAGGGGAAGAAATGGCTTTCTCTGGTCTAGGTTAGAAATAGTTTGTGTAAGAGGTTTACTGAATTCTTCCCATGTCCTGAGAACCTGTGCAGGGTATCAGTGCATAGAAATGGACTGTTGTGAGCAGAAGGATATGGCACAGAAAGAAATGAAAGTTATAACTATGGACGATAGCTCCCATTCAGCTACGATTGTTTAAGAGATTGCAATCATTGAGACTGGGCCAGCTGTTCTGCATTCCCTATCACAAAGAAGCTTCTCTTCAAGACTATAAGGCAAACTAAATCATCTCTTTCCATAAGCTGCTTCTGGTCAGGTATTTTCTCAGCAACAAGAAGGTAACTACAACAAAAGCTAACCAAGAAGCCTGACATATACTAAAAGTGCCCAAAGGTCAAAGTCAAATTGGAACCAGGATTTCGAAGTATACACTTCCATAGATGGGAGTCAAGCTGCAGGAAGGCTGGTAAGAAAAGACACAAGGCAAGAATCTGTCTGCCAAACACAGAGATGAGCTGTGCATCAGTTACCTTCTCACTGATAAGACCAAATACCTGACCAGAAGCACCCTGTAGAAGGAAGACAGTTTAATGCAGTGTACAAAGTTTCAAGGGGAAGTTGGAAAGGAATAGTCAGCCAGAGCAGGAAGCTAGCATCATATTCTCTCTATAATCACAAAGCAGAGAGAGAAAACAACAAGAAGGTCTCAATTATAAAACCTTAGAGCCCAGTGCCACACTTCTCCAGCAAGGCCCTATCTGGTAAACATTCCATAACCTCTCGGGACAGCAATGCTCACTGGGGCCAAAGTTTGCAAGCATATGAGCCAGTATGGGAAGTTTTAGGAGGTGGAGCCTTGTTGAAGAAAGCGTATCCCTGGGGCAGGCCTTGTGAACTTATATTCCAGGCTCACTCGCTTTCTGTTCTCTCTCTGTCTCTGTCTCTCTCTTTCCTTCTGTACTGATGCGATGATGTGACTCTAGCTCCCTTCTCCTGTCACGCTTCATGCTTTCCCTGCCATTAGGGACTGCCCCTCTAAATTGTAAGCTGAAATACCCTTTTCTTCCTTAAGCTGTTTCTGGTGAATTATTTTGTCCCAGCAATGAGAAGATAACAGCTATAATGTCTTAGATTACTTTCATCTGTGAAATTCCGTGGTTTTGATATTGGAATTATGTGCCAGAAGAATGGACTAAAAGGAAGCAGGACACAGAAAATAGAGACATACAATGTGTTTTCTGTGCCACATAGTAATTTATATGCTGTGTATGCTGTGGCAGTCTCTTTGTCCAAAGAATTGTCTGACTCTGAGTCATGAATCATCCTTCAGAGATATTCCTACCTCCATCATAAATCTCCAAAAACTACCTTAATTGACAGCTATTAAAGATGCATTATTCATGGAAGCTGTCAGACCACAGGGAAGTGCTTTATTTTACTAAATTATACTTAAATTGACTGGACCAATTTTGATTTAGAGCTACTAAAAGCCAAGAAAATTACCATTCCATCAAATTTTAAGATGCAAAGCAAAATTGCTTAATTTTAACAAACGAAATGTATCATAACTAACATCATAGCCATTAAATTTTGCTATTTGAAAAGAACAGAGCTATAAAAATTAAGGCAATATGTTTTGCAAATAGTGATTTTAATAAGAACAAAAGACACATTTTTTTCCAAGAAATACTCAAACCTGTCTCTATCCCTCTATCCTTATCTGAGATCCTTTTTATTGAACATGGGGTTAAAGGAACATGGACCATTAACGTCTTCCTCTTCTTCCTCCTTTTTCTTCTCATCCTCTCTCTATAGATTAGATAGATAATAGATAGCTAGATACATATAGATATATTCATCTATTAATTTTAAAATAGAGAAACTCGGCATACCAGAGTCCCTTTCCACTACAAATGAATTCCAGGTGCATGTACCAATTTGTATATCTGGCTTTATGTGGGCACTGGGAAATTGAACCTGGGCCAACAGGCTTTGCAAGCAAGTGCCATTAGCTGCTGAGCCATTTCTCCAGCCCCAGACTTGCCTTTTTCCTGTAAGGCTACATCTAAGTGTAGTGTCCTCATTTGCTCTAGAATCTGTACAGACCCAGAAAGTAAAGAAATCACCTGAGAATATTCTGGAACAACCCAATCACTTTTTCGTCCTGAAGCTCAGAAGAAACTTTATATGACTTCTTTTGCCAGTTTGATTCCTCAGCACAAAAGCTCTCAGTTATTTCGTTTTAAGCCTTCTCAATCCCACTGCAGTTGTTCTGCATATAAATTTCTCTTGGTCCCCAGAAAGATATAATCCCTTGCCAGAAGAGAAAATTCAGAGTCTGAGCACCTTCCTTTATAGGCCCTAGCTAGATAAATATCAGCTTCAAAAACAAAGCATATGTTCTGCAAATTTGATGTACTGCTGTGAAAGAAAGTTTTATTTTAGAATATTATAGAATAAATATAGTTGGCCTTCTTCATGCAGGGTACCACATCTTCAGATTCAATTGACTGTAGGTTGAAAATATAGTATTAAAAAATTGAGTGAATACAGGATCAGTCTGGACAACTTAGTAAGACCCTTTCTCAAATAAAAACAAAAGCTAGGGATGTCGCTTAGTGGTACAATACTTGCCTACCATGTGTAAGACCCTGGGTTTAATCATGGCCAAGCAACAAATATATCTATACTAGACATATATACCACATTTTTCCCTATCACTATTGCTATATAACACAGCATAGTAATAAAACTGAATAAGTTTAAGTTTGATTGGTATAAGATGGGGACTGATGATCTGTGCAACATAGTGTAGCTATATTTGGAGATAAGTCTTTAAAGAGCTGATGGGTTAAACTAAATCCAACCAGGTGGGGACCTGGCCAATCTGACTGATGCCCTAGTAGGAAGATGAAGGGAAGACATACAGAGAATACACCTAGGCATGGCAATGTGAGTAAGAAGCAAGATAAGACCATGTGTAGTCTAGGAAAAAGGCCTACGAGAAGTGTGCCCTGCTGACAGCTCTAAGTCTCCAGAATAGGGAGAAAATTAATGTGTGATATTGAAGCTGCTGCCCTGTGGTCCTCAAAAACAATAACTTCATCATTAACCATCAAGTAGCCTTGGCCCTGTTATGCTGTGACAGTGACTGGAGCACAGATTCCATGTACTAATTAGAGGAGCATGAGGTATGCTGCCAGGTTCCAGCTTTGTAGCAGAGTGCAAAGGTGCTCCAGCCACAACCCAGCTTAGCTCAGCCTGCACGCCAGGCAGGCAGGTGCACAAAGAACTCTCAGATGGACCTGGCTTCCAGGTGCTCCAGTCAGCGACTCCAATCATTCTAGCTGAGATATTGGATGTTATTGGGAAGATAAAATATCTAAGATGTTATTATGTTAGCAGGCCTATCAACCCAAATCCTTACTCTTCTATAGAAGTGGATATTCATTAGAATAGCAAGGTTATTCTTGTACAAGCCATAACAAAACTGTTTTGAAAAGTTAGAATTTTTCAGAATAAAGAATGTTTGAATCTTGTGGCTGTTGCTCTATTTATTTTTTTTTTCAAATCATGTCTATTTAAAATTCAAACATTGTGTTTTTCATCTAGCTTTCCATTTGCTGAAACAAATGTTTGATAACATTTCCCTGAGCCTCAGAGGATATTTGAAACCCAGCAACATATTAGAGCAACAAGAACTTTGAGCACTTCATAGAAAAATGACATAAAGTAGAAATAACACAGTTGTTTTTTGAAAATAGGGAGTTAGCCACTTGGGTCAGTTTCCAAACTTCCCCAGTAAATGCAGAAGCAATTCCCTATCTCATTCTGTTTTAAAAGGAAAAGAGAAAGCAGGCAGAGCTTTGTTCTAATTCCCAGATTTCTCTCCCTTGTAACTTGGAAAACACACCACAGACTTCATATTTGGGTTTCATCAGAAAGACTTTCCTTTGTTGGGTCCCCAGTGTGAGCATTTAAAAACAGTCTTGAGATAGAAGAACTGCTAAAGTTCTCTACTACACAATATTAGACAAAAAAAAATTCATTGGGAAAGATGTTTATCCTAATTGCACTCAACGTGAGGTGGGAGCTAAGGGTCTATTCATTCCCTAAAGGATGGGTTGGGATGGTGTTTGATGGAGCTGAGCTCATTATCTTCCTCATAAAGGTCAAAATTGGAATGCTTGGTGAGGTATCTCTGACTTTCCTGAGAACTCAAATTACTCCCATATGTCAACAGTCAGGTCTAAACATCAGAACTGAAACATGTCCCTTAACAGACAGATCACACACAGGGTTCCATTTGGTCTAAACAATTACCTTCAACACCATCAGAGACAACTTAGAGAAAGTATGGTTTCATTTGGGAAATTTATTTCTTCATAGAAAGAAGCATTACCATCAAAATTATGAAGGTGGCATTAAAGCTGATTGGCTTTGTGGGCAGTAACATGCTGACTCACACTCTCACACAGAGTGAATAGCCTGCAGGACACAGCACCTTGACAGAGATACAGGGGAGTTTGGCATATATTTCCAGAAAGTGACTTTCATGGTAAACTCTACACAACTGATGCTATTGTTAAAGATGGTGCTATGGACTCTGAAAACTGATTAAGGTTACTTTCCCATGATTTTTTTCTTCTCCCTAGTTTCAGAAGTGGAACCCAGGATTTAATGCACAGTGGGCAAGTGCTCACTGAGCCACAGCCACAGCACTCACATCATTCTTAATTTAGGTATGACTGGTATCATTCAGGTTCAAACCTTGAGTTCAAACCTTGATAAAATTTTTGAATAATGATTACTCCTGTAGAACCACCACACAGATAAGTAATAGTTCTGGAACACACAAAATACCCATTCGTATGTCCTATTCCTCAATGTATTTCTTATAAATACATTTTCCTTTCTCTGTATTTTTTTCTCCTTTCTCCTGCCCTTTCTCTCTCCCTCCTTTTCTTTTAGTTCTGCTTTACTTCCTCACTTCCCATCCTTCTTTCCTTACTTCTTCCTCTTACCTCCTTCTTTCACTTCTCTCTCCATTCTTCACTTTCACTTATAATTCCTTAATTTCTCCCCTCTTCCCTCTATCCCCTCCTCCTTCTTGACTTTTTCCTCACTACCTCCCATCCTTCCTTCTTCTGTTCCTTCCCCCCTTCCTTAATCCCTCCTCCTTCTTCTCTTTCTTTCCTTCTTTCTTCGTATCTTCAGTCTACCATATTTGCCTACTCTCCAGTCAAAATGTACAAGGCTGTTGAAGGATGCTGGTCATAGCAATAGAAAGCTTTCCTGTCTTGAATACTCAGTAATAAAGACAAAACCACACTTTTGTGATGTTTTGGTGTTTCCTACCTGCTGATCTTATCCAGGGTGCAGGAGCTCCAAGTTCTAATGAGGCCACTATGGCTCATATCCCATTACTCCAGCATCCACAGGCCCCCTGAGCCTGAGCCTGCTCAGGATGCACTGTTGGGATCCAAGTTAGTTGATGGGTATTCCTGGACTTGTATCAGATCAGATGCAGTGCACAGAGACATTTTCAGAATATTCACTGTCTTCTCCAGCCTTGCAAAAAATATAGAGAGTAAAGTCTATTAAGAGGAGCCAAGATTAATCAGTTTGAATGACAAAAGATGGAGGCTCTATGGTGTGTCTGAAGTCACAGAGGGGAATTTGCATGTTAATCATGCCTTTGTGTGCAGTGATGAGCCTTCAAGTGAGGTGTCTCTGTATTGGAATCTATTGCAACTGGGCATTCAAAGTAGAGATGACTACATTGTGACTTAACTTGCCAGTTCACTCAACAATTACTTGTTGACCTCCAACTTAGTAAGAAACCTTATGAGAGCAAGCAGGGTTACAAAAATGAGCAGAAAAAAAAATGTACCCCTGGGTGTAGGAACAAATGAAGGAAGCAGGTGCTCATCTCCCCCACTCCTCACCCCTGTGGCTAATACATACACTAGTAAATTTTCTAAACATGTGCCATGGTGATAACAGAGAAAATTTCATAAGTAGTTTGGATCAAAATGATACCTGATCAGAAGCAGACAAATAATTTTGGTAATATTTTTTATCTAAACTAATATGCCTAAAATCTAATCTTTTCATTGTAAAAAATATTGTGATGTTTTATATTTTATTTTGTATTGAATTCTCTAATTCCCATATATTCTTCATACATTCCCAGAAAAAAAGGTCATGATCACAGTGCATGCAAATAGTTTCTTATATATCAGCCAATGTGAAAGGAAGTAATGGGTCACACTGCTAGAAATAAAATGCTCCACAACAGCCACCATTCTGCATAATAAAAATTGGTAAGGAAACATATGTTCACTGCAAGCTCTCAAATCTCTGCTTTCTTTGGATTGCTAACCTCTTTGAATCACAGAGGTAAATCCAAAAGAAGGAAGATGCCTGACTGTGTGACAGTGTAAGTATATATTCTTACTAAAATGTATAAAATAAATAAGTAAATATATATATATTATGTATATATAGTAGATAGTAGACATTATGTATATATATATATGATAGTTACTTTTGCAAATGTTTGCTCTTAATGAGGACAATTTTAAGTTGCAAAAAAAAATGAAGAGATGTCCAAAAACTAGCTTTTAAGTATAAGGGAAAGTTATAGATCAAGAGTAGATGATGAACAGCTAGATAGATAATAGAGCTACATAAATATAGCTACATATTTTTAAATTTTTATTTATTTGAGAGCTACAGAGAGAGAGAGAGAGAGGCACATAGAGAGAGAGAGAATGGGCGCGCCAGGGCCTCCAGCCACTGCAAACGAACTCCAGATGCATGCGCCCCCTTGTGCATCTGGCTAACGTAGGACCTGGGGAACCGAGCCTCGAACCGGGATCCTTAGGCTTCACAGGCAAGCACTTAACCGCTAAGCTGTCTCTCCAGCCCAATATAGCTACATTTTAACAAACATGTTTAGCCATATATATATATATATATATATATATATATATATATATATATTTATTTATTTATTTATTTATACTATATATAATATTTATAATATATATCTATATATATATAAATATATATTTATTTAGATATAGAGACATAGGTAGAGATGGATATGGACATAGATACTGTCATATAGACGTGAATAGTACAAGTTAAGAGACATCAAGGCAACATGCCCCACTTTACATGCTGAATGCTGAGGAACACTGCCATCCAGGCAACAAAGATGCTGTATTCATAACTCCAACAGTGACTGTTGTAACTTGCACAAGATCCACAAAATACTGAGCCCATCAATATTCCATCACAGTTGGTGGAGGAGGGCATGAGGCATCCATCCATCCCTGAATAGTCATTTAATGGTGGGTGGGGGATCAAGAGACATTGTATGTGGTCATGTACTAATCCCCCACCTGTTCTCATGAAGATAGCCTTCAATGAGTTTAACACACACACACAGAGAGAGAGAGAGAGGGAGAGAGAGAGAGAGAGAGAGAGAGAAATGAATAAAGAGAGACATTGAAGTATGCTTACTGGAAAGCATAAGGGGTCCAGTAGAAGGGGGATGGGGATTGGACCAAGAAAAGGTAATAAGAGGGTATTACAATAAAAATATATTATATACATGTGTAGAAATGTCAACAAATTCAAAAGTATCCATACCTGTGACAATGGGTGGCATAAATCCATTCAGTAGAAAGTGTCTCCCCAAAATCCCAATGTTCAACATTATTGCCTTGAAGATTAAGTTCCAACACACAAATTTGGGGATGCATAGACAAGTATAAAAGTACAATTCATATAAAAAGAGTCTGTGTAGTCCTGAAATACTCCTAAGGAAAACCAGAGGAAAGAGAAAAGAGGTGTGGATTTAGGCAGTAGGACTGGAGAGATTCCTCTGGTCATTGCCACCGGGGTGATATAAAACACCTTCCAGATAGGAAAAAGTACAAATAAATAAAGAGAAATTCAAACTGCATTTAAAATATCTTTAGCTACTTGCTGAATGCCTTACAATGAATTCAATCATTTTCTGTACCCAAACATTTCTTTAAGTAATACCTTCTTGTTTTCTCCCTAGTGTTATTGCAGTACAACTAAAGATTGAAAAGTGCTTAATATGTTAACGTGTTTTGAAATACACACACTGTTATGGTTGGGATAAGTAGTATTCTGGAAGTTCATGTGTTTGAGACATGGGGTGGGGGAGTTGCGGAAATAACAGTTTGATGGCATTCTTGGGAAGTAGTGAAGACATGTGAGGTGGGACGTAGTTGAAGATAGTAGGCCGCAGGGGCTGCGTCTTTGCAGAGGGATGGCTTGAATGTGAAGAGTGTGAAATGTCCACCATAGGCTCATGGGCTTGAGCACTTGGTCTCCAACTGGTGGTTACGTGTGGGAAAATTGTGGAGCCGTTAGGAGGGGGAGACTTTTGCAGTCAGGGTCATGCAGAAGTCACCCAACCAATATCAGTTTGTGGGAAAAATGGGTTTGTTTTGGCTTACAGACACGAGTGGAAGCTCCACGATGGCAAGGGAAAAATGAAGGCATGAACAGAAGGTGGACATCACCTCCTGGCCAACATCAGGTGGACAACAGCAACAGGAGAGTGTGCCAATCAGTGGCAAGAGGAAACTGGTTATAATACCCATAAGCCTGCCTCCAACGATACACCATCTCCAGGAGTCTTTAATTCCCAAATTGCCATCAGCTGGGGACCTAGCATGCAGAACACCTAAGTTTATTGGGGACACCTGAATCAAACCACCACAGAGCCATTCTGGATGAAGTGCGTCACTTAGGGCAAGCATTAAGGTTTTGTAGGCTGGCCTTAACTTCTGTTCTCCCTCTGCTTCCTGATTGCAATGTAACCAGCTGCTTCATGGTCTTGCTGCAGAAAACTCTGAAGCTAAAATAAGCCCTCTCCTTTAAGTCAAGTATTTAGTCACAGCAATGAGAAAGTAACTGAGACAGAGGGCACAGTTTGTACTTTTCTCCTCACTTTCTTTCCTCTTCTCTCTCTCTCTCTTTCTCTCTTTCTCTCTCTGTCCCTCCCTCCCTCCCTCCTTCCCTCCCTCCCTCTCTCTCTCTCTCTCTCTCTCTCTCTTTTTCTCTCCTGACTGTCATGAGGTTAGAAAACTCCCATGCTACACTCTCCTGGTACCATCACATTGCATATCACCACAGGCCCAAAGCAATGGTGACAATCAGTCTTAGACTAAGCATCTTATAATATCAAACAATCAGACTTAAGCATCTGAAACTGAAAGACAAAATAAATATTTCCCCTTTTAAATTATCTCTCTTAGGTTTTTTTCATAATGACAAAATTTGAGTAGGATATATACTTTATAAAAAATGGTTGACACAATCACACTAAAGGACTTACTTATCACCACACATGGTTTCCTTTGTTGGGTGTATACTGAGAACATATGAAATCAATTCTCCTAGAAAATTTATATATATATATATATATATATAATAAATTCTTAGCTATTAACTCCATGCTGTGCATTGATTGTAAGAACATACAACAGAAACTTTGTACTCCCCAATAAACCTACTCTACCCATTCTGTATCACTTCCCCAGTCATTGGTAAGCATCATTCTGCTGTTTCTAAGAGATTAAGGGTTTTAGGTTCTAAATTGTTACATGCCTTTTCAAGTAAATATGAAATTAACATCTGCTTCCAAACTGGAACAACTCCCAAAGAATGACTCATTCCAGTTCATCTTGATAAGAAAATTGAGTTTACTGGTGGTGATTTACCAAACAGTGCAAGAGTACAGACAACTGCATTTTTCCTGAAATCTAGAATACCTGCTTACCAAGCTTCTAGCTTCTACAACTCTAAGTCTATTCACACATACCTGGGTTTACAATGCTGCCTAGTGTTCAAGCAGCAGAGATGACCTACAGTCTCAGACAACATGATGCACAGAAAAAGAAGCCAATTCTGGAAAAGATATGTTTATGTGCACTCCATCCATGCTCTTATCAGGGATTCTGCTGGTCTTGGCAAAGATTTTCTACCCATGCAAAAGACATGTTTTGTTGCAATATGGTACATATGATAGCTGAGTGATGACTTACTGTAAGATGGAGTTACTCTGGCTGGCTTCTTTTCCAAAAGACTTTATATTGTATTGTCCATAAATACAGATATATACTAATGTCATAAGGCCCTCCCACCACCATCCCTTCTCCCTTCCTAAATATCCCCTCCACTAAACACCTTCTTCTTTCCAACTAGTCTCTCCGTTTTAATCATGCCATATTTTTCCCTCCTACTATGCAGGCCTTGTGTAGGTATCATCAGTCACTGTGAGGTTGTGAAAGCTAGGGTATCTTGTGTCTGAACACAATATTGTAAGCACTCCTCCCCTTCATTTAGCTCTTAGATACTTTCTGCCACCTCTTCCACAATGGTCTCTGAGTCTTAGAGAATGTGATAGAAATGTCTCACTTAGTGAAGACTTCAGTGTCACTTCTCAGCACTTGGGCCATTTCTGAGTTACTCTAGTGATCACCGCCATCTGAAAAGAGAAGCTTCTCTAACCAAAAGTGAGAGTAGCATTAGTATATCAGCATAAACATAAGAGTTTAGAGGGTAACTTGGTGGGCATAATAACTTGTAATTCTCTGTCTTCCAAGTTTATCCATGTTGTCAGTCCCCAGTCAGCGCGTCTAGTGCCAGAAGGTGCTACATGGGCAACTGAGGGAGAATGACCAATATCTGTCCAAGCAATTCATGGTCTAACCTACTTAGCAGCAAATAATCTGTCATGATGCTCACATAAGTGCAATAGTGGCACACAGCCATGGTGGGGAACCAACTGTTCTTGATTTGGCTAACTGATCCCCTCAGTGGTACGGGACCTATAGCTGGATCTGTGAAACAAGTCAGAACCATATCCAAATATAAGCCCACTCTCCATTATCAAGCTACCACCAATTGTGGGCTACAAGAGGGCCTACATCTATTAAATTCTCTATAAAAAAGTAAGGGTTGGGCTGGAGAGATGGCTCAGTAGTTAAGCGCTTGCCTGTGAAGCCTAAGGACCCCGGTTCGAGGCTCGATTCCCCAGGACCCACGTTAGCCAGATGCACAAGGGGGCGCACGCATCTGGAGTTCATTTGGAGTGGCTGGAGGCCCTGGGGCTCCCATTCTCTCTCTCACTACTTGCCTCTTTCTCTGTCTGTTGTTCTCAAATAAATAAATAAATAAAATCTTTAAAAAAAAAAGTAAGGGTTATCTCATTTGTCCTGGTGCTAACTTACTCTCCATTGGAGAATCTGCTTCTCTTTTTCAGATAGATGCAGATCCTAAGGAGAGAGCCATCCCATCATACCTCAAAAGGGCCCCAGATGAAAGGAAGAACAATTGCCAAAACAAGTGAGGGTGCTGTTTTCTTAGATCTAGGTACCAGCACAAGGTTGAAGGAGATCGACACAGAGAACAATCAACTCCTACCAAATCAGACATCCAGAGACCCAGAAGCCCCCAACACCTCATCACTGAAGCAGACCAAAAATGAACCCAACATGGCTCAGGGAAATTTTGTGGAAGAAGGGGCAGAAAGAACGTCAGAGCCACATGTTGGGTCATGATATGCAGAGACATTTATCCTACCCATAACTGTGGGCTAACTCCACAATGCATGACCCATATACCTCAACAACGAGGGGCCAGGGAGAGGGGGTAGTACATGGATGAGCCTAACAATGGTACCAGATTGGCTGTATTTGCTGAGTAATTAATTTAAAAAACGAAAAAAGTTCTCGGAGTCCTTTCTTTTTTAAGATACAACTCCTGTGTATGTGTGTGTTTATGTGGGAGTGTGTATAATGCTTTTTGTTTCAGGCATGCTAAGCAAATTTCCCACTAATGAGTTATAACCTTATCACATTTTCTTTATCTATTAATGTTCTGATGGATACTAACTTAATTTGCATCTCAGCCATTGTGTATAATGTTTTGCATCTTAGCCATTGTGTATAATGTTGTAATGAATACAGAGTACAGATGTTGCTTTGACACATTGATTTCATTTTTTTTTTGTTTATATACACAGAATTCAGATAGCCAGGTGTGGTACTTTGAATGGATGACCCCTAATACATTTAGGATTTTATTAAAGTTTGTAATATAGAGCTGCAACCACCTGGATGGAGGAGGTATCACAATAAGTGGAACCTAGAGTCCAGCCCTAAGGTGTGAGTGTAGATTTGGAATGCCAGTCTAAAGACAGGCAAAGTGCTGGAGCTTAGCCTGGAGTTCCTGAAGTGTGCATGCTTGTGTGTGCTGTGTGGTGTGGCTTTTGGTGGTTTATGGACTTTTCTATCTCTCTGCTTGGACCTGCAAAAGTGGGTCCAATTTCTTCTGCAATTATGGAACTTTCCCTGGATCTGTAAGCTTCAAATAAATTTCCTTGCTCCATAATTGGGTCTAGTCTGGAGGCTCATCTCAGCAACTTGAGGCTGTCTGACACACAAGGTCACATGATAATGCTATTTTTAATTTTCTGTGGGAGGTTCATAATGACTTTGAAAATGGCTGCATCAATCTGAATACCCACCAACAGTGTTTGAGGACACCCTTTCCTCAACATCCTGATTATTCACTATATCTTGTCTATTTTATAAAAATCTCTTTAAACATTGTGGAAAGGAGGCAGAATGTTAAGACAGGAGTTGTGATGAGTGCTGTGAAAGGCTATCTTCTAGAGACAATATGATCTTTACACTCTTGAACTCACAGAAGATGCAATTTCCTGCACAAGAATGAACCAGTCAATATTCCATCGTGGATGTAAATAGGGCTCACAAGACCCACCAACTCCCAGAGTAATTACTGGCAGCTAATGGGTGCTGGAGGACAAGAAAATATATTCTTCAGTGGTGTTGCCCCTGATAAATTGCCCAAACCCCAGTATAACTCCCACCCATGCTCATGTAAGCAATCCTTATTGAACTCAGTTGTTCACACAAAAATACTTGACAGTAGCAAAGGGATGATCTGGGAAGAAGAAGGGGTTTAGAGCTGTGGGAGAGAGGTAAGAGAGGGTAATGAGGGTACAACAAAAATGCACAACATAGGCCTGGAGAGATGGCTCAGCAGTTAAAGTATTTGCCTACAAAACCTAACAACCCGGATTAGATTGCACAGTACCCATGTAAAGCCAGCTACACAAAGTGGCACATGTATCTGGAATTCCTTCGCAGTGGATAGAGGCCCCAGCATGCCCATTCTCTCTCCTTTTTCACTCTCCATGCAAATAAATAAAATATTTAAAACTACACTCCTTATGTTTATGATATTGGCAAAAATAAAATGAAATAAAATCACACTAACCCCCTAAGTAGATATTGCATCAATATGGGATATAATAAACCAAGACATACCTTGGAAGAAACTGTCCCAGACTCGAGCATCCCAGAAGGCTGATGTTGAGCAGTGGTCTATATCCATGTCTCCTGCTCAAACTCTGGTTTCTCCAACAGGAATTGACACTGGATAGGAGCGTATTAAAGTGTGGTGTGATTACATACTCCCTCTGATTGCCTCCCACAAGACAGTACAGTGGAACCCTGCTTGCTGCCCTTGGAGTCTGCTGCTGCCTTGTGATTTGTTCTTCTGCCTTCGTTATGTAGCTGTGAGACCAATTTTCCATCAGAAAGAATTTGATGGAGATCTGTGTCACTTGACTTTTGACTGATAGGTAAAGAGGACACTGTGTTGGAACCATGAGTAAGGACTTAGTGGGAGGGGAGGGAAGGCAGACCTCACAGTAGCAGCAGCAAGAGTGGCACATGGTTGATGGTCTAGACACAATACTGGTAACAAGACAAAGCACATGGCCTTTTGCATCCTGAGATTGGGATTAGTGTAAATGACATGATAAAAAAATAAAAATAAAAAAATAAAACAACCTAAGCTAAGTAGCAGATTTAGCTCTAGGTAGCAGTCTTCCTTACAATGCTTTCATCACAGCATTGCACATCAGGCTGAGTCCTTCTAATCCACTATTAGCTTCTTGAGAGCAAGGCCTTTGCATTGCTAACACAGAGCACCTGACCAAAAGCAGCTAATGGGAGGAACAATGTTTATTTTGGCTTATAGTCTTGAGGGAAAACCCATGATGGCTGGGAAAACATGGTATGTACAGAGGCTATATATCACCTCTGCCATAGCAGGTGGAAACAGTAACAGGAGAATGAGCTGAACTCTGGCAATAAAGAGTTAGCTATAGCTGGGTGTGGTGGCGCATGCCTTTAATCCCAGCATTCAGGAGGCAGAGGTAGGAGGATTGCCATGAGTTTGAGGCCACCCTGAGACTCCATAATGAATTCCAGGTCAGCCTGGGCTAGAGAGAGACCCTACCTCGAAAAACCAAAAAATAAAAAAAAAAAAAGAGTTAGCTATAACACACCAAGACCCACCCCAACAACACACCTCCTCCAGCAAGGCTCTGCCTCCCAAATTACCATCAGCTGAGGATCAAGTATTCAGAACACATAAATTTATGGGTAACACTTGATCCAGATCATCACAGCTTGACTTTATTCTTGGGCATTCATAAGGCCCACAGCTGCAATGACATTGAAGGAGCTCAGTTCTGCCTCACTGAATGCCTTTCTCATGAGCAGCTCCACTCAGAGCTGCCTTTGTGCTGTTCCTTCTCACAGCCCCTCTGCCCTTAGGCTCTACACCAGCAGGTGTAAGTGTACCTAGACATGAGCCCCAGAGTGAAGAAACGATGGCAGGCACAGCTTTGTTTTTCAGATCAGCTACAGCAACAGATCCAAGAGGCAATTAGAGGCAAAGGCTCAGTGATTCATGTGCTTAATTAAAGGCTTATAAGAATTCATTAAGAAGTTACATAAATCATCTTTATTCTCTACATCTGGGTTATTTACACATACAAACATATATTTATGGAAGAAAAAGGAGGTATTCTATCACATTTTCACACTGTAGGAACTTCTGATATGAAAATTGTATTCCTTTCAAGTGCATTTGGGAACATGGCCAGTGGAATCTATATGCTACATGTTTATCACAGATGTACCAAGATATTATAATTCAGTTCTCAAAGGGTGTACCCTTGCCTCCTCACTGCAGGTTTTCAGTTGTATTTAGTTCATTTTGTAAAATGATGAAGTTTAACATTGAATAGAAAAGGTCCATTATGACTGGCACTTACCAACATGAAAGCAACTGGCTGCTTAAAACTTGCATCTTCTTAGTTAGAACAGAAAGTCACTGTCAGGTCTTTTCCAGCTTTAAAATAATCACAGATGAAGTTTAAATGACACTTATGATACACTAAACCCTACTTTCATGGTCCTTGGATCAGTGCATCCCTCTCTCTCTCTATCTCTCTCTCAGTATATATGTATATGTGTAAGTACAGTTGTAGATATACATATAGAGCAAATATCACCTTGTGTGTGGAAGAAACTTACCTACAAAAATCACAATTTACTATATTTATATATTTTCTTATTATCCAGAAATCAACTAATATCCTTGTGTTGACAGGAATCTCATTTAACCCCAGAACTGCAGTGCTGAGCCACAGCATGGCTGGGGTCACCCCTACTCTCCCCCAACTCTGGGGCTCACAGAATAAGGTTTCCAAAATTCTGGGCTGCACAGCATGTTCATCATTCTAAATGTCCTTTACAAGTACTTTTTCTTCCCATTTATTGCAGCAAGTATCCCAGCATCTTATGCAATGACTTCATGACTGAAAAATGTCTTTCCTTGCAGAGATGACACACAAATCGCCATGCTGATCTGTGGAAGGCTCTGCAAAACCAGTGAGCTTCTTACTGATAGTGAAGACAGAAAGAAAAGAGACACAGGATGCCAATATCAGAAATGAAAGAGAGACCATCACTACTGAAACAGGATGTTAAAAGGATAATAAAGGCATGTTATGAATGACAAGAGCATCTCAATACCCACAAACATAGTGCCAAGAAGAATTTGGAAATCCCTCAAAAGGCACTTCTACTAAAGCTCACAAAAGAGACTAAAGACATGGCTCAGTGGGTGATGATGACCAGACTTCGGGTCCCCAGAACCTATGTAAAGCCTGTACCTGCAACCCCAGCACACCAAAGGTGAGATAGGAGGGAGAGACAGGGAATCACCAGAAGTTTGTGAGCCAGCTAGCATGTATATGTAGTGGTGAGCAACAAGAGACCCTTCCCAAACAATACACCGGAGGTTGTCCTCTGACCTCCATGTGCATGTCATGGCACATATGTGCCTGCACTCTATCTCTTTCTCTCTCTCTCTCTCTCCTTCTCTCTGTCTCTCTCTCACACACACACAAAGGTTTTTTTTGAAAAGCACATAAAAAGAAGAATATCTGAATAGGTCTATATCAATAAAAAGAAATCGAGTTGAATTTAATGAGTTCTCAAAGCAAAAAAAAAAACTGATAGATTAACTGGTACAATATACAAAACATTAAAGGGATGATAGTAACTCTACACTAATATTAACTCATCAACAATACTAATTTTATAATGATACTATAATTCATTAGCAATACTAACTCTATGATGACACTATAACTCGTTAACAATACAAGCTCTATAATGATGCTATAACTCATCAACAATACAAGCTCTATAATGACACTCCAACGCATCAGCAAAACTAACTCTATGATAACACTATAACTCAGCAATGGTACTAACTCTACAATGCTACTGTAACTCACCAGCAATACTGACTCTAAAATAATACTAACTCGCCAGTGGTACTAACTCTATAATGATACCACGTCAATGATACTAACTATACAAGGCCTTCCAGATAATATAAGCCATAACTCCTTACCTCATTATGATGTCAGAATTCTCCTAAAAACAAAGCCAGAAGAGGACATTAAACGAAAAGACAACTATAGACTAATATCTCATAAAACCCTAACACAACATTTGCAAATGCAATCCAACATTGTATAAAAAACATTTTACACCACAAAAAACTGGGAATTACTTTAGGGAGGCAGAAATATAAGTTGGCATGTGTACATAGTCTAGATATAAAAATAGAGACGATCTATATAACTTCTTAAAACATTCTTTTAAACTTGTAATTAAGCACATAAATCATTGGAAGAGAAAAACCCATGTGCTCTAAGTTTAGCAATTGCTTCTACCAACAGACTAATAGGGCTTATCTATGTAAAATGATACTTTTGACATCATTAGACTACTGATCTCTTCTCCATCATAGGCAATGTTTATAGAATGGGAAGAGAAGCCACAGAGTAAGAACCAAAAGGAGTTCCTGACAAAGGACCCATACCCACAATATGCAAGAACTCTTGAGACTCAGCAAGAAGAAAACAAACAAAACGATTGAAGAATGGGTGGGCGGTGAAGAGGATCTCTAGATAGACAATGAGCAAAATCAACAATCTATGTGACCAGGGAATTTCTAGCCAACATGAGATGTCACTACATATCTAGCTGAATAGACACCCCAACAGTGCCAAACATGCAGCAGTACCCTGACAGGACCAAACACAGGCAAGGACCTCATGCCACAGGAACACTCACTCTCTGCTAATAGGAATCCAGAATACTGGGCCTTTTCTCACAAAACAGAACATACTCCCATCATATGGCCCAGTGTAGGCATTTACGCTACAAAGTACCTGACAGCTTATGGCCACACAGAAGCCACACATGGGTGCTTATAGTGGCTTTATTAATAATTGGCAAAGGATGGAAGCAATCAAGTTTTCTTTAATAGATGATTGAATGAATAAACTTTGGTGTGTTCACATAGTGGAATATTATTCCATGATAAAAACTAATGAGGGCCAGGCATGGTGGTACACACCTTTAATCCCAGCACTAAAGAGGCTGTGGTAGGAGGATTTCTATAAGTTTGAGGTAAGCCTGAGACCATGTAGTGAATTCCAGGTCAGCTTGGGCTAGAGTGAGACCCTACCTCAAAATAAGAAGTAATGAAGCTGGCCGTGGTGGCGCAAGCCTTTAATCACAGCACCCTGGTGGTAGAGATAGGAGGATTGCCATGAGTTTGAGGCCACCCTGAGACGACATAGTGAATTTCAGGTCAGCCTGAGATAGAGCAAGACCCTGCCTAGAACCCCCTACCCCCAAAAAAGTAATGAGCTGGAAAGATGGCTCAGCAGTTAAAGGTGCTTGTTTGCAAAGCACAATGACCCTGATGAGATTCCCCAGTACCCACATAAAGCCAGATACACAAAGTAGCTCATCTATCTGGAGTTCATTTGCAGTGGCAAGAATCCCTGAAATGTCTGTTTCTTTCTCTCTCTCTCTCTCTCTCTCTCTTTCTCTCTCTCTCCTTCCCTCTCCCTCCCCATCTCTTCTTGTAAATAAATAAAGAAAAAACAGTAATGAGCTACTACACCACACAAAGACAGAGTAGAAATGGGTATTACTAGCTGAAAGAACAAAGTATGATGAACTACATGACATTCTATACAACAGCACATGTAAGGTACATTGGAAAGATTAGTGATGTCAAGGCTTGGAGAAGGGGCTAACAGCATGGACACAAAGACTGGGGGCACTAAACATTAGGGTTCTATGATACTACAACAATGCATATATCTATCAAAATCCAAAGAGCACACTACACCAGAAGAGATCAGTTCACCTAATGTGAACAATCTGCTGACGTGAATAAAATGGATCCTGTTGGCCCATTCCTTGTAGAAAGCACTCCACAGAAATGTAGGACATTTTCCCTCTTCCTCCTTCTCCTCCTTCTTTCTTCTCCTTCTTCCCCTCTTTGGGAGGGGATCCACTCTGTAGCTCTGATTGGCCTAGAATTCACTATAGCCCAGACTAGTCTTGAACTCAAGGCAACCCTCCTGTCGTAGCCTCATGCATGTTGTGATTGCAGGCATGCATGCACCACTGTGCCTAATGTAATGTAGGGTTTTAATATTAAGGAAACTGGGGTTGAGGGTAAGAGAGTATGTAAGAATACTCTACCTTCTGTTAATTTTTTTTGTGAACACAAATATACCTACAAAAAGAAAGTTTATGAATTTTTTAAAATTTTTATTTATTTATTTGAGAGCGACAGACACAGAGAGAAAGACAGATAGAGGGAGAGAGAGAGAATAGGCACGCCAGGGCTTCCAGCCTCTGCAAACGAACTCCAGACGCGTGCGCCCCCTTGTGCATCTGGCTAACGTGGGACCTGGGGAACCGAGCCTCGAACCGGGGTCCTTAGGCTTCACAGACAAGCGCTTAACCGCTAAGCCATCTCTCCAGCCCAAGTTGATGACTTTTTAAAAGCATGTTAAGCTCCCTTTGATCTCTTCAAAAGATCTTTTTTCAAATTAGATATTCTTAGAATATTGTATACACTTAAGATCATTAAATAAATATTTTTAACTTCTATGATTGAGTCTCTTTAAACAGTAATAAAGATATATTTTCTGGAGTACATTTTCTTTCTTTCAGAAACCACGTATAGTTCAGTAGATCTTAAGTTAATCTTATAGCGCTCAGCTCATCTGTAAGTCTAAATTTATGAAACTATATACGAAATCACCCTTAGACAGAACAGGGGAGGATGGGGCTTGATTTTGAAACTTGGGAGTTAACTCTGACTCCTATAAACTTACACATCTACAATGTAAAGGTTGTGAAGTCTGTCCATGTTATATCTTTCAGCCCATCACAAACATAGACCAGAAGATTGACTTGTAACTGAGAATTTGGAGTATTGGTGTTATTATCAGGTTTATCAATCAAATTGTATATATTAAATGACTAAAATAAGCACTGATATTAAATGCACAAATGAAGACAAATATTTAAACAAAATATTTTTCCAATTATCTGGATGGCCTCAGGCATTGTTACACTGCCCAAACATGTATAAGGAGAGAGACTGTAACACTGGACCTGGAGGAACCTTAGAGTTCTGTAGTTGGGGGGGAGGGGATGCATATGCATTTATGTACTTCTTTTACCTTAAATAGCTCTTTCTAATGTTTTTCAAATTTTTATTCATTATTTGCAAAAGAGAGGGGAGGGGTAGAGTGGACATGCTACTTCAAATAAATTCTCGATGCATCACAACATTGTACACCTAGCTTTATAAAGATACTAGGGAATTGAACCTGGGCCTGCAGGCTTTGCAAGCCAGAGCTCTTAATCACTAAGCCATCTCCCCAGACCCTATTTGTGTGTTTCTGTTCAGATCTATTTATTTTGAGATACAAGCATAAATGTGAGGTGGAAGACAGATTTGAATTTTGCTTCTGCAATAGGAGCTCTTGGCTTGAACTTGCCTGCTAACTCCTCAGACATGTCAGGCACTACTTGGGGTAAAAAGCACCCACTTGCTATGAAGATGATTGGGCAGCCTGGAGTGCACAGCCCCTGGAACACTGACCCTGATGAATCTAACCAATGTTTTCTTAATACATGGACAACTGGGCAGAAAGCAGGGACTACTCACATCCATGAAGATGAGGCAGGAAAAGAACCTTCTTTTTACTCCACAGGTCAGCCTGATGTGTAAAGCCAAGGAGGGCTCAGAAAGAGGAAACTAGACGCCCCCTGCCTGTTAGTCAAATGAATATGGATAACTTGTCTACCTCTTGGTCCTTAGGCTAAGCAAGACATAAACAAACTTACCATAGCAGGAACCAGGTCAACAACAGGGTGTGTGGGAGGGAATGAGGTATAAGTCCAGTGCAGAAAGAGCAGTGCAAAGAGAATATAAAAGCATAGACTGTTTTCTCAGAGGACTTGTCTGTGATGCTAGGATGTGTTGGTAATTGCTCTGGGAAAACAAGTGGGACTATACTACAAGCCTGGAAGTATGGGCCCTTGACTGGAGAGCACTGCTCTCAAGTCAGGGCTCTGCTGGACCCCAAAAAGCTCCCACCTCCACATGTGCAGCCCTAAGGGGCACTGTTAAGCCATGAACATCCTAGTCTTTCTATTTGCATGGCTTGAGATTTCAATCCTAGATGGCTATCCCAAACTAGATGCCAGGGCCAATTCTTCAGTATACTCAGTGGTGTAATCTTCATTTTATTCTATTCATTTTTCAGTGAATTTTACTTTCCATTAGAGTCATTACATGTTAAATCAGATCTTTAAATATTGGCAGCCTGGGAGACCCCACTTACTATTTGATAGCATTTGAGAAATTCCCTTTGTCATTTATCTTTCTAAAAATGTCATTGAGTGTTCAAAAGTGTTTTTAAAATAGATCTTATTTTTATATATGATAAACGGAATAAATTTTATTTTTTGAGGGAGGGTATTAATGGGTATTACTATGTAGATTAGGCTGGCCTTGCACTCATAATCTTCCTGCTTCAGCCACCCAAGTCGTGGGATTAACAGTATGGGACACCACACCTGGACTAGTTTTTAAAGAAATATAGTTGTGCTTTCCTACTGGCTTCATTCTTTAGATTGATTTTATGTCTGGGGTGATGAAATGGTTACCTATAAAAGGAGGGATACTTCTTAATAATAAAGCAAGTAAACACCCAACAGTAAAGGCCATCACTCCAACAAAAACTAGATTTTGGAATTAAACCCCAGCAAAGGCTGATTTATGCAACAGGAGGCATCACATGACTGCCCAGATCGAACTCTGGATGATGGCAAGATGGATGGGCTGTCTTAAGCACAGCCAGGGCCTTAGCACAATGTCTATGTGCAAGTGACTTATTACAAAAGAGAAGGGGTGGGATGTTGCGAAGAATTTAATAATAAGCCAAGGGTTTGAATTTTCAGAAGACAAAGTAAAACTAATTATAAATACTAACTGATAGAGCCATTTTAAGCTTTTGAGATGCCAAATATTTAGCACATCTGCTGAGCATTAAGTCTTCAGAATACAGAGCACAGTTTTGACTAGTGGCATCCAAGAGTAGGGTAGGACTGATAACTGTATGTGAGGGATGAGAAGCTGGTGTCTTTCAGAATAAGTGCAGACCCACATGCTCTTCAGACCATGACCCAAAGCATATACTTTCAAAGACTTCAGAGTTCATTTATAATTCAATTTATTCTCAGTTATTGTCAATATGGATTCCTAAAGAGAAATTTAATCCAGTCAAGAATTCATTGTGATAATCTTTCCCTGTAAGCTTCTGTTGGCAAATGATTGCTATCTTCCCTCAGAATCACACCTTGAGAATATAGTGAGGAGTGACATTTGTCCATCTGTTGGGTTCTAATGTGAATTCTCTTGTGTTTCACAAGGTCAGTCAGAGGAGCAGACACTGTCCAGATGAATAGGAAGGTGAGGTGCACAACTCTCTGTAGATGGACGTGTCAAAGCCTGCCCTCTCTGCTGAAGAAGGCACACCATGCTGCTTACCTAATGAGGAGAACCTCTGACTTAAGAACCCACCACCAGCACCATTCTTGGAGACCCTGTTCTAAACATCTGCATTATTCATGTAGGGTCAGAACCTTAGAAACACCTGGCAGAAGATGAAGGGCAGATAACCAGGTCACAATCTTGCCACCTAAAGGAGTACAGCATTGCGGGTAAAGAGGAGTGTTAGCAATTTCAGACAGCCCCCCCCCTTCAGAGAGATGAACTTATATAACAACAATAAATAAATAAATAACAAAATAATGGACAGGTTTCTTGGCAAACATTGACTTATAAAATTCAGTATTGGGGGTAGCTTGAATTGGATTTTTCTGCTTTATATGGAAATTTGCTTCTGTATATGAATATTTCAGTAGAAGACTTCTTAAAATATTAAATTTCACTTCATAAGATAAGAAGAAAATAGAAAAGGAGCACAAAGCCACCGAGTCTAGTCTTCTACGCTATTTTACAAATGAATCACATCAGACATTCCTTCTAGAAAAATAATTTTCAAATTCATTCTGATCAACCTGTATAAAAAGTGGGTCAGTGCACTACATTGCTGTCACTCATTTTCAACCTCTTTGTTCAGGGATAGGGAGTTGTAATGGACAGAGAGAAACAGCCTTGTGAAAAAGAGGAGCTGAGTGCAAAGAAATGCAGAGCACTAAATGTATGTGCCACTTTTTGCAAACCCAAGCCCATCAGGGCTTTGCAGAAAAGTACCTTAAACTGCTAGCCCAGTCCCTAGTCCAGGCTCCATTTTTTCAATTTTTATTTATTTGTAATTAGAAAGAGAGAGAGAGAGAGGTAGAGGGAGAGAGAGAGAGAGAATTAGAATGGGTACAACAGGGCTGCTTGCCACTTCAAAAGAACTACAGATGCATGCACCACTTTTTGCATCTTCTGGAGAACTGAACATGGGCCAGCAAGATTTATAAGCCTGAGCCATCTCCCCAGACCTCCAGGCTCAGATTTTTTTTTGTTGTTGTTGTTTTGTTTTGTTTTTCGAGGTAAGGTCTCACTCTGGCTCAGGCGTTCCTGGAATTCACTATGTAGTCTCAGGGTGGCCTCGAACTCACGGCGATCCTCCTACCTCTGCCTCCCGAGTGCTGGGATTAAAGGTGTGCGCCACCACGCCCGGCAGGCTCTGATATTTTTAATTGAGTTTTACTTAAGTTTATAGTTAGTAAAGCAAAGGATGTAAAGCAAGACATTAAAAAGTAATCAGTTAAAAATGTGAAAAGTGAAGATGTGAATGAATGCAAAACCTGAGGACTGAGCAGATGGAGATGGCCTGCACCATGGACAGGATGGCAGAAAACAACCACAGGAAGGAAAATACTCACCACTCCCTTGTCGGTAAACAATCAGTTACTGTTTAAAATCTAGGGAGAGAGCTGCTTTACAGTCAGCATTCCTGAGCGGTGCCAAAGCTCCTTATTCTGGGGCACACTAGCAGAATCTGCTTTGACATATCATTTGAACCTCTCCCAAACATTAAAAAACACAAGTATTTCATCTGCAATTTTGACAACTCTGTCCTCTCAGAGCACATTTGTAAGTAATTAAAGGACAGGTGTAAACAGCACGCCTACTGGAATAACCTCTCCTGGCATTGCCAATTAATATCACATAGAGATGTCTGCAGCAGGTATTACGCTTATGCTAAGCCTATGAAGATGCATTCATCACTTAGTGTCCTGGTACACACACTCCATAAAATGTATAATAAAGAAGAACCCAGCAACACAGTGACAACCACTCTATCTTATGTGGGGTAGGGAGATTCCTTGGGAAAGGAAACCGAGTCTTAGTAGAGAAGACAGTCAGGGCAGTTACTGGAAAACTGGAATTTGGTGTTTGGGGTGGGTCAGAAAATGAAGAAACAAGGAAGCAGAGGGTGTTCCAGCTGATTCTGACTGCAGCCACAGGGTGAGGATTTAGCGGTTTGGAGAGAAAAGCGTTCTATATTGTGGTTAAATATAATAGGTGGCCAAGCCGGGCAAGGTGGTACACACCTTTAATCCCAGCACTCGGAGGCAGAGGTTGGAGGATCACCTTGAGTTCATGGCCACCCCAAGACTACATAGTGAATTCCTAAACAGCCTGGGCTAGAGTGAGACTCTACCTCAAAAAATATATATATGTTAAAAATATATTATAAAAATATATTTAAAATATACATATATATTAAATATAAGTACATTATCCATATATAAAAGTACATTATATATTATATATATAATATATTGTAATACATATAATATATAATGTATTTCAGTTCCAAAGAGAAGCTGTCATCTTTCATCACAGACACGATGTGTGACATTATGACTGATGGCTTTGGTTTTACCATGAGAAAATTTGAATTTTGCCTTCTGTTATTCACATGACCCTGTGAGTTATACAAGTTATCTCAGTATTCCATTTCCTTAGTTTCCTTAACTCCTTGTACCATGATGTTTCTCCTACACTAGATTTTGTATGTATAGGTGCAGGTGTATGTGTGCAGTGTGTGATTTTGTCACACACCCCCAACCATTGTGACATTGGGAGTGCCATGGTGGTGCAGCAGGCATCAGGAGGGAACAATGTGTACACAGCCCTTAGCAGACACATGTTCCACATGCACATGCTGCACACATCATACACAAGTCCACTGACAACGAGCCAGTCAGTATGAGCATGCGTTGTCTGAGAAAAGCATAAGTGATAATTCAGAGAATGGCAGAGAGGGTAAAGAGGTATAGCCTAAACAAGGGCTGTAAGTTTGGGTCCAGGTTAATGGAAGGGCATGTCTTCATGGGCCACACAGCACAGATGTAACAGATCTCAGGTGGCCTGTGGTGGGAGCCTGCAGTTGTCTCTCATGCACCCATGGGTAAAACCATTGTGGATTTCTTGAGTGTGTTCTGAATAAAGTCCACAAGTCCATATCTCTGACATGTTTAACTCTTTTCATTCTATCAATTCCAACATATTCCCATAGGTAAAGAGTGAGCAAGAAGTTCTGAAGGATTTGTTTCCTATTTAACCTAAAACTTAATTGAGATTACCAAGAAAAGTGAGAATTTATATTTCAAATCTAAGAAAATGGTCAGATATCACATTCTTATTTTGCATGGGTTTGTGGGTAGGGGTTGTGTATATTTGTGTGTTAGCATGTTTGTGGTGGGGGGGAGTGTGTGTGTTGTGTGTGTGTGTGTGTGTGTGTGTGTGTGTGTGTGTGTGTGTGTGTGTATAGGACAGAATTCAATGTCAGATGCCTCCCTCTGTCACTTTCCACTTTATTTATTGAAACAGGCTCTATCACTTGAACCCAGAGTTCACCTATTTAGTTAGTCTAACTAGCCAGCTTTCCCTAAGAGTCCTCCTGTCTCTGCTTCCTGAGCACAGAGATTATAGGCAAGCTACCCTGGTCACCCAGCATTTATATGGGTATTGGGAATTTGAACTTAGATCCTCACACTTATGTAGCAAGTGCTTGACCAGCTGAGAAATGTTCCCGGGCCCCAAATTAATCTTTATAAAATGCCAAAGAATTCAGTCACCAATTTGGGGACATGACATCATATCAGACCGTAAGGGGATATTGGAAAAGCTTATAAACATTTTTTATGAGAAGTTCTAAATGTAAATAGGGTAATTTAAAATAACATGGAATTTCCTGTCTAACTGCTCTTGTTGAAAGAGATCCATCTCCTAAAAATACACCAAGAGGGGAAATGTGGTGGACAATGGTGGGCTCTTGCAAAGAAAATTATGCATCCCTTATACCACTTCTCTTCCACCACCTGACAATCTCAGAAGACATTCCACAGAGCAAGCCTTAGAATGTCTCACACATACAGCTGCAGAACCAGCAGAACTAACAAAGAGAAGATACCGTGGAGTTGTGGTGTCTTTCCGTTTAATTTGATCCTGTGAAGACTTGTGCCTCTCTGAATGTTTCCCACTAAATTATCTCAGCAATGTGTTGTCCCTAGCACAGGAGCAGGTGAGGAAGTTGAAAATCTGGTTCTTGAATATATTTGAATAATGTTCACACTGAAAAAGTTGACAGCAAGGGATTTCCCCAGTGCACTCGCTGATTCTGACATTATATTATTATTCCATCCTAATCAGAGAGAAAAGGTTTTGCAAAAATATTATTCCCAGCCATGTGAACCATAGGGCTCCATGTGTGAGCTCGGATGTGGTCCAATGAAGCTCTGAGCTGAAGGTACATGAGAACTAGCTTAAGAGGAGAAGATGACTCAGGATTTCTACAGAATCTCATCTACAGCAAGCTGGAAACCTGCTGATCCTATACAGGGAATGATATCCAGCTCACTGGGGAAGATACAGCAGCAATTAAATGAGGTTTCAGGTCTCACAGAAGAAAAATATTCATAAGTTGAATTTCTTCTTCCTTTAAAGAGGACAAATTTATTCCATTTCTAAGGAAACTTAAGCAATTCACCAACTAATTCTTTACTGAGATATTCATTTCCTTAAGGTTAAATGATATAGATTTTCCTCCTGAGATACTTAACAGAGGCAAATTCTTAAAACTTTTCCCAGTACTTGAAGACCAAGAGAATTCTACAGAGCTCTATATGGAATTACCCAATCTTGGAAAATAGGTTACAATGTGTGGGTACAAACTTCAGTAGGAGTCATTTTTAGGTTCCTTCCATTGGAAAACAAGAACAGAAAGTCTTAACTATGTTTTCCATTTGGTGATGAATACTGTGCTTGTCCTTCTCAGTGTGCACAGTGAGCTATGTATTCTACACTGTTCTGTGAACTGAGGTTGTCTGCACTGTTAACTGCATATTCTGTATTGTGTATTGAGCACAATGAATAACTCAGTATGATGACATTAATTATAGATATCATTAATGATGCATGGTGCAGCAATACACAATTAAGGCTACCTGTAATTAACATTAACTTATGTCATTTCCTAATTATAATCCATAACTGATATAATTGAAATGTTATTAGTTCACTTTTTGGCCACCTTCTAGAAGAAAGGTAAGAGGAAAATACTGGAACAGTTATGCCTTTGCTCATATTTTCCCACATGTTTTGCAAGGTAAACACTTGAGCTGTGTTTCCATCTGTAGAACTCGACATGAAAAAGAATTACAAATATATCCAACTATGATCATTTTTAGGATGCCTTCATAAATATAGTATTGAACTTTACGTATTTCCAAAAAATTTGCAGAACATTTTCCTTAAACAGGCTGCCTTTCCTCAGAGGTTTCCTAACTTATTTCATTAATTTTTTCTTACTTTTGACTATATCATGGCAACCAATATGTAAGGCTGATTTAACAAACAAAATTTGTCATTTAATGAGATATCTTCCAATGAGAAAAAAAAATCACTAAGAAAAATTTGAAGTTTAAACTAATATCAAAACAAGACAAAAATGCAGGAAATCTACAAACAGTTAAAGCAGTTTATGGAACCAGTTAAAAATTCTAAAATTTTTAGTAAATAATTACTTTCCTGGTTGGGAGATGACCTGAAAGTCAGATATTAGCATACAAAGAATATGAGAAAGGGAATCATTAAGATGAAAACTAGGCATTTATGAATAAACTGAATCGATTTCCCAATCAAACTTTTAGGAAAATATTCACTTAATATGGGGCCAGAGAGATGGATCAGCAGTTAAGGCATTTGCCTGCAAAGCCTAACAACCTGGGTTTGATTCCCAATACCCATGTAAAGCCAGAAGCCCTAAGTGGTGTATGCATTTGGAGTTTGTTTACAGTGGCTAGAAGCCTTTGCATGCCCTTTGTCTCTCTCTGTCTCTCTTTCCCTCTTTCTTCTTTCTCTCTCTCTGCTGGAAAATAAATAAATAAAAATTTTAATTCTTTAAAATAATCAGTAAATAAAGCCAATTAAAGAATCTCTCTTTTTTATCTGCTTTCTTGAGTGATAATTCACATAAAAAGCTACAGATATAAAAGTATAAATTCCAGTTAGTTTGAGAACAAGTAAACCATCAAGACCCAGTTCTCTGCTGAAGCATTAAATGTTCTTCATTCCATCTTGCTTCTGGGGTTGGGAAAAATGGTTCAGTGGAAAAGTATTTGCTATACAAGCACGAGTAACTGAGTTCAGATCCCCAGAACCCATGTAAAAGCTAGATGCTGTGATGTGCATAGGTCATCCCAGAGAGGCAGAGACAGAATCTCCCAGGAGCTCAGGCTTGCTGGCCAGGTGAATGCAGCAGTGAACATAAGGCTCTACCTCAAGCCAGGTAGAAAATGAAGACTAACACCTAAGGTGGTCCTCAGACCACATCTGTGCTATGGTACACCTGTGGTGTGGTGTGTGCATCTGCACTCACACACATGAACACTCTCACATACATCACACATATTAGTGAACAAGAAAAAGAGGAAAAAAAGAAGCTTCTTGCTATTCATGCTGTTTTGTCATTGTTTGATTGCTGTCTTTGGTAAGAACATTCACTGTCTACCCTCTAAGCATGCATATTGATCTGACAGAGCTGAATGCCCTTGATCATTACCTCCCACCCTCCCTTCTCCAGGCAATGGCAGCCATCACTCTCTTCTGTTTCTACAGTTGTCTCTAATTCAGAGTCCACATGTACTCTAGAAGATTTGTCTTTTGTTCTTACATGTCTCCAAAAGACCATGTGGTAAAAGACTATCACTAGCCTTGAAGTTATGGAAAAGTGGTGGTACCTTCAGGAGATGGTACTTAGTAAGCAGATGTTAGATCCTTAGAAGTGTGCCCTTGAAAGGGATATTGGCAACCAAGCCCCTTCCTCACTGTCTTCTGTTTCCTAGCCATCATGAAAGTTTTGTTCCAACGTGTTTCCTACCATGACACTCTGCCACACTACAGGCAAAAATCCATGGAGCCTTGTGACCATGGACTAAAACCTGTGAAACTATGAGACAAAATAAATGTTCCCTTCTTTTAAGTTATCACAGGTGTTTTGTGTCACTGACAGAAACATAACACACTGTCTCCTATCACAAATGATAGGGAACATTTCCCACAATGCTAAGTGATATATATGCTATGTACACAGCTCAATTTCATTGTCCAATATCTATCAGTGGACCATCAGTGTACTTCTGAATCTCACTTATGAATGATGCTGTAGTGGTCTTGGAAATGAAGACATGTCTTTAAGATCAAGATCTCATTTCCTTTTAATGTAAACCCAGAGAGTACTACTGGACCAGATGACAGTTCTAAAATGTATTTTTCATTTGTTGAGGAACTTTTATGTCATTTTCAAAATTGTTATACAAGGTACGATCTTACCAATAATATGCAATAATTTATTTTTCTCCATATCCTCCCTAGCACTTATTATTTTCCATTTAAAAAATGCAATAGTCTTTTTTATTCATGTTTCTTTACTTTTGCTTTTCCTTCTGACAGGGTCATCCCAAATGATCTTTCAATTAACTGAGCCTTTCTTCTGTTTGATCAGATGTGATCAAGCACTGCATTAAAAATTTCAATTCAGACAATGTTTTCTCCAGAGCCAAAGTTTCTAGAGTTTTATAATTTCTCTTTGTTGAACTTGTCATATTACCCATGTATTATTTTTGATACCATTTAATTATACTTCTGTATTCTCTTGTTTCCTGACATCTATATTGTGTGTGTGCATGTGTGTTTTAGTTTTTCATTATATTTCCATCTATTTTCTTTTCCAGATAGAGCCTCCTGTAGCCCAGGCTTGATTCAAACTTGTTATATAGCCAAGGATTGTCTTGAATTCCAAATTCTCCTCCTTTCATCTCCTAAATGCTGAGATTACAGGAATATGCCACAACGCACAACTGAGATTTATTAACATGACTACTTTAAACTCTTTATCAGGCAGCCTATAATCTCCATTTCTTTGGGTCAGACTCTAAAGCTTTATTTTGTTTCTCTATGTTGCAGTAACCTTTGTGTTTCTGAGACACATAGCCAGTGAGAAGTAAAGGGTTTATTTCAGGCTTACCAATTCCTGGGGACACTTCATTATGGTGAAAGAACCTAGCTTATTTTACATATCCACAGCACAGAAAAAAAAAAGTCAAACATGAACAGCTAGACCTCAAGCAAGCTCTCTACACACCTAGTAGGGTTGGACCCTAAGTGATCCACTTCCTCCAGCAGGGCTCTACTTGCTAAAGACTAAGTAGGAAAGCTTAATCAAAAATACCTAAGGCAGGCTGGAGGGATGGCTTAGCAGTTAAGGCATTTGCCTGTAAAGCCAAAGGACCCAGGTTCTATTCCCCAGGACCAATGTTAGCCAGATGCGCAAGGGGGTGCACGTGTCTGGAGTTCATTTGCAGTTGCTGGAGGCCCTGGCACACCCATTCTTTCTCTCTCTCTCTGTCAAATAAATAAATAAACAAATAATATTAAAAAAATCCTAAGGCTATGGGGACATACATTTACATTCTAGCACCATACAATGTCTCCTTCCTTCTTGGAACTCTTTAAAGATTTGGGTGGCATTTTTGTACTTTAAAATGTAGACACACACACACACACACACACGTGTGTGTGTATATGTATAGATATATGTATAGATATCTATCTATACATATATATGTGTGTATGTGTGTGTGTGTGTGTGTGTGTGTGTGTGTGTGTGTGTGTGTATGTATGTATGTATATTTTAAAGGGCTGGAGAGATTGCTTAGTGGTTAAGACAGTTTTTTGCAAAGCCAAAGGACCCAAGTTCAATTCCCCAGTACTCACATAAAGCCACATGTGTAACACAGTGCTAGGGGAACAGGAAAGTCCTTGAACCCTAAACCCTAGGTCTATTTCTAACTTTAACAAAAAAAATTGAATAAAATTACACTGAGAAGAATAATTATTAATTATATTTATTGAGGGAAGTACAGAACCAAGGAAAGACACCCATGAAGCTTGATAGCCCACATGGAGGGCCTGGGAAACCATGGAGAAAACAAGGAAAAATTCAATGAGCTCCTGCCATGTGGAGAGATAAAGAGGGTAAATAACCCATGTGGAGAGTAAGGGCTAGGAGGGGCTGTCCTAGTTGGACCAAGCCAAGAGGAGGAGCTCACCAGCCACAGGAAGTTCAGGAGAGGTCAGGCAGCACAGAGAGCCTGCTCTCCCCTCACAAAGGTATTTATAACCTTATGGTGGTAGGCCTTACCTTCTGGTTCTGGTTAACTAGAATGAGGGACAGCTGACTGGTTTGGGTTCAGGTTGTCCCAGAAAGAGGCTAGCCAACTTCTGGGGTCCAAGTTGTCAGTGAAAAAACAGGTCTAGAGAACTAGGCAAGAGATAAAAAGTCAGACCTAGCAAGTGCAGACTTTCCTCCTTTTTACTTTCAGGGGTCTACTCCTTCTCAGATGGACAAGGTGGCAAAAATGCTACTGGAGTTCCTTTGTAGTGTATAGAGGTCCTGCCGCTCCCATTCTCTCAGTGTCTCTCTACCTGCCTGCCTCTCTCTCTCCCTCTCTTTCTCTCTCTCTCTCTCTCTCTGTCTCTCCAAAATAAATAAATAAACTTAAAATATTTTTTCAAGCTTTAGGAGAGAAGAGCTTCACTGTTATTCCATGCAGAGATTCACCACCCTCCCCCTCTTGCTTCCTCTTAAAGGAGAGGTCTTAGAACTAGGCACCTTCTCTTGATGTGTAAAAATAGACCTGGTGCTAAAAGCCTGTTGTTTACTTTTCCCTGGGGCACTGCCTTGAAGTATTTAAGGTTAAACAGAGTCAAACCAGCTGCTTCAGTGCACCTGCCTCTGAGATCCAGGGCTGTCTAAGGAGCTCTGTGGCTGGCTGTCGAGAGCCCTGCACCAGCTGGTCTACGCTCCAGCCTGCCCTCCTGCTCGGCTCCCTCTAGGTGGTTCAGTCACAATGATTCCCTAAACTTCTGCCTGGAAGAGGAGCAAAGTGGGATACACAGCGCTCTTGAGGCTGGGAAAGTCAGCTACTCACTTTGTCTCACATGCCCCTCCCCCCATGCTGAGAATCACAGGACAAAGGTGCCTCTAAACAGTGATGAACAACTCAGGGTGGGGTAGGTGCTCAGTAAAGTGCACCAATGCCTCTCATCTCTGTTAGTGTATCTGGATAACCAGAGTTCTGGAACCTCAGCTTGAATCTGAAGTCCTCCTAAAGATGACCCATATCACTTGGTGATGGACTAATTTGACATTTCTGTATCAAAATGGGAGCTAGGTCCTCTTGCCACCCAGATGAAGGGTCTTTGGTAAGTTCCAGGTCTATAAGAAGCTTGACTTTTTCTTTTTCTTTGTGTGTGTGTGTTTGTGTGTGATATGGTCTTTGAAGCTCAGTTTAAACAAATAACTAAAAATATTCATGAGACAATCACAAAACTATGAATATTGGCTGGTGTATTTGATGGTGGAAGAGAATTATTTACACTTAGGTATAGTAACAGTACTTATGTCGGATTTTTAAAACATACCTTCATCTTAACATATGCATACATATGAAATATTTTCTGAATCTCCCTGCAGGACTGTGATGGGCTTCAGGATTCCCCAGACTGTACAGTCCAGTCTCTTAGCAAAACAGAAGTTGACAGGCTTGTGGGAAGTTCTGGATCTTAACAGATCAGATAATCCCCCAAATGGAACTTCAGTCACACATGAGGGCAGACAGGCCTTAAGGAAGGAAAGCGCTCTGATCCTCTAGAAGCCATTGTCTTAGCGGAAGTCCATGGCAAATCAGAATGTTATGCTGGGCCACTAGCTAGACCACTGCCTCAGCTATTCACGGGCCCATATGGGGCTTGTTTGATATCCTTCTTCATGACCTCTCAGCATCCCAAGGGCACATCTTGCAAGCAACTTTCCTGTCCTGAGTGAATCTATGGAACAGGCATAACTAACAATGGATAGAGCACCACACTAGCTTCTTAATGATTGGCTATTGAGGCAAAGCTCAGTGAAAGTTCTTTAAATTCCCTTTGCCTGTCACTATTGTACACAGAAAGCCACAGGGAAGGGGGGTGGGAGCAGAGATCAGCACCACTATCAACACCACCTCTGACACTCCCATTCCTTACATTGAATCCACCTATGACCCATGCATCTTTTCAGAATTCAGGGAATTGCTGGCATGAACAACTGCTCTTATTCCAGATGTGATCCTGTTTACCAAATCAACATGATTTATCGAGGGACATATATGGCAATGCTACTGAGTTAGCAGGTGTGTCCCTATTACAATGAGAGACAGACTGAATGTTTCAAAGTCCCTTCACTTAGGAATAGCAGCAGTGACTATCAGTTTGTAGAAGAGTCGTTGGTATGAACTTCAGAGTTTCTTCAAATCTGAGTTATTATGATTCAAGATTAAAGGCAACCTAATTATACCACGGCCTCTAAATGCTTTGTCGTAATAATTTGTATTATTTTCATTACAATTGACAGAAACTTTTCAAGTAAAGGTTAATGAATACAAAAGCGACTGGAATTTATAGCTGAACCTGTGGCGTAGAGTATTTCAGTAAGGCCAGTGGCCTAATTATCTTCGAATTTCTACTCAGATAGGTACAATTACTGAGCCCTTTTCACTGGTTCTGTCTAGTATATAAATTGTGTGAAGACTATTTTCCCATTACTTTCAGAAGAGAAAAAACTGCATTTCAGAGCAAGTTTATGACTAGGTAGCTAATCAATAGCCCCATCACATCTGAGATGGAAATACTGCATTCAACCATCTACAGCTTGTCTCCTGGTCTCGATGATGCTAAATTGATAACTTATTTGAAGCAAGGTATGTAAGATTATTTTTTCCTCTGTAAAACAAAGTAGATTGTCAAGGACCTGATTTATTCTCTTATCAATCAATTTTTGATCTAAAAATTTCTGCCTTTAAAGTCCCAAAACACAGGTTGTGCCAAACTCTAAACAGGCAGCTCCACATTAAAAAGCTAAGTAACACCTTGCTCCTCGAGACATGGAAATGGTTCTGCAGTTTGAGAGTGATGGAGTCACATTGGCATAATAATCTCAGCAGGTTTCAGTCATTTTCTCTTGGATATCAATTTCTTGAAGAGAACAGAAATGTATTACCTTGGACATAAGATATGTGTTCTAAGAGAAGTATTAATTAACCCAGGAAAACAAGACATACTATGATGAAAGTCGATAAGCAGGCACTGAAAGCAATAGAATCCAGGCCTGGATGTGCCCTGTGTTTCCTACACTGAATGGAATCTCTCCTTCCTGATTCATAATAATTAATCATATGACTTATTTATGAAACCACAGGGTGAGATTTCAGACTTAATGTATATTGTAGAGGCATTTTAAAAGTGGCCTACTTGTTTTTAATTATGAAAGGCTTCCTTTAATGGGTACAAAAATATGAATATGGAATATTTACCTACAAATTTGATGATTTTAAAAAATCCTCCAAAAACAGGAGAAAAGGTGAGGAGGGAAACAAAAACAAATTTTGATTGAAAACACCATAATGAGACCTAACTTTTTGTATGATAATTTAAAGAAATTTAAATACAGAGGTAGGATTGTCTAGCTAAGTCTATTTGAAAAGAAACTGTCTCATTCAGCAAACAGTCCCTGGGCCCATTCTCAGTTTTCACTACTCCATCACAAGATCCCCTACTGTAATTCTAAAGGAACATAAACTTCTCACAGCTCTGGAGGGTGGAAGTCCAAGATCAAGGTGTTGGCAGATTCAATGTCAGAACTGCTCTCTGCTTCCAAAACTGCAAACTAATGCTGTGTTCTCACATGGCAAATGGAAGAGGACAAAAAAGGGATTTCAGCCTCTCTAGTCTGTTTAATAAGGGCACTAATCCCACTCACAAGGGTGGAGCCCTTATGACATCAATGTCTCCTAGAGATATCACCTCCTCATGCCATCACATGGAGATGAGCTTTCAGCATATAAACTTTGGAGGTACATACATGCACTCATAGAAAGTGCTGACTACTCCAAGGCACAGAATTGCTGGCTTTTGTCATCTTAGGCTATAAACACATAAGTGATTAAATCTCTCTAACTTTGAAAAATATGATGAGTCATTTATACAAACATTTACAAGATTGATCACTAAGGTAGTACATAAATAATTTCTGTCTTGGAGTCTTTTTGTCTGCCCATTGTTTATAGACAATTTAAAACATTACAGGCAATTTGGCACAAATTAAATAGCCTGATGCCTCATCATTAACCTTGAGTGAGAATGGCATAACTTCTTTGGTTAGAGTGTTAGAAATTTCTAAAGTCATTGGTCCTATTATTGGCTCATTTTTAAAGCTTGATGATGGGTGAAATAGCTGCATTAAAGCTTCTTATTATTATATCATACTTTTTAATAGTATTAAGAGGGCATTGGTAAATTTTCTAAGAATTGACAACTGTGAGAATTCTGAATTTTGAAGCTTTTTAAGATTTCAAAACCAATGCCAGAAGAAGTAGCAATGGAAATCATCTTTGAAATTTCAATTCAAATGTGTCTACACTCGTTGGACCTCATAATTGTGTATTTCACAACTGACTATGTTGTTTGTGGCTGCAGAGCTAGGAAGCTGTGGCAAGCGCAGAATCAACCATGCTTGGGATGTGAACTGAGTTTAGAATGAAGACTCACTATCAGTTCTGAAATCTGAGAAAACACAGCTCGAGTTTACAGATTGCAGGTTTAAACCTGGAGTGGTGGGGGAGGTCATCTAATATGTAAGATATCTTTGGAATTAGATTCAGGTTCTCTCTGTGACTTTATTTGCACATGAATACAATGAGCATTTCAGCTAGTCCAAGTTCTTCCATCTGCACACTGGAGAACATTTCTGTTTTACATGGCTGCCCTCTGCTGGTGAACCCAGACCCTCTGCTTCCTGTGATGAGAGTTCACTAATAGTCTATGATGGCTACAGTCTGTTGTCAGCTTGACCAGATTAGAAATCAAGTAATAGACACATCTCTTGGGGGTGGGGGTGTTCTGTGAAGGCATTTCTAGGAAGGATTAACTGAGGCAAGAAGTCCTTTCTCCATAGTGAGCAGCTCTTGCAGAGGTGGACTACGTATAAAGAAACTCGGGGAGAGCACAGAGCCTTTAGCCTGGCTGCCTGTGCTACTTGCTGGTGAGTTCACCTACCCTGTTGCCACCATGCTTCTGAAACACTATAGGAGACAGTGTTCTTGGGTTAAGCAGATCAAGGAAGGAGCACTTGGTAATACAAGATGGTAAGGGGTACAGTGACTTCTTCCTGGCCTGGCCAAATTTTCCCTCAACGTTGCCATGGTGGGTGGCCTGACAAGCTTCCTGAGACTTACACACAGTGCTGGATGTGCCATCAACCAATCAGTGCCTCTCTCAATTTCACTCAAGCCAACCAATCACATTTTCAGGACTGATGGGCCCTTCCTTCAATAAAGGTTCAGTCTCCACAGAAAAGGTAGGTTTTTTTCCTTCTCTGGAAGCCCGCTCCTCCATGAAGAGCTGGCTCTCTTTGCCCTGTGAACTAAAGTTCCCAGAAAACAGCTCTATCTGCTTCACCTACTTCCAACAAGGCTGAATGGACCCTAAAGCTCCTGTGATCACAGAGAAATGGAGTGTTTCAAGTCAGAGCCAAATCACCTTGGGCTACCTTTAGCCCCTTAATAGTCATTTATTGCTCACCTCTGTGTCTGAACTAACATCCTGGTGACTATCAGTTGATCAGGTGTAATCTATTTTGAAATGCAAGAACAGACCCCAGCTTCCATCAACTCAAGGGCTAAGAATGTCATCAGGTAGTGTCTGAGGCCTATGGTGGAGATTTCCCCACTCACTGTAACCCACCTACATGACGGTCAGCCAGTGTATTTGAAATGTGCCTTGACTTATGACTCTCATTTGTTCTGTAACTATAAAGCTTTCATGAAATTGTTAACTCATTGGAACATGGTATTTGGGGGAACCTAAATCTGTGTTCCTGAGCCATGGTCACTCATATTTGGCTCCAGAATAAACTATCTCCTATCCCCTTTGAAGTAAGAGCTGTGTCTTGCATCAGTGCCCCTTTCTTTCCCTCTTACACTGAATTAAACTATTCTTTCAAAATACTTTCCTGCCTCTTCATTCCTTAATTGGCAGAGAAAACGAACCAAAAACCCCCAGATGGTAGTACCTCCAGCCCCTGGCACCCAGCCATACCAGCCTTCCACCATGAACTGAAGACATGTGCTCTCCAGGAATCCTTCAGACCTTTATCACCAGGTTGGGACTGCAGAGGCATCCAGCCTCATGGACTGAGTAGCCACCAGGCTCTCCACCCCTCCAACCTGTAAACACTTTATTGGGCTGCCCAGCCTGTATCCTGTGGGCTAATCTAATAAATCCCTTTATAATATATACTAATTGCATTGATTTTGCCTTTCTAAGGAATCCTGAATACTGCACAAATTATGTTATAGCATTGAATTCCTTGTGCAGCCCAGGCAGGAATTGAACTGAATATCTTCCTACCTCATTCTCCCAAGTAACTGGAATCACATGCCTGTATCACTAGGCATGGCATTTATGTACATATTTAATTAATGTATTTTAAACCAAATTAAAAAGTATGTTTGTACTGAATATTTTGGGGTAGGCTGAGTTTTGGGGCAAATTTACTTAAGCTAAATATACTTCATAGTATGCCACTATCTCTGTTATACTTATTCTGTTCTGAGAAACATGGTAATTTTCAGTCTGTGTCTGATCCTGCAAGAGAGCTATAAGGTCAGACACAGGCCTCCTTTGGTACTGGCTCCTACTTCATGATAACTTTGATCCATGTCCAGAGCCTTTAGTACATTGTCTAGTAAACTGCTGATCATAAGACCTCAGTAAAGCCCAAGAGCTAAGGATTGTAAGAATAACATTGATGAATTAACAAGTAATATCAAAAGCCTTCAGAAAGTAAATGGATAGTTTGCCATGTAAGTATGCATTATCAAACCTTGTTTACATTCACCAGGAAACACCCTAGGAAGAAGCAACGCAGTTATATGATGAGCTGTGCAGCTTCTTTGATGAGGATTCTGTAGGGCAAAACAGAAAATGGATAGAGAGAGATAGAGAGACAGACAGATGACGATAGAGATAAAATAGTAGATATGCATATAGATAATTAGATACATGATAGATGGATGGATCGATGATAGGTAGATAGACTGCTAGATAATAGATGAATGGATTGATAGATGATTAGTAGAAATAGATGTAGGTAAATGATAGGTAAGTAGAGAGATAATAGATGAATGGATTAATATAACATAGATAAAGGAATTGGGAGCTCTTTCCATTTTCTCAAGTCCTCCTCAATTTCTTTTTTGAGGGTTTTTATGTTTTCTTTGTATAGATCTTTCACTTCCTTGGTTAACGTTATTTCAAGGTATTTTTGTTGTTGTTGTTGCTATTGAAAGTGGGACCATGTCCCTTATTTCTTTCTATGTTTCTTTGTCATTTTCATATAGAAATGCTACTGATTTTTGTGCATTGATTTTGTATCCTGCTACTTTGCTATAGGAGTTAATCACCTTCAGGAGTTTGGGGATGGAGTCTTTCGGGTCTCTTACATATACAATCATGTCATCAGCAAATAGAGCTAACGTAATTTCTTCCTTTCCAATTGTATCCCTTTTATTTCCTTCTCCTGTCTTATTGCTTGAGCTAGGACTTCCAGTACTATATTGGAAAGCAGAGGTGAGAGAGGACAACCCTGCCTTGTTCCTGATCTTAATGGGAATTCCTCCAGTCTCTCTCCATTAAGTATTATTTGTGCCTTCGGAGCTTTGTATATTGCCTTTATTATGTTAAGATATGAACCAAACATGCCAATTCTCTCCAATGTTTTGATCATGGAGTGATGTTGTGTCTTGTCAAAGACCTTTTCTGCATCTATCGAAATGATCATGTGGTTTTTATGTTTAACCTTGTTTATGTGGTGTATTACATTGACAGATTTCCATATGTTGAACCACCCTTGTGTTCCTGGGATAAATCCCACTTGTTCAAGGTGGATAATGCTTTTGATGTGTTGTTGGATTTTGTTTGTGAGGACTTTGTTCAGGATCTTTGCATCTAAGTTCATTAGGAAAATACATCTGTAGTTTTCTTTTCTTATGGCATCTCTGCCTGGTTTTGGAGTTAAGGTGATACTTGCTTCATAAAAGTAGTTAGGTAGCTTTTCCTGTTCTTTAATTGTGTGGCAAGGAATTGATAGATACATGATTGACAGGTATATGGATAACAGATAAATTGATAGATAATATGTGATAGATATAGATCATGGGTAGATAGAGGACAGATGGATGACATACATATGTATAGATAAATGCACATCTTTATGCACATACATACACATCTTTACACATCTTTATGCACATACATACACATCTTTACACATCTTCATGCACATACATACACATCTTTACACATCTTTATGCACATACATACGTAAGGGGGATTTTAAGGTACTGATTCACATGATAGCAGAACCAGCTAGTCTGAAATCCATGGTAAATGGACAAGTAAGAAAATAGGCAAGAACTGGTCCTGCATTCTTGAGATAGAACTTTCCCTTCTTTGGAAAACTCTGCCTTTGTTCTAAGCCTTCAGCTGATGCCACAAGCCCATACACATTTGTCTGCAAGACAATCTGCAGTGCTCCATCTACTGATCTCCAGCACCTTCACAGCACATCTGGGCTGCTGTTCCACCAGCTTGCCACACAACAAAACCTAGCAAGCTGGTCCACAAGGTCAGCGGCCATACTAAGGAAAGTGGTTGAGTCTGCCCCACTCCAAAGTGATTTCTCTCTAGTTCTTCATACAGAAGACTCGGGACTTTGTCCAGACCACAGGAGCTAGATAGCATGTCTTCAGTGTCTTCCAGCCCTTCCCTAGCTAAGTGAAACTTTCTTCAAATTGATGACCTTGTTTGTGTTAAATAATGTTCCCCTTTTGGACACCACAAGGGGAATGCAGCTTCTTGGTTTTTTTGTTTGTTTGTTTTTGTTTTTTTTAAATAAAATGCTAGAATAAATCATCTTGCTAAGTTAATGCTTCTCCTAGAGACAGAGAAAGGAGCAATCAGGAGGATAAGTTGCAGGTTTGGATGATGGATTGCGGGGTGAGCTGCAAGTAGAGGCACCCCTGGCTTTGCGTCCCTGCTCGCAGCCCACTGCTGGAAGAGCTTTGGAAGCATCCTTCCTGTGTGGTCATATCACATAATTTGCTCATGGCTCAGAATCCCTGAGCACAGAAAATTGCTTGCTTTCTTTCCCTGCCAAACTCCAAAAATACAGAAAAATCCTCAAGCAATTTCAAAGATCCTTGCTTAAGATGGACAGGAAGAACAGCAAGATTTTAAGCCCCTTTGGAAATTCAGATCCAAACAGTTGATTGACACCAAGTCCATAGAGAGGTGAATTATTCTTTGTCATGACACAGCTCATTTTATGGTTCCTTGTACTGTGGGAAGGAGTTATATTCTCATTTGGCTTTCTTACATCCTATCAGTAAAATACACAAAAAGCCTTCCTTTGCCATGTTCAAGAGCGAATAGGATTTGGTTCCTTTGAAATTACATATTTGATTTTTAAAAATTTATGTATCTTCGTTTGCACATTTTAATAGATCGCTTTCACAGTTATATTTTATAGCCTGTTGTTTCATGGTGGAAAAGGATTATAGCTATCAGCTGCAATAGGGAAAAATATCCATTTTGCACCCTGTTTGAAAATGATGATATAGAGTTGACATTTCTAGTTCATGCTAATAAATTGTTATTTATCATCTGAGATTTCAAGCTCATATAATTCATGATATTTGGAGAAACTGGTCTGAAGGATGGTTCATAGAAAGGTGTGTTTTCAATAACTTACTAGTTACTGTTTTCCTTACTTTATATAATCTTTGGTAAAATGCAGTCATGTTCCTTTAAGTTTCAGTGGAGATCATATATATATATATATATATGCATGCATATGTTTTCTAATGTAGGGTTTCACTCTAGCCCAGGCTGTTTTGGAAATCACCATGTCAACTCAGGGTAGTCTCTAACTCATGGCGATCTTCCTACCTATGCCTCCCAAGTGCTGGTATTAAAAGTGTTACCATCTTGCCCAGCTTTTTTTTTAAATTTTTGTTTATTTTTATTTATTTATTTGAGAGCAACAGACAGAGATAGAGGCAGAGAGAGAGAGAGAAAGAATGGGCATGTCAGGGCCTCCAGCCACTGCAAACGAACTCCAGACGTGTGTGCCCCCTTGTGCATCTGGCTAACGTGGGTCCTGGGGAATTGACCCTCAAACCGGGGTCTTTACCGTTCACAGGCAAGCGCTTAACCACTAAGCCATCTCTCCAGGCCTTGCCCAGCTTTTAATGGATATTTAAACATAGAAAATGACTTATTCTGAGCATATTTTTTTTGTTTTTTTTTATTTTTTATTTTTTTATTTTATTTATTTATTTATTTATTTGAGAGCGACAGACACAGAGAGAAAGACATATAGAGGGAGAGAGAGAGAATGGGTGCGCCAGGGCTTCCAGCCTCTGCAAACGAACTCCAGATGCGTGCGCCCCCTTGTGCGTCTGGCTAACGTGGGACCTGGGGAACCGAGCCTCAAACCGGGGTCCTTAGGCTTCACAGGCAAGCGCTTAACCGCTCCGCCATCTCTCCAGCCCGCATATGGTTTTTAATACATGTGATTCTACAACACAGTTGCAGGGTCTCCTCATCTGTCTACCTGGAGGTAGCGTCAGATTCATAGGTGGAGGACTCTATCCCTAAGAGTCTCCAATCCCCATCCCTCAGATGCCAGCCATAGCTTCCAGTTGTCTTTTCCCATGATTTGACCAATCAGCTATTCTGGCCCCACCTTGGTTCAGTTGCTTTGCCAGGCAGCTCATAGAACTCAAGGAAACATTTTGCTTGTAACAAGTTAATTGTTAAGGCCATCACAGAAGACGTGCAAAGAGCTATTAATGACAACGTCTATGGGGAGGGTCAGAGCCATATATGTTTGTCTCATGTGAAAGGGGGAGGAATTAGTTTCTGTGTGTATAAGTGTATGCATGTTTCTGTGTTTGAAGGTATATAGCATGTGCAGGATGTGTGTTTGTGTATGTGTGTGTGTTAAGGCCAGGGTTCACACTGGCCTTAACTGGCGCTCACCAATTAGGCTAGGCTGCCTGACTAGTGATATACAGAGATTCTGTCTGCTCCATTTCCACAATGCTGAGATTATAACAATATACCACCATACAAGGCATTTTTACATGGGTTCAAGAGAGAGAGAGAGAGCTCCAGTCATCACATTTTCTTAGCAATCTCTTGACTGAGTTTGTACAATCTCCTCAGAATCCACCTGAAGCTAAGATCAGAATGACCTGCTTTGGTGTTCCAGTGAGAACTAGCATATGGTAACCACTGGAAACAATGCCATGCTCACTGGACACTCAGCAAGCCCTAGCCAGCTCAGAATGAATGCAGACCACAGCAGCATGATTAAACAATCTCATGTGATTCCTCACTGTACAGTGCACCATATTCTTCATATCCTCTGTACTTTAATGAAGCAGAAGACATCTGCAAAATGTACCAGAAGATAATCAGAAGGAAAGGGCTGAAGCCAAGAAAAATCATCACTTTTGTAAAGAAAAAGGAAGAAGGTAGGAAAGTTATTTTTACAAAATGTTGTGTCAATGATTATTTAAATAATATCAATTAAGTGTTCAGCCATAAGTCATTTTAATAAAACATAACACATTAAGAAATATCTAAACATAGACTAAATCCTCTTGAAAATGTTTGCCTATAATTTCATAAGTAAACAGTACCAGATCCATTAAAAATTGTTCTTTTCTTGTGGTGCTGGGAATGGAATCCAGGGCCCCATGCATGTTAGGAAAGTTTTCTACCACTGAGGCATACTCCAGCCTTACAAAAAGATTTTTAATACAATTCCTATTACAGTAACTTATTAGTGACTATGTTTTGTGACTAAATGTACTTCTAATATTTGTAAGATTTTATTTTTATTTATTTATTAGAGACACAGAGAGGGAGAGAGAGACACAGAGAGAGAATGGGCATACCAGGGTCTCCAGCCACTGCAAATGAACTCCAGATGCATTTGCTATCATGTGCATCTGGCTTATGTGGGACCTGGGGAATTGAACCTGGATCCTTAAGCTTCACAGGCATGTGCCTTAATTGCTAAACTATCTCTCCATTTTTAAATTAACCTTTTAAATATGTTTTCCTTTAATGTCTTGTGTGTAACATATTCTGTATTCTTTAAGTAATTGTCTAGATGCTACAATAGGAATGCTTCACTCAGAGCAGTCTCCTAAATGACATCTCCTGCATCTGTGCAATAAACCCCCATGTTCAGAGCATGGAACTTCACCTGCCCTCTACCTTTTTCTGTGATTCATGCATTTTGATTCTGTATTTATTTTGAATAGTACACTAAATCACTGTTGTTTTTACATGTGGCAATCATTGAAACAATTCACCAATAAATTCATTTTCAGTCAACCTTTATTATTTTCTGAATGGCTATATTTTGAAATGGGATTTTATTTGCAAGAAAAAAACATTCCCATTAATACTTCCTTAACTTCAATTCTAATGGTACATTTTATTTCATTTTGTTTTTGTTTCTTATATGTATTCATTTATTTTTATATATTTTGCCTACAAACTCTGCCTTCTGTATTAGTCAGGGTTTACTAGAGGAACAGAAACAATAGAGCAGATATGTATCATAAGGGGGATTTATTAAATTAATTTACAGGATTCGCATTGTGCATTACAACAATGGCTGTCTGCAGGCTGGCATGTCAGAAAATCCAGTGGCTGATCAGTCCACAAGGTTGGATGCTTCAGCAATCCCAGTCTGGCACTGAAGGCCTGGAGAATTCTTGGAGAGCCACTGGTCTCCAGTTCATATTAGAAGGACAAATAAGCTGGGTTCCAGTGTCATCAAAGTGACAATGGACCCACCAGCAAATGGCATGGGTACCCAGGAAAAAAATCACTGACCTCTTACAGCTTCTTTACACATAATTCACCACCTGAAGCACCACCCACTCTGGGAATCACATATCTCTATACCCATCACCTCACCCCAGATCCAGAAGTTGGCCTTAGCATTGACAGTTTGCTGACACCACTGTTCTATTTTTAAGAAAGGTGTATCTCTCTGGCAATAGCTGCAACTTTCCCTGTAGGTTGCAACCGTCCACTGTAATATGCTTCTATGTGATTATACCTTCGTGTTCATACCACTTGGAATTTGCAGTTTGTACTTGGCATGGCTTCAGAACTGGGTAACATTTCCTAAGCATGTGTTGCCAGATCGTTAGGCTCCGTTCCCTTTCCTTGCTGCCTCGCCCAAATGCTGTACCCTTGTATTTCCAACTGTTAAGTCTCCAACCAAGCAAGTTTCAAATGTCTCCTGGTTTCTCTGCTCAGAGCCAACAACACTGCATTTTCCCCTAAGTGTTTCAGAACACCACCCACAATGATAATTGGCAAGGGCATATTTCTATAACATCTAGGTGTTCTTAGCTTACTTTCTAGAGTCCATCTGTATGAAATCTTACCTGTTAAGGTCCTATTTATTGTGCTTTCTGTTGCCTTCAAAGATTTTTCTTATTCATCTTTCTTTCCAAGATAAACTCAGCAAATGTCGTTGCTGCATGAACAGTTTCCTGGAAATGAGAAATGTAATTCCTAATCCAAAATTTTAATCACCAAATATTTTAGAAATTTGATTATTTTTGCTTTTCAAATGATAAAAATCCAACTTTATATTACTAGTATCCTTATTTTAGCACCTGACAGAGTTAAATGTGAGGACAACTCCACAACAATCAGAAGTATGAGGAAGAAGGATGGCACACCCTCTGGAAGGCTTCAACACACTGGCATTACTTTGAACATTTTCCCTTTCCTTCCAAAGAAAAAATAAATCACACATCTGAGTGGATGTTTATTCTCACATCATTGTTCTTGAAAATACTTGAATGACAAGCTCTTGATCCAAAATATAAAAGGTATTTGTCATAATTCCTGGCTTTTAATGGGTGAAGTAGCATATTTTATAAGATCCACTTGTCTGTAAAAAAAAATCATATAATAAAAGATTGAAAATGCAAAACTGATCAAACATGCCCTGTAATGAAATCACTTTCAATTTAACCTAAATTATCTATGATTATGTAGACCTGCTCTTTTCTTGAGACCTTCAGCGGCAGCCAATTTAGGCCCCCAGGCTAAAAGTCACCAAAGACTTAACAAAATTTTAAAAATGCTGGACAGAAATTAATAAACTTTTAGGGCATGTATCATTTCCTTTGACAATAAAATACCTTAAAAATTGAAACTGGAAGGAGATCAAATACCCCAGCACTGGAAAAATACCCAAGTTCTGCAAAAGTTGGTGGTGATAGTGATTTGGGGATGTGGGTATTTTCACATGTTCCTAAAAACCTGTTTGGATGAAGTGACACTGAAGGCCTAAGATCATGTACTCTCTTACCACAAAGATGGTATGTCTTTTGCATGTCACCTTCCTTGCCACCTCTCTTATATACTGACCATGTGTTACTCTGACTAAACTTCCCCACATGTTGGGCCCTGAAAGGCCCAGGCATGAACTTCCTGAGCCTAGCTAAAGTTTGGCGACCTGGCTTTGGCCAGCTATGACTCAGCAAGACACCTAATGGCTTCTGGCCTGCTACCTCTGCGTGGCAATTGTAATTACCATTTCAAAAGTTAAAGTTTACTATTGGCCCTTACCTCTTCCCCTATCCTAAGATCCCCGCCTTCGTCCCCAACATGATATAGGCAACTGCTCAGAGTAATAAAGCTAGTTGTTTCTGCGAGTTCCTGCATTGAAAAGACTCCCGACTCAGTGTGGTTTTTCTCCAGTGGCCAGGAGAGGTTTTTGAGTTGTCCGACGTTCATTATCCCTTCAACCCCTAGGGAGGAACCAGCAGGCCTTGTCCTTCCCTTGGCACTACCTGACTGGGAAGGAGCCCGGCACCCACACAATTCTTTAGTTTGTTGGGTGGTTGACTTTGTTGTGTTGGTTTATGCTGTAGAGAGCTGTCCTCTCAGAGCCATGACCATCATTATCAAAGCAGCTATGACTACTCACAAGAGACCCTCAAGATCTGGCCTGTTGTCACTCCCTCACAGAAGGAGGTTTGGGGATCATCATGGGGTCCTCATTTGAAACTTCATCCACTCCTTCCTGCACCTGCCAGATGTGTGTAAACCTGCTTTAGCTGCATGTGGTCTCAGGAGGTGTTACAGTATAGAGAGGGTAGAGGGTTATCCATCCTTGCAACTATAGGGAGGGTGTCATTCATCATAGGGTAGGACTTTTTAGTGATGTGGCACTTTGGGGATCACACATACACATGTGTAAGTAACCCCTCATTCATGCTTCTATAAGTAAGCCTAATAGAGTGTCTGGTTCACCAAGCTATACTTGCTGGAATCATCACTTTGGTATGCTCTTGGTGTCCTGTTTGGGGTGATGTGGTGATTTGATCAGGTGCCCCCCATAAACTTAGGTATTCTGAATGCTAGATTCTCAGCTGATGGAGATTTGGGATTTGATGCCTCCTGGAGGCAGTGTATTATTGGGGGCGGGCTGATAGGTGTTATATCAGCTCCCCCTTGCTAGTGTTTGGCATACTCTCCTATTGCTGTTGTCTACCTGATGTTGGTGAGGGGGTGATGTCCACTCTCTGCTCATGTTGTCATTTTCCCTGCCTTCATGGAGCTTCTCCTTGAGTCAATAAGCCAAAATAAACCTTTTTTTTTTTTTTTTTTTTTAACCCCAGAAGCTTCTCTTGGTCAGGTGATTGAATGCCAGCATTGTGAACCTGACTGCAACAGGTGAGGAGATGTTTGCCTAAGTCTTTACAGAAAAAATTTAGGCCAGAGTTGATCCATTTGGTTTTGCTTTGTTTTTTTTTTTTTTTTTTTTTTTTTTTTTGCAATAGCATTGTTAAGAAATAATTTATATTTCACACAACTCACTCATCTAAAATGTACAATTGGATACACTGAAGCATTTCACAGGTTAGACTTCTGTCACCACAGTCATGTAAGGAAGGTTCTCATTTCATCACAAGGAAATGGTTGGACCCTTCTGCTCCCTAATATCTCAGTTCCTCACCCCAGCCCCACTTCCTACAACAGACCTACCTTCACCACTGGAGATGTGTATATTCTGGACATTTCATACCTATATAATCATATTCTTTGTACCTTTTGTGACTGGTTTCTTTCCCTCAGCATTCTGCTTTCAAAGGTCATCCAAATTATAATGCATATCAGCAATTCATTCTTTAAATTCATTTTTCTCTTTTATTTTAATTCCAAATAATATTCTATCTTATGGACATACCACATTTCTATTTATCTACTCATCATTTGGTGAGCATTTGGATTATCCCCCTTTTGGGTATTATGAATAATGTTTGCTCTCAATCTTTATGCACAAGTCTCTGCATATAAATGCCTTCATTTCCTTTCATTGCATACCCAGGACAGATCTTATGATAAGAAACCATTTGAGGACTTGCCACACATTCCAAAGTGGCCATATGATGTGATATTCCTAACAGTAGTGTCTTTCCCTACAGAGGTGACACTATTGCCATCACATGTTGACAATGTCCTCCTTCCACAACAGATGTTGACCCATGACTGTGACACGTACAACACAACTCTTTCCTGTCCAAGCACATTCCTGGATTCTGGAAATCCTGCTTCCCTTTCCTGTATTACCTATTATAACTGCATCATGAAGCCTATAATTCCCTCTTATCTATTTTTCTTACCAATAATATCTTGGTTACTTTTAGCTTTTGCCAATGTGTAAATTTTTGAGTCCATCAAGTCCATTAGTCCATTTTGCTACTATTATGAAATACCATGTCTGTGTTCTTTACAAAGAAAGTAGGTTTTAGTTCACAGTTTCAGAAAATAGAAATCTAAACTGCCTAATGATGAATCTAGCAAGGGATCTTTTGGCTGTATCACATTATGGTGGACAGCATGGAGCCATGAGGCACGAGAAAGGGAGTGGTCACATTTTGAAACATGAATCTACAAGGGTACCTAATCTTTTAGTGAACCTAAGACCCCCACCTCTTAAAGATCTCATGACTTTCCAGTCTGGGGACCACACCTCTAGTCATGACATTTTGGTCACTGCATCTAAACTCTCATGCAATAATAATAATAACAACAACATACTATTAAGGAAAATGCAGCTTGTATTTCAGGGTTTCTATTGACCTACAGAAAAAATAGGGGAGAAATTCTGAGAGCTTTGTAGAATTGGGAGATATCCACACATGTATCCAGTCTATCCTTGGTTAAGATATCTTTTAATGTTCTTTTTATAATGTTTGGCATATAGCTATAAGATTTGCATATGTGCTTTTAGTTTTATGCCTAAGTCCTTTATAATATTACTATTAATATACATGACTGTTTAGTAATGTGATTGCATTTGGTCATAAGTGCACTTCCTGAGATTCCTGAGAAAAAAATGTTACCATGTGTGGTGGTTTGAATGAAGTATCACTTATAAACTCATGAGCTTTGAGTGCTTAATACCCAGCTGATGGCAATTTGGAAGGTGGAACTTTCCCACTGCTATCGTCCACCTGATGTTGGCCAGGATGTGACGTCCAGCCTCTGCTCATGCCAGATTTTCCCTGCCATCATAGAGTTTCCAATTGTGTCTGGAAGCCAAAATCAGTCCTTCCTCCCACAGTCTGCTTTTGGTCAGGTGCTTCATTCCAGCAATAAGAAGGTAAACTCAACAGAAAAGAACCAGTTGAAGTGCTACAAAGGACCTGAGAAGGACATTCTTGCTTGTCTTCCTCATGTAAACAAGGGCATCTGTAACTTCCATCAAAACGGTGCATGCATGTGTGTATGTGTGTGCATATGCTTCAGGGCAGGCATGCACATGCTTTGGTGCATCTGTGGAGGTCAGAGGACAACCTCAAGTGTTGGTCCTTACCTTCCACCTTACTTTAGATAAGGTCTCTTTATTGTTCTCCACTGCATTTGCCAGGATCCTTAGCCCACTAGCTTCTGAGGTTCTTCTGTCTCTACCTCCTATCTTGAAATTGGGAGTGCAGAAACACACTACCACATCCAGCTGTAAGGGGGATGTGAAATCCAAACTCAGATCCTCATGCTTAAGTGGCAAGCACTTTATCCACTGAGCCATCTCCCCAACCTTCAAAAGTGCGCTGTAGCCTTTCTGCGGCTATGTTTTCTCAGGTTAAGGAATCCCCCTGGCACTGGAAGTTCTTTATTTCCTAACTATGATGTGTCACATTTTATTGAAACCTTCAGAACCAAAATCTGTTTGAAAATGTGTATATTCTAGTGAAATGTTTTCTGCTCAAAATTTGCTTATGAATTTGGGGATTATTAACATAAAGTGCAGAATTTCTGTCTTGTTTACACTGGTGTGGCCCTGGCATCGAGATTGTCCTGGCTCAGTGAATTAGGTAAGTAACTGCTACCCCTTTTCTTGCCTTTCTGATTATGTAAGTTTGGACTTGTCTTTGAAATCTCAGTGGAAGTCATCCATAAAATTATGTGAGTTAGGTAGCACTCGCCTGTAAAATTATCTGGGGCTGGAAAATTCCTCTAGGAATTTGTTTAAACTCCTAACTCAATTACTTTAATATGATTATTTAGACCTTCATGCTCTTAAATCACTTGTGGCAGGGTATTTTATGCAATAACTTTTGCACTTTTATGAAAATTTGTACTTTATCTGACATTTATAAAATATAGCATTTTTATTTGAGGTTATGAGCAATTAACATCAAATTATGTATATTTCTTAACTTTTATGCTATTATACAAAAACTTTCTCTTTTACTGTTATCATTCACCTTTCTCATTTTCTTCTTCATTTTTCTTAATAGAATTCAGTTTGTCTCTTTAAAAACATATATGATCTACCAGGCTACTGTGTTATCTGCACTAAGAACTTTGTTGTTACTTTTTCCTTTTTTCTTTTCTTACTATTTTTAATCTTTTTCTCTTCTTACAGCTTCACTCATTAATTCTCATTTTTTCTATATTAGAATCTATTTTATTCTATGTACATTTCCCTTGTGCCTCATAATTTTACTTCTTTTTTTAAAAAAATTTTATTTATTTATTTGAGAGCAACAGACACAGAGAGAAAGACAGGTAGAGGGAGAGAGAGAATGGGCGCGCCAGGGCTTCCAGCCTCTGCAAACAAACTCCAGACGTGTGCGCCCCCTTGTGCATCTGGCTAACATGGGACCTGGGGAACCGAGCCTCGAACCGAGGTCCTTAGGCATCACAGGCAAGCACTTAACAGCTACGCCATCTCTCCAACCCGATAATTTCATTTCTTGTTTAACTATATATATATATATATCATAATGCCTTATACATGTACACACACACACACACACACACACACACACACACATGAAGGAAGGCTATTTGGAGGAGGAAGGGACCCATTATGCATCAGAAGAGTCAGGGATGGGGAAGGGAAGTGTGTGAGAGTGTGTGTGTGTGTGTGCGCACGCGCGTGCGCGCACGCATGTGTATCTAGATTTTGCCTATGAGAGAAAATATGATATTTTTGGTTCTCCTTCCTATTTTTCCCACTTAGTCATCCCTCTATCTACTCCTCTTCTCACGTAAGACCCTTCCTACTCCCTATAATCCTTCTCCTACTATCATGTCACATATATGCCTAAATAGATAAAAGACAGATATTTTAAGTCTACATTTTGTATATCAAAGAAAACATGTAGCATTTCTTTCTTAGTCTGGCTTACTTTGCTTAACATGATAATCCCCAGTTCTATCCATTTTCCTGCAGATGACGTCATTTCATTCTTCCACAGTCACTGTTCAAATCTCTCATGTTTGGCATTCTTTTCTGATCAACCTACCTGTACCAATACTTAGAGAATCAGCTAAAAACCCCCCAGAACCATTAGGGATTTATTTTTTTTCTATTTCTACCATTTTTTGCTACATATACTTTTGGGTACACTTAACTACTTGGAGTTTTATGCATTTTGGCATAAGATTTAAATTAAGTCTTCATCAGTGCAATATTTGGTTATACTTAACTCTAATAATGGTTTTGGTATGAACGTCTATTTTGCAAAGGTTAGCATAACTGACCCGACTTACCTTCAGCTGGTGTCCTCTCCTCCCTACCAACTCTTTCTTTCTTTCTTTCTTTCTTTCTTTCTTTCTTTCTTTATTTATTTATTTATTTATTTATTTTTGGCTTTTTGAGATAGGGTGTCACTCTAGCTCAGGCTGACCTGGAATTCACTAGAAGTCTCAGGGTGTCCTTGAACTCACGGTGATCTTCCTACCTCTGCCTCCGGAGTGCTGGGATTAAAGGCAGGCATGACCATGCCTTGCTCCTATCAACTATTTCTATTTCCAGCACATACTCTATTTCTTGTAACCTTGCAGTATTCGAAGATAAAATGTAGACAGTATTGAGATAAAATATAAGTAAGTATAAAATTAAAAGTATCTAATTCCAGTGTAATTATGAAAGCATCAGAGAACACCCTAATTTTGTTCACATATACTGTTCCTACCTGTTTTTCCATAAATCAGGATATTGGCTTTTCTTATAATCCATGGATTAGTCAGGAGTGTAATGAGGCATCATACAAAGCCTGACTTTGCAAAGGTGAAATGGAGAATACTGTTCCTGAATTTCACTCAGACTATGATGGTTTATTTTTAAATACTTTATTAACTTTTTATTGACAACCTCCATACATTGTCTAATATAACATGATCATAATCCCTTCCCACCACTCTCCCTTTTCTCCCTACCTTATCCAGCTCCACTGAATCTCTTCAAATCTCCAACTAGAACCTCTTCTATTTTGATATCATCATGTTTGCCTTCCCATTATGCAGGTCATATATAGACACCACCAACCACTATGAGATCATGAATACCATGGACACTTTGTGTCTGGAAGACAGTATTGCAGAGCACTTGCCCACTTCCTTTTCATCTTGCATTCTTTCTGCCACCTCTTCCACAATGGTCCCTGAGCCTTGGGAGGTGCCATAGAGGTGCCATACTTAGTGCTGGATACTCCAATGTCACTTCTCAGCACTTTGATGAGTTTTGAGTCTCCAGTGGTCACTGCCATATGATGGTTAATCTTGATTGTCTACTTGACTGGACTGAGAGGCACCCAGGAAACATGGGGAAGATGCACATCTGTGGGCGTGACTGGACTGAGAAACACCTAGGAGACATGGGAAGATACATACTTTTGGGTGTGTCTGGTAAGGATTACAGAGAAGTTAGATAGTCAGAACTGTGACCTAATTAATGGTTTAATCCATTGGTGGATTCAAAATTTGAGTGAACTACTGGGAGGTGGTGGAACTACAGAAGAGGAGGCCTGGTTGGAGGAGTGGGTTACTGGAGGTATGTCCATAGAGACTGTATCTGGACCTGGCTCTTTCCTGTGACTGCTTTGCTGTGATTTTTTTCTTCTTTGCCATGTCCTCCTGGCCATCATGTAATAAAACATGTAAACTATGAGAAAAATAAACCTTTCCTCTTTCTAAATGGTTTCTTTGGGGTAGTTTTCACAGTGAAGAGAAATCTGGCTAAGACAGAAACATATTTTATTTGTTTTCTCTCTTTGAAGACATAAGATTCTTAAATGGAACACTGCCCTCTATATTTATATGATGGGAAAGTGGCAGGGCATACAGGAGGTGTTCATTTTGTTCTTTGGTATTCTGTGGCTTACTCTGTGACAAGCCTTAGGTTGGGAAGCGTACATATGATGAGCCTTGGAAGATGGGACGGAGGAGATGCAGTGGTGGCACTTAGGTCAGGTGCTATACCACCTAACTTACTTACTTAGCTGGTTTATTAACTTAATTGAAACTAACTTTATTCTTTCTCAACTTTGCCACCAAGCAAGTTCACTCTACTTGCTGGTACTAACATGTTTTCCAAGAGGGCAATAGAGTGTGCTTTTCCGATATTAGAAGGCATCTTTGTAGATTGATTTTTGTCTTAAAGACATAGGAGTTTGCACAGTAAGCAGCATTTAAACTTCACTAGAGACTGAGCACACGTGATTTGGGGTTTACACAATATGAGGAGATTGAAAAGACATGTGATATGATGACAGATCTGAAGTACACAGAGTGAGCTCCAATCTCACCTTCCAAATGATTGACAAGCTCCAAGATTCACCTCTGATCCATCCTGATCCTTCCAACCTGCCCAGGAAGACAGGCAACATCTGTAAAGTTTCCAGGAATATCTAGGCTAGGACTTTGTCTGAAGTCACATGGAGTGATACGGAGGGAGACAAGAATGGAGGCAAAAATGTAGAATCCAAGAATGACACAATTAAGAGCAAAGCCTTAGAGGTCACCAAGCTTGAAGTGGTGCACAGTGGTGAAAGAACTTTCAGTGGGGCAGGAACACTGAGTTCCATCTGGCAACTAAACAGGCACCTGACCAGCCTCACCTGTTAGTCCAGCTACCCCCTGTGCAATGAAAACAGATAATCAGACACAAAGCACATACTCCTGCACCAACTTCCTGTCATGAAGACATGGGTCACAACCTGCCCCCGTTTCCATCTGTGAACTCTTCTACGTATGAAAAACAAACGTGGGTGGGAGAGACCCAAGACAAAGGCTCCACTGAACTCCCCAGGTAAGGAGGCCTTCAGAACTTTCTGAAATATGACAGTTTGGGACCAGTGGCTGGATGTAAGATCCAGAGCCAAAGATGAATCCACATCAATGCTTCCAACAAGATTGTCTCATATAGCCGGACATGGTGATGCACAGCACTTGGGAGGCAGAGGCAGGAGGATCACTGTGAGTCTGAGGCCACCCTGAGGCTTTATAGTGAATTCCAGGTCAGCCTGGGCTAGAGGGAGACTCTACCGCAAACAAACAGACAAACAAACAAAGAATAGATTGCCTGGCAGGTTTGAGAAAGGACAAAAGGAAATAACTAATGGTTCTAGCTGCTAAAGGCGATGTTAGGCTTGTCTCCTCCCAAAGCTGTTGAGTACTTTTTCCCTCCTGTGTAGCCAATTAGTACCACTAATGGGACAGGACTGAGATTAATTACTGCACCAGCCAACCCTTAATGCCTTCCTCCCATTATTCTCAGCACTCTACCCAACAAGCATGCTTTAAGAGCTTCCAAGGAAATAATAAAGCCGATTGATCGGACACTTCTCATCTTCTCTCATGACGTCCACCTCTGGCGAATGGGAAGGATGGATGGAAGCCAGCAGCCATACAGGACTCAGGAGAAAGATGGTGGATAACAAGTGAGATGAGATTAATTAGCCACTAAAATTGCTTTCCCTGGATCAATTAGTTATAAAATGACTTCACCCTGCGCTTGCAGTCAACTGTTTTAGCTGCTTTAAGAGCTAAGCATAGTAAATTACCCTTTTTCCAAGTGACGTTTTTACTCTTCCTTTCACACTAAGCACTGGCAGGCAGCAAGCACCTCAGGCAGGACCCTGTTGCTCAGACTGCTGTGTGAGTGGGAATGGCCTGGAGATCTCCCACCATCAGGACTTCATGGATCTGGGAGGGGCGGGGCTCCCAGTGTCTTGTGGCACAAACCAGCCTGAACACTCTGAATTCCTTTAGCCCATCTGTGTGTGCACCATGCAGAATACTCGAGTGCAACAGGGAAAGGGTGAACAGGACCCTCTGAAAAGGAGTAGCAATTGGAGCCTTATTTAATTTCCATATTTGTGTGCAGAGACCACAGAGAGGTCCTTGAGGTGAGTGCTAGGTGGCTGTTGAGTGACAACGAAAATACCAGTCCTGTCAGGGTACTTGATGACTCCCCCTCCTGGACAGACTTCAGAAGCCATTCATCTGCACTCACCCGGAAGCCCACCCATATCCCTTCCAAAATGGCTGAGACCAAGAGTGACTACTCACTTCAACCCAATTCTAACTTGAACCCTGAGCCCTTATGACCGGAGTCACTAAGAATATAGGGACCCTGCTCCGTGGTCAACGCCACCTGGTAGGCATGAGCAAGTGAGATGATCTAGTCTTGTGATTTTATGGTTTAAAAGCATCAGGTTAACCTTTAGCTACCCGGATGGAATAAGACTTTTGACTGATTATTTTGCAGGATAAATATGAGATAATTTCTTGACTATTTTTACCCACTGCAGAGTTAAACTGTATTATTTGGTGTTGTTTCCCCGCCCCCAGACCTACTATTATAAGCTCTTTACTGTTTCCTGAACTGTCTAAGATTTACAGGCAAGCCTGACCCCTACACAGTCCATTCCTCTGTGTGCCAAGATGCTTGACTTGGCAATCAAGAGACTCACAGGCATCTACTCATTTGACACCAGAGCAGTATAATGACTGAGGATCTTAAATTGCAGGGTTTTCAAACTAATGAAAAATTGGGATTTAGGGGGGAAAAAAAAGGTTGCTTTGAAATTTTGTCCCTATGCTGACATCGGCATTCTCACAGCGCCACCTACTGGGAAAGTGAACTAGATGCTAAGACTCCCACATTCGCGGAAGACAATTTATTCTCCACAACTGGGGAGAGTTAAGCCTCATCAAAGTGCTAAGAATGAGTGAATGCAAAGTACTCAGGCTTAAATGTAACACACACACACACACACACACACACACACACACACACACACACACACACACACGCACATCCCTCCAACACTCAGGGAACCTTGTGGAGAGGGTATGCAAATAATGTAAGAGCCAGAGGATGGGGAGAAGTTCTTTGGAATGCTGTCCTCCAGACATGAAGCGGCTGTTACTCTGTGGCCTCATGGTGGCTGTCATTGCCTACATAATATTAGATCCATCCATATTCTATTATGAATAGTGGAGGCAAAAATAAAAATATATCAAAATAGAAGAGGAAATAGTTAAAAATAAAAGAATGATTCTTTGGAAAGGGTGGGGGAAGAAGACAAGAGACGGTTAACAGTAAGTGATTGTGATCAAATTACATTATATACATGCATAAAAATATCAATAAAAATAATGGTATACAAAGAAAAGAAATTCCACAGAAGGCATACACAGAATTCTTTTAAATTGACATAAAATGAAGTCACTCACAATTATTTGTGTTCTTTTAAACATATTAACAGAACTTGAGATTTTTCGTCCTGTTTTAAAGAGAGCAGAAATGGGACAGTCTAGTATTTTAATATTTGTATTCTGCAGTCTGACACCTATTTCCACATCAGCGGACATTTCCTGAGTGCATTCAATGTTTAAATGATGCTGGTATAATCATCTGATGAGTGTCTCACTGCCACTCTCTGCCTCTCTAAGGACAACAGTTAATTGGGTTTTGTGTTAATGAAGAACATCCCATAACTCCTGAGAAGACATTTCAGCCAACATGCTAGTTTCTTAAGAAAGACACACTCAACAGAAATGTTAAATGCATAAAACTCTGAATGCACTACATGTTAAGGTGAAATTGCCTAAGACTGTGGCTGCGTTCTAGTTAAAGTGTTGCTATATGCAGACTTTCTGTTCCTCTATTTAAAGAAAAAGCATACAACCCACACATACACATTCTACCTTAGTACCTAATTATTTACCCATTGCCTGACTCAGCATGCCAAGTTCATCATCACAGCATGTGGACACCTTGAAGGTAACATTGATATGTCAGCGTGCTTCAGGGAGCTTAAACTGAGTGGTAGAAATATTGAATGTACAAAATAAAAGAAATATCATTTCTATTACAAGATGAGGGAAAGCTTTGCATGGAAGAAACAAAGGTTTCCTGCCCGGATAGGGAACTTCTGTTTTCTTTAAAATAAAACACAGGGAAAGTACATGGTGAAATTCACACTGGTGCTGTAAGACACTGGAAGCTGATGACATGTGCAAAGGACACAAGGAATGTCTTTCCATGCATTTTATGTTCTCAGCACTTACTTGTCTCTTTCCCAGATCCTAAAAAAAATAAAACACAATCCTATTCTGAAAAGGCACGATTAACAATTTTTTATTATTATTATTTACTTAAAATTAAATCCTAGTGGTCACCTAGCTTCATTTCATCAAATTGTTCATATTCCCCAGAATTAATGTTTGCTTTGAGAGCACAGATGAGGGCTGGGTCAGGAAAGAGACCTATCCTGGGCTCAGGACCTCCAACCACATGTCTAAAGGCTGCCGTGATTCGGACAGCAGGCCCATCTCGTACGCACAGCTTCAAAGCTGAAGCAGCAACCAGGAGTTCAGGAAATGTCAGGATCTCTTGTTTGCTATTGTTCAGCCATCACTGAACAAACTGCACCAGGTTGGAAAACACACAGGTCAGTGGCACCCTTGGAAATGCCTTCAATAGACAGGCAACTCTCAAATAAATAACTGGACTGCAGCTGAAGCTATTTTTTTATTATTAAATACAAACTTTGTATGGACACATCAGGGGTTGATACCATCATTTCCCTCCTCCTACCCCCCCCCCAATTCCACTAAGGGCCCTCCTTAGTGGGATTGCTTGTATTTTGATTTTCTTTGCAAAACCAAAACTCTCCACACATCAGCTACTCATAAACCTTCCTGGTTAAGCCAGCATCCACACTAGATTTGCTTGCTTGTTTATTGGAATAAAACACTAATGTGTTGGTGCTTTCAGTGTCTTTAAGCACATCATACTGAGGTCCTATCTCCCCAATTTTCTCCAGACTTTTCCATCTTCCACTCTGAACTTTTGTATCTGCTTACCATTTGTTCCTACCCACTCCCCAGCAAGCCTTGTAACCAGCTCATTTTCTGTCTCTATGATAATGACAGTGATATTAATGGATGGGATCATGAATGTTTGCTTTCTTGTGACGCATTCATTTCAGTCTAATGTCCTCAAGGTACTGCCATGTGTTAGTAGGTATCAGAATGTCATTCCTTTGTATGGGTGAATAATACTCCACTACAGGTATGCACGACATTACCCACCCATCCATCAAGGGAATCATGAATTGCTTTCAAATATTAGTCACTGTAAGTCTCCTATGACTAACAGGGTCCTTAAGAGAGGTTATGTTTAGCGTCTATCTACGTACACAGAGATCTTGGTAGTGATTCTTGGAAATAGGGAATGTGATCACATGTACATCCCAGGAATGCTTCCACTGAGCCTCCAGAGTACTTGTGCTTGTGCTTGTAAGAGGAAGCAGGACATGGAAAGAATTGCACAATGTGTTGAAAGGAGGGTGAGAGTGAGAGTGCAGTGATTAGCCTAGACAGAGCAGACCTTGTTCAGCACCCCGCCACAGCAATGTTGCTGGTGCTCTCTGTCTGGGTGTTTCCGGGTTCTGGCATCTTACTCAAAGAACTGAAGAACCATGTATGGATAGCAAGACAGCAGTAAACATTATCTGACTAAAACAAAAACACAAAGCAGAGAAGTACCGGCTCTTGCAGCTACATTGCACAGGATCAGCATGTTACTGTTTGGGGCTACTTTTGGGTGGTTTAGATGAAGCAACTGGTTACTTGAAGACATAGTTGGGAAGATTTTCTGTTTTGACAGGCTTGGGTTATACAAGCTTTTCTTTTTCTGTGCATGCCATGTCCAATGATGCATCTGATTTTAATCATATGCATACACAATCACAAATAGGTATAAGATAATAAGTGGGGGATTCTCCCTAAAAGTCCATTCAGAACACACAATTTGCCTTACTGTACCTGCACCTAAAATCAGTTCAACCCAGACCAGCCCCTTGTCTCACAATCAAGGATATACCGCAACACGTGTTTGAATAGAAAGGGCTGTTCCCAATGAGTTTCTAAGGGAAACTTAGAAATTGAAGTGGGATGTACTGACAGCATGATGCAGGTGGGCATCCAAGGTTTCGGAGTATATTGTTTAAAAATGTCTTTGTTGGGCTGGAGAGATGTCTTAGCAGTTAAGGCACTTGCCTGCAAAGCCTAAGGAACCAGGTTCAATTCCTGAGTACTTACATAAGCCAAATGTACAAGGTTGTGTATGTTTCTGAGTTTGTTTGCACTGGCTAGAGGCCCTGGTGTACCCATTCTCTTTCTATCTGCCTTTCTCAATCTCCCTCTCTCTCAAATAAATAAAAATATTTAAAACATCTGTGTTCATGTCAAGCCCTATCCCAGAAAGCTTTATAAAGCTATGCTGCATGCAGCTCCATAGGAGAGAGAGAAGTCATCAGTGGAGATAAATGACAGAGGATACCGCAAGCCTTAAGTTTGGCCAGCCAGGCCAAATGAGATAACAGGTGCAATAATGGCATGTCTGTTATGGGGGAAACCAACCAAGCTCTAATTGGACTGGAGGACTGCTCCACAGGAGGGAAAACATGCCTGACACTGAAAAACCTATGATGGAGAAGTCATGAGCCCCAAGGGTGTAATGCCTGTTTATGTCTAGTTGAATGCATATAGTATGCTCACCGAACTTCCCAGTAAGCATGTTTCTTAATGTTCATACCCACATATTAATCCTACTCTCACTTTTGGTTAGAGAATCTTCTCTTTTCAGATGGTGGTAACCTCTGGAATGACTCAAAAGGCACCATAGTGTGAGAAGTGACAGAGGGTGCTCAGCACTGAAATATCTTTACCATACTTTCTAAGACTGAGAGTCCATTGCGAAAGAGGTAGCAGAAAGAATATGAGAGTCAAAAGAAGGGTCAGACTCCTTACAACATGCCCCTCCAGATACAAAATGGCCTGGATATCCATGACCTCACAATGCCTGACACTACCAACACAAGACCATCATAATAGGAGGAAAGGATTATGACATCAAAATAAAAGAGAGACTGATAGAGAGAGGGAGATTATATGATGGAGGGTGGAGTTGTAAAAGGGAAAGTTGGAGGTTAGGGAATTATCATGATTTATTGCCTATAATTATAGAAGTTGATAATAATTTTTAAAAAATTAAACACTGTCTCAGGTTACTTTCCTGCCTCAGAAGCATCTGGCTCCCACTGGCCAGCATGCATAGGAAAGAACAACAGTGTGGACCTTCTGCAGACAGCTCCCTGCTGCAGCAAGTGTGCAAACAAAACATGATTGTCCCACCTCAGAACATCTGCAATCTGGGTGAGACAAAAATATGTGCAAAAATGTATGCCTTTAGTAATAATGAGCTATGTGCCCTTGTGAGAGTACCAATCCTAGAAAACCTGGGCCTTCTGGAGGAGGTGATGCTTTGAGCCAGGTTCAGAAGTATGGGTAGGAGTTGCCAACATGGGAAAAAAAAGGCAACTGTATTTCACACAAAAGTGAAGTGTACAAAGCTGTAACTCTAAGACAGTGAAGCAAATATAAGAAACTATAAATCAAGTATGGCTAATAATGAACATGCAAGGTGGCAGAAGATGTTGTTGCCAGGTGTGCAGCAATCAAGAGCCATGCAGAGAAGATTTGCCTCAACCATGGTGCTGAGGAGGGCACAGGAGGGTGTGAAACCCAGAAGGCTCAGGATGAGGTAGAAATTTATAAATGTGTTCTGTCTGTACTGTGGAAAGTCCATTCTGTCTCACAACCTAGATGATTTTTAAATTACAGTGCTAAAAGTTATTCTTCTAAATGTTCTAATTATGAAATTGATAAATTAATAATTTAATTAAATTTTTTTTGTTTTCTTTAGGTGGGCTCTCGCTCTAGCCCAGACTGACCTGAAATTCACTATGTAGTCTCAGGCTAGTCTCAAACTCACAGTGATTCTCCTACTTCAGCCTAGTGAGTGCTGGGATTAAAGGCATGTGCCACCATACCCAGGTTAAAAATTTAAAATTTTGACTTTATTCAATCTTATTTCTAATGATTCCAAGGTTCATTCTACAATGATTTCTTATTAAATTAAGGGACCATTTCTTAAATATGTATATCTCCAGCTTAATAAGTAAACCATAAAGGATCAGAAATATTGCATGTCTAGAAAGGATTTGTGTTTGAGAATACTGGTCATGAAATATGTATTATGGAAGAGAATTCAGAGCAGTTCCCAATCTGTGTGCAAAATTCCATGCTTAAATGCAAAATAACTGTCTATGTCAGATACAAGCAATACACACACAAAAAAATATAAGACTTTGCAAACCACAAAGATCTTTGCCAGTGAAACTTCTGGGGCTTATTTTTTATTAAATCTCTAGAGATGTGGTCTTGGCTACTAATTGGTGCTATAGGTCAGCATCTCAAATTATGTTTTAACCAAGTGTAGCAAAAACTTACGAAGAATAAGGTTCGATTGTTTCAAGATACCTTAGGTTCAGTTGTTACCCAACCCAACCTCACACTTGCCCTCATTCTGCTACTGGCATAGCTTGTATGTAGTTCAATCTTCCAATCCTCATGTATGTTTTGGTTAAAAAGCCATATAGGGTTTACCTATTGCAAAAACCTACACAAATTCATGTACACAAGGAAGATGTTCTTATTCATCTTTAAAAATAAATCCTGTAGGGTTAATGTCCACTGACATTAGTGATCACTAACCTTGAAGGTGAAATTATTCCCATGATCCAATTAAAGCCTCTACTAAACTCTGGCCATTCCTATTCCAGAATTTTTGTGGTTTTCCTCTGTACTTCTGAGCCCAAAGTGAGGACTCTCCATGGAACCAGCTTGTGTGTGAGATGCACAAGAGAGGAACTCTGTGTGAGGAATGCTCAGTGAGGTCTCCTCTGTGGGGACTTTTCTGTGTGAATGTCTTTGAAGACCCATGTGATATCCTTTGTGTGAGAACTGTGAAAAGACCACTGTATGAGGAAATTTCTCTGAGATCCTGTATGAGGGCTCCTGTATGAGAACTTTTCTGTGAGGACCCCTGGATGTATGTGTGGGGCTGAGTTCTCTGATACAAAAGTCCCTACAGGGTTTCATTCCACAAAGTAGTCTCAGAGACTTTTTGTTGTTGTTTAACTAAAATTGAAGACAGGGTCAGTAATTTACAGAGAAACTTAAATCAAATGAATACATGAATAAAACTGCAATAGTAAAATCAAGCCATACCCATCCACTCATTTGCATTTATAAAATCTATTGAACATCTTTATGCAAAGAAATCTAACCAGAAAAGTGGACAGCTCCTACCTCTCACTTTTGTCACTGTCCTATGTGACCACAGGGAGGCTTCTTATCTACCATACTGTCAATTCTAGCTGAGGTAAGCTCCCTATGATTGCCTCAAATGAATTTCTAATTCCTTCCACTTCTATTTCTTTAGCATGTTCCTCCTATAACCCTGTCTATCTGCACATCCTCATTCCTTTCTGAAAATAATCTATTTAAATTTCATTCAGTAATTGGACCAAGTCCCATGCCCTCCTCAGAAGCCATTCTAGCCTTCCACAAAACGTTGCCCTTTTCTCTTTTGGGTTATTCTGGTACTTGCCTGCCTCTCCCCTTAGACCTCAAAAAAACAAAACAAAACAAACAAACCAAAAAACAAAAACAGAGCCATTGGTGCTGGGCTTTCTTTTGCATGCATACACAGTTCATCTTGCCAACAGACTTGGACACTCTCTCCTTCACAGAATATGTTCCTCACCACTTATTTAATCAGTGAAGAAGAAGCTCATACAGCCATGAATTAACAAGATTATTCAAAGCAGAACCTGAGATGTATTGATATCACTGGAAATGCTAATGGCTTGCTTTCCTACCTCATTCTTATGTGTCTTAAAGGCAACAGGACTTTATACCAAGTGCTTAACAGACACATCTGCATTGATGGAAGTAAATTGTCTGCCATCTTTGTTTTGCCCTTTATTGGAGCTCCTGATTTTGTTTCTGCTAACCCTATAGACCCTACAGAGCCAGCTTTTGCTTTCTGCACCCTCCTATCCCTGTGTTATTATTGGGTGTCTCTACTTTCTCTGCTAGGTTAATTGCTCCAAAATATAGCTAGGAATCAGATTGAGATCCTATCAAAAACACAGACATGAGATTTCTGTGGAGCCCAAACTAAAATCTCTGGAACCATCACCTAGCAACATGATTTTTGGAGTTCCAAACTATGGGATAATTTCTAAAGACAGGAAAATGCAAAAAGATATAGATACTCCTTTCTAAATCATAGGGACATACTATAAAAGCATATACTCCACAAAGTATGAAAATCTGAAAGAAATGGATGATTTCCTTGATCTATATGACCTACCTAAATTAAATCAAAATGAGATTAATCACTTAAATAGACCTATAACAAACATGGAGATCCGAACAGTTATCAATAATCTCCCAACTAAAAAAAGCCCAGGCCCGGATGGATTCACTGCTGAATTTTACCAGACTTTTAAGGAAGAGCTAACACCATTGCTTCTTAAGCTTTTCCAGGAAATAGAAAAAGAAGGAATTCTACCAAACTCCTTCTATGAGGCCAGCATCACCCTGATACCAAAACCAGGCAAAGATAGAACAAAAAAAGAAAATTACAGACCAATCTCCCTCATGAACATAGATGCAAAAATTCTCAACAAAATATTGGCAAACAGAATACAAGAGTATATCAAAAAGATCATTCACCCTGACCAAGTAGACTTTATCCCAGAGATGCAGGGATGGTTCAACATACGCAAATCTATAAATGTAATACATTACATAAACGGGTTCAAGGACAAAAATCACATGATCATCTCATTAGATGCAGAGAAAGCATTTGACAAAATCCAACATCCCTTCATGATAAAAGTCCTACAGAGACTGGGAATAGAAGGAACATATCTTAATATAATAAAAGCTATTTATGACAAGCCTACAGCCAACATATTACTAAATGGGGGAAAACTGGAAGCTTTTCCAAAGAGATTAGATGCTAATGAAGAATGCTTACAAATGAGTTAATACAAGTTTCAGGGTTTCAGGAGTACAAAGGGCCATCATCAGAGTGAGATGGAGAAGGGGCAGTTGGTGGTATTGGAAGCTCCCTGAAGGAGAAGAGGTCCATGTTGGATCCAATATGCAAAGAAGAAAAGAAGTGGATGGAACCAAAAGGGATGGAAGACCTCCATGGGTTTGGTTCAAAGATGGTAACGCTGTGGGTCCACATAAGACATTTAAGCCAACGAGAGACACACTATGGTTAACATTTTAAAATGTTGTTCTGGATATGTTGTGGAGGAGTGGTGAAGACCATCATACCTACAGAAAGAGACATTATCTAGTAAAACTAAATTCTTGCAGGAAGGGATGTCATCCCAGAAGGACTTCCAGCATAGAGACACTAATCCAGGGTTCATAGGAGGTGCCCTAAGCCATGGGAAGAGCAGGACAGTACTTATGTGGATGAAGGCTCCCTCAGCATGCTTGTGACTACCTGCCAATACTGAGGATTCCCCTCATGGAGCAGCTGCATCCCTTGGCCCATGTCTGGGAGTCACATACTACATATGCTGAAGATGTCACCTCATGTGATAAGGAAACAGGATTGTAGCAAACAGTTCCTCTCCATAAGCCAGACTCAAATATGTGGGGGGAGGGGGGCCTCAGGCATTTGTTTCTGCAACAGTAACTTATGTCTGAAAGCAAACAAGGCCTGGAGAGGCAAAGACATCCAGAAAACACATTTCCAAATGTCAAACCTTGGCAGGGTAGTGAAAGACGTTTCTCATTCCATGGCTTTACATGGAAATTCTAGTTAAAATATAAAAAATAAAAATAAAAAAAAGAATGCTAGCCTGAGGCAATGGCTCAGCCAGTAAAGCACTTCTGAGCAAGCATGAGGACCTGAATTTGGACCCTCAGAACTCACATAAAAATGCTGTGGTAGCCAGGAGTGGTGGCGCACGCCTTTAATCCCAGCACTCAGGAAGCAGAGGTAGGAGGATTGCCATGAGTTCAAGGCCACCCTGAGACTCCATAGTCAATTCCAGGTCAGCCTGGGCTAGAGTAAAACCCTATCATGAAAAACCAAAAAAATAAAAAAATGCTGTGGTGGGGTGTGCCTATACAATTCTAGTGCTGGGAAAGTAGACACAGAGAATCCTCAAAGCTCACTGGATAGCTACACTAGCTTAATCTATGATCCTCAGGTTCAACAAGAGACCCTATATCAAAGAACAAAGTGGAGAGCAGTTGAAGAAGGCACCTGATATCAAAGCCTAGCCTCTATTCACACCAGCACATATCATACCCATACTTGAATATACACATGGACACACACAAAAGAATACCAATATCTCCAATGTCTGTATAAAACAAGAGACACAATCTAACACTCCCCCATATATTGGCGAAACATCTGGTAAAAGACACCAAGAGTTTTCATAGTATCATTTTAGGCAAGGTGATTTAGAAAACTAGGTGGAAGCTAAGAACTGATCACTGTTCCTAAGCCTTGAAAGAATGCCAATCAGGATGATGAGTCTGGAGCAATGCATAAACTGGAGCAAGTTAGCGGCTTCTTTCCTGCCAGGCAGGAAAGATAATCTAGATAGGATGCTTTAAAATTAACTAAACATTTCAACTGTAGCTGCGAAAAATAAAAGAAGACACAGTGCCAAGGAAACAATGGAAGGGCTAGAGAGATGGATCATTTGTTAAATGTGATTTAAATGCACTTTCTCCTCAAGCATGAGGGCCTGAGGTGGTCTTAGAACGCCCAAATTTAAATCTCCAAAAACCATAAAGCAGACTGAAATGCTCAAAGCTGTGAGTCAAACTAACCTTCCTTCTTTACCAAATGATCAACTTGGGTCCCAAGGGAAAAAAAAAACAAACAAAAAACTGGCCAATAGACATTTCAAGTGCTCATTATCTCATTATCACATCCCTGGGGGTAGGGTGCTTCACACAGAAATCCATGGAGGACTCCAAATAATGCCACCAGTTGAGACCTCATTCCCTTAATCTGTGAATACGTCTGTGGGAACACACACCCATCAGGACAACATAGTTACTGGCCAATGCTAATCCACCCTCCTACCCTCTCTGGGGTCTATCCCAGGTCTCTAGGTCATGGAAAGCAATAAGCTATAGTCACGCTGCTATAACTATAACCAGCAACTTATGTTTATGATCTTAGATGTAAGGTGGTCTCCAAAATTTTTGGTAGAAGGAGGTCTGTTGCCCCCAAATAAGAATGGAGAGGCTATTTATAGAAAAGTAATCCCTCTTTTGCTTATCTCTTTGTAAGGTTTTGGTTACTCACCAAGGTCCAAAAATATTAAAAGGAAAATTCCAGGAATAAATAATTCATCACTTTCAAATTGCATGGCATCCTGAGAAGTTTACCAAGATATGTATGAACAGGAAAAAAATCATGTATATGTAGTAGGTATTATAACTATCTGTTTTTTAGCATCTCTTTGCTTCTGGGGAAAGCTATGTTCTGGGCTCACTATATGGTTGATTCTCCCTAAAATGAGCTCTGCACTGCCCTACCTTGATGGGGAATAGTTCAGCCCAGTATCCAGTTGGTGCTGCACCACACAGTGCATGCATACTCAGTGATGAAAACAAATAAAAAAACAAAAATCCTGTTGTCTGTAGGCATGATCCAATATCCCTACCATACAAACCTTAGGAACTAATGTTTGCATAACGATTACTGAAGGTCCAGACAGAGAAGAAACTGATTGCCATGGCCAAGTGTGTAGGAATTCAGTGAGCCAGCTCTGGTTCCAAGGTCATTGTCACCTTGGGTATATTTTCCAATCTGGTGGGTGCTAAGATCATCTGCCTTATGGAACTAAATAATGAATATAAAAGACAATGGGTACAGGAAAATTGATGAAATATCAGAACCCATAATCTTAAAGGATGATGGCCCCTACTTAATTTCTTTTTTCCCCCACTCACTAAATACAATAGCCAGTACCCCAAGGCCATCATCAGTCCCTAAAGGTCATCTGCACATTCACTAGGTGTCATAGATAGTTTCACAATGCTGGGATGAGCATCCAAACCCGACACAGTTTATGGAAGGACTTGTGTTTATTCAGGCTTACAAATTTAGGGGAAGTTTCATCAGTGATAGAAGCTGGATCCCATTCACAAATCCAAACAGAGAGAGAAACTACCAGCAGGCAGCAAAACACCAAAAAGCAGCAAACAGGATTCCTACCCCAAGCTCACACTGCTCTCCACACCTTTGGGCTGGAGCCCAAGGACCTGCCCCCAGTGGTAATTCCTCCAGCCAGGCAGCTGAAGACTCAAGTTTCAAGCTTTAATTAGAAACCTGAGTTTATGGGAGATATACATTCAAGCTACCACACTAGGTTGAAATAGTTAATATTTAATTAATAGTTTTCACATTAAATAATTTTCCAAATTTTCTCAGGGGACTTGGAATGCTGCTGACACTGTCTATGTGTTTGTTAGCTAACAGTTGGCTAGCTTGCTTGTGTATGTGTCTGTGCATGTGTGTAGTATTTCTGGTGTGCTATGTGTGTATATGTATGTACATGTGTGTACAGATGTATGCACCTTGTGCATACAACATGTGGAGGCCAGAGGAGAATAGCAGGTGTCCTCCTCTATTTCTCTTCTGCATGTTTCTTGCCATTTTCAGTCAGACTTGCTGATCAGTGAGCTCCAGAGGACTGGTCTTCCAGCCATACATAACCATTCTGAGCTTTTAACATAGGTGCTGGGATCAAACTCAGGCCTTCTCTTTCCCTCATGCTTGAGCAGTGGCTCTCTTACTAAGCCATCTCCCAGTCCCTGACATTGTTTCCCACAACAGCTCTTTCCATAATTCACAGCTAGCATTTTTATCCAAATTCAAGTTGTTTTAACTCACCATTTGGGAAAACATGAGAAAAAAAAATTTTAATTGACAATTATAAGCAACAGCTAACTGATATGAAAGATGAGGACAGACTTTGTGGAAATTAAACTCCTGTTTCTAAATGCACATGTACTGCTGACACTTATGTATGTACTCATGGTGTAGGCATCTGGGCCATGAATGACCAGACAGGAGCTGAATGTGATGGCTGAGGAGCCCCAGGTGCTTTACATTTGAAACAGACACACTTAACCCAGCATCCTCCAGAACCTTTGAAACACTCTCATTGAACTTGCAAACAAATTTAATTATCTGGTGATTTTAATTAGTGCAAAATAACCTGTTTTGTTAACAAGAAAGAAATTGATTTCAGAACAAAATTAGCCAGGTACCTTTGAAAAGCCAACAGAATGAGGTGACTATAAGGAGAAACATGACTTCATGTGGCACCTGGCCCACCAGGGGTCTTAATTACTACTGTGTAATTGCAATGAAGAGAGGAATAAAGCTTTATAAGATAGAGGACACAGCATTGAGCCTGGCCACTGAAGCTCAGAGTTGAGCTGAGCCACAAGGGGCACAAATGACAACATATCTCAGACATGGAGACACCAAGTGTTAGGGAACATGGAGAGAAAGTGATCATAAATTCATATTCAATACTGAGTTGATCTCTCATGGGCCGCTTCCTTTAGAGATGCCTGCTAAGAAATCATACCTGTACCACACTCCCTGCTGGACTCCATACTCAGAACCAGGAGCCTGAGTAAGGACAGCCTTCCACCCCAGCAGGCTACCTTCATGCAGACACCAGCATTGCACAGAATTCTCTCACATACATTGTCATCTTAATTCATAGTGAGTCATTAATTTAATTATAAAGCACTTTTCCTGTTAAAGACTTAATCTGTGCATATGTGTGTGCATGAGTATGTATGTGAGTATGAATGTGTTTCTGTATTTCTGTGTGTATAGGTGTTTATGTGTGAATGTATTGTGTTTCTGCACCGAGCCCTTGTCTGCATTCCATATGGTGGTGGCCAACACCATGTGTGTCCTCCCTACTAAGTCCTTCTGCCAACAGCATCACAGAGGGTCTGTACACTCAGGAAAGGTGGCTGCCCACCATGGAGAATATGGGAAGTGCATTTGCATACTCATGCAATGTGCTGGTTGACTTGGAAACTTATAAAAGGATGATCAGACTTGCTAATGAACTCGAACATGCCTTTGATCAGAATAAAGATATAGAGAAACACCCTTGTTTGGGATGAATTGCAGAAATGATTAAGTAAAGCACTAGTCACTATTCACTTCAGAAGTGTTAAATGACTTATAATGTGTCACCCTGGAACAGTCAGTCACTTATTATCTGAATTTCTAGATTTTCTAAGCACTTGGAACCAACCTGCTTTAAGGTTTGTTATAATGCAAGTGGACACGAAAGAAAGAGCAGCCAGCTCAGAAGATGCAGTCATGCCTTTTTATGATTTCTAAAACCTGGGCAGTGCCTGAGGTGGGGTGTAGACAGCCTCATTGTGACAAACAAGGACTCTGCTCTTGTCACTCTTCCAGGCACTGTACTGAGTCTTCAATCTGCCTTATGGCAGCTACAAAAAGATGGTGTCTCAGAGATGGCACATCACTTTTTCAAGGACAAAATGCTCTGGGCATGATTCCCAAATGGGTAGAGTGTGGGAATACTAGTTCAACATATTGCTACAATGTCTGCTTCAGTTCTTAATATGGGCAACAATATCTACAAAGATGGTACACCTAATTTCCTCAAAAAGTTCTGGAAGAATGTGGCTTTCAAAAGTCCTTAATGTGAAGCCGGGCGTAGTGGCACCCACCTTTAATCCCAGCACTTGGGAGGCAGAGGTAGGAGGATTGCCATGAGTTCGAGGCCACCCTGAGACTACATAGTGAATTCCAGGTTAGCCTGAGCCAGAGTGAGACCCTACCTTGAAAAACCAAAAAAAAAAAAAAAAAAAAAAAAAAAAAAAAAAAAGTCCTTAATGTGAGTGAATACAGTGACATAAATGCTACTTTCATTTCATATATTGTATCTAAATAGTAAATACAATAGATAGAATTTTCTGCCTTCTTTCCTTTATACTTAAAAAGTTAAAGTCAGTTAGTAAAAAGAGATCATGATAAGTCAAAGGGAGGGGACTTAGACATGTTGGAGATAATGATGACAAATATGTCTAAACACTAAGATAGTTATAGGATGTCTAAGATATGTATGTTGCCCCAAATGAAGGCTCCTTTATCATTTAGGAGATAGGTGTTATAATAGTAATAATACATCTTGTTCATCATGATTAAACACTATATACTTTGAATTTTTAAAGGAGGAATAAAATTTAGGTGCTGGGTATCTGGACTTGAGTTGTGACTCAGTCATGCACTGAGGTTCTGCCTCAGGCAATGTGTTTGATGCTGAGATACGTAACAGTAATATCAATACTGGTCACTACTAACAACGTACTTAATAAATTGAAGGCAAAGTGGCCAGTGTTCTCATTTATTATGTTATTTAAAGCTCAAATAATCCTAAGAGATATGTAAGTCATTCTCCCCACTGTACAGGCTTGCAAAGGTTGATGACTCCACAAAGACTACACTATATATTTATACTCACTCACATATACATTTATGTATGTACACATATGTGCATGCACTCATTAAGACCTCACAGGAAAAATACTTTATGATTAAATGAATGACTCCTTGTGTACTCTGTTGCATCAAAGATTACAGTAGAGGGCTGGAGAGATGGCTTAGCGGTTAACCGCTTGCCTGTGAAGCCTAAGGACCCCAGTTCGAGGCTCGGTTCCCCAGGTCCCACGTTAGCCAGATGCACAAGGGGGCGCACGCGTCTGGAGTTCGTTTGCAGAGGCTGGAAGCCCTGGCGCGCCCATTCTCTCTCTCTCCCTCTATCTGTCTTTCTCTCTGCATCTGTCGCTCCCAAATAAATAAATAAAAATTAAAAAAAAAAAAAGATTACAGTAGAGGTTAGAGATTCACAAGGTTGACAGTGAGAGGTTGAATCTATAGCCTGAGGTGAAACTAAGGTCTCTCAGCCAACAACTATGTCAGGCACTGGATTTGGGGGTCCTGTTTTCTCAGTTCCTTTGCCTAGCCCAGGGTTCGTCTTCTAGCCATCTAGTGTGATGGCCTTCTCCCAAGGCTCAAACCACTTCTCTGCCCTTGCCTCCTCCTTTATGCATGCCCTGCTCTTCATGCTTCCTCTTACAATTATTCTGAACTTTACTATGGTACCCCTCCTTGATACTGTGCAGATAAATGATTAAAGTGGGTTCTGCTCTCAGAGCACAGTGGTACTCATAGGTATTGCTAAAATGTTTAAAGGGTCCATTCAAATTTTAGGTGCATATTAAGTCATTTGATGGATTTAAATATTCTAAAAAAACAAATAGGTAATTAAAGGAGGAGAAGATTATACTCAGGAAGAAAAGGAGTCAAAATAAATTAGAAACATTCTACACAATACATGTATTTACCAAACATAACTGAGTAAAATGCATATAGATCACTACATGGGCAGATAAGTAGAGAGGAAAAGGGATATTAAACTAAGACTACTTTTGGGGAAAAATTGTGTGTGCGGTATACATACATATATTCATGTTTATATGTATGTAAGTGCATGTGTGGGAGGGAGAAAGTTGACATGTAGCATGTGAATGTGGAGGCCAGAGGTTAACATCAAGTATCTTCCTCAGTGACTCTCCTACTTATTCTTTGAAGCCTCTTACTGAACCTGAACCTTACCAATTCAGCAAGACTAGCTATCTAGCACAACCCAAAGACCCTCTGTCTGCAACTCCAATGTTGGGATTACAGGCTAACTCCTCCATGTCCAGGTTCTTTATGTTGGTGCTGGTCATCCAAATTCAGATTCTCATGTTTGTGCCCCAAGCACTTTATGTACTGAGTTATTTCCCTAGTCCTAAATTAACATTATTTTTAAAACATGATGCAAAATAAAGCTGGGGAGATGGATCGGTGGTTAAAGTGCTTCCCTACAATGCCAAAGGTCCAGGTTCAATTCCCCAGTACCTACATAAAGCCAGATACACAAAGTGGTACATGCATCCGGAATTCATTTGCAGTAACTAGAGGCCCTGAAATATTCTCTCTCTCTCTCTCTCTCTCTCTCTCTCTCTCTCTCTCTCTCTCTCTTTCTCTCTCTCTCTTTGCAAAGAAATAAATAAAATGTTTTTAAAAAGTGATACAAAGCTAGAAGAGAAGAAATATGAGAAGATATTGGTAACACAGATGTCTGAACATGAAGGAATGAATGTGGCCCATGGACAGTTGGGTGAGATGGGGTACTGGGGCTGCCAACAAGAGATCAAATCTCTTCCAAACTCAAACACTAGAGAGCCTGGTATCTCTGCAGGCTGACAATGAGCATGGGGTTAGATTGACCAGGCTCACTGGCAGCCCTGGAGAGGTGTTTGACTAAGAAGATAATTAGTGCTTAGCTTGGACAGCAAGAGGTACTGGGGTATAATTTGTTTTCTAACCTGCAAGACAGTTTAGCCAGCTGGAGAGAAAGCAAAGGAGGGCAGCTGGAGCAGAAAGTAGAGCAGTGGGTGGAGTGAGGGCACAGAGGAAAGCTGGTTATGACCGTGAGGCTAATGCCAAAATATACTGCTATTTGTAAGCTCTGGAAACAGGGCCTTTTAACTCTCACCCAGAGAGGATATCCCACATCAAAGAAGTGAAACACAAAAGAGGGGATACATTTAGATGACCTAAACACTGTAATATTAGAAGGGCATTTTCCATTTTCCCTGTAAGACATGTTCTTCAACATCTATTTTATCCAGCTCATCAGTCTCTGCTTTGAACTTAGTGGCAGCCATATGTGGCACAAATCTCATAGTCAGAAGAGCTAGCTTCATTCTATTACAAGACACTTATGGCTGAATATTTTAGACAGATAAATATTTGGACTTTTAAATTATATTGTAATGTTTTATTAGATCCAAAAGGGTCCATATAGGCTTAAAGGTTAAGATCTACCCTAATATATAGACAAAGATTAAGACCCAGCCTTATATATGGACTCAAAGGTTAAGACTCACCCTTAAATAGAAACAAAGATTAAGACACACCCTTCTACCACATTGGCTCCCAAATTTAGACCCAAATGTGTGACCTTGAGCTTCTGAAAACAAGAAGAAGCAGATCTTAGGCACAGGGTGCGCCTCTCATTAAGATTATGATTTTTTTTCATGTATTTGCCTAAACATCACACAGAATATTTGGTAGGAGTGATTTTCTATGAAAATTAGTATAACTAATGAAACATGATCATATATATTTTATATATATATATATACATATATATATATATATATATATATATATATATATATATATATATGATGAGGTTTTAATGAGGTGTCCCTATAAACCAGTGTTCTAAATGGGAGGCTTCCAAGCTAGTGGCAATTTGAAAATTGAAACCTTGATGGAGAAGGTCTGTTGATGGGGGGCTGGCTTATGGGTGTTATAGCCAGCTTTCCCTTGTCAGTGTTTAGCACACTCTCCTGCTGTTGTTGTCCACCTGATGTTGGCCAAGAGTTGATGTCCAGCCTCTGATCATACCATCCTTTCCCCTGCTATCATAAATCTTCCCCTTAAGACTATAAGCCGAAATAAATCCATTCCTCCTACTCAGGTGTTTGTCCCAGCAATGAGTAGGTAACTACAATACAGGGTGAGGCCAGACCTCTGGGACAGTACTAGGGCTTGATGCCAGTTCAAGCTAAACCTGAGATCTAGTGAGCTAGCATGCATTCTTGGTGATTTTTCAGTGATTATTTTTTAAGTAAGAGTTTAGAAAATGCTACTTATGTTGCTGTAGTGATCAGAACAGTTTTAAATGTTACTGGTCAGTGTTTTGGAAGAAGAGACAAAGGAATGTAACTGGCTCTTCACAGAGGTTAGTTTCCCACAGCCACATCTGAAATCATTTTCTTTTTAGGAAATGTTTCCAGAGTAATCCCCAGCATCTGTTAGGTTCAATCATCACCTATAAGAAAGTCCCTATGTTTTCCTTGATGTATACCAGTGTATCTCCCCAAGTTTAAGGTCCTGTACGGAAAGTCAAAGGCTCATAATGAGACCTCACAATCCCTCAGGTTTCGTAAACCCAGGACACCACATGGTTCCAATGTAAGTACATGGGGATATAGCGTACATACCCACTGTCAGGTTTCACAACCTTGGTGGATATGTTTTCCTTCACCTGTAATTTCCCAGCATCTGAAGCAGGTCTGGCTGCAAATTCACCTGTGAAGAAAGACAAACTTTGCTTCTGTTCTGCTCTTGCACCTTGAAAAAAAAAAGAACTTTGTATAGTCACTCAAAAATCATTCAAAGGAAAAGAGGAGAAAGATAAAGAAAAAAAAACACAGTAAAGTAAAATAACATTGAAGTAGAGAAGCAAGAAATCCATCCACATTTTATACACATATTAACCTGCCTAGCACACAGGCTATGATGTGCCATAAATGCCAATTCTAAAGAACCACCAAATGACATTTTGTGGCAAACTCTTGTTTTATCTCTGTATTTATTCTTATCTGAACTTCAAGTCATCTGTACACATAAGTGCACACTCATGTGTACACACATGTACATGTATGTCTTTATAAGTATATATATAAGTATATACATATATATAAATTATATATGATCATGTTTCATTAGTTATACTAATTTTCATAGAAAATCACTCCTACCAAATATTCTGTGTGATATTTAGGCAAATACATGAAAAAAAATCATAATTGAGGAAATGGCTAAATTTTGTTGTCACTTGCTAAAATAATGACTAGAGAAAAAGAGGGACAAGAGGAGAATAGCTCACGGGCCAATGAAGGAAGAAGCAGGATTCCAGGTGCATATAAGCCACTCACGTGGTTGAATAATTTCACTGGTAGGATGGAAATAATGAGGAAAGAAGATGCATGGGATAGGTTCTCCTGCATGTTCTGGGACTTAGCAGAGATCTTCCAGAAACTCTGCTATTCCTTTTCCTCCTTTAATGGTCTAGACTTTCTGGTCATGCTGGCTAGTAGGTGGCTGCAGCCAAAAAGTTAAGACAGAAAGACAGCACATAAAATGAGAGATGCTCACTTATCATCCCATTCTAACCATCCAATATTTTCAGCAAAAGTAGCTTCAATTCCCCAAAGAGTAACCTAGCAACCACTATTATCATCTCCCACATAACAGGGGTTCTGTGTACAGCAAAGCTGGAGGTGAATGACAACTGCACTACCCAGCTATGTGACTCCACAAGAAGTCATGTACAAGTCCACTTAGAGTGAGCAAAGCGGGAGGATGCATTTAAGAGACTCCTTGGTTACAAGGCCTGGGTCTAACTTACCTAAAAGAGCTGTCCAGACGATGTCACACTGTGCTGTCTCCTCTGTGGAGAGCTATGAAATGCTTCCACCTCTTCTTCCCTTCCAGGGTTCATTGCGTTTATCTGCATGGAAGCTGCAAATAAATATATTTTAAAACTACATTTTAAAAAACCTGACAGTGACATATTACATGTAGCTGGAGCCCTGGAAGGTTCCCAGGAACTGGCTGAGAAAGATGGATGGACCATCAGCTGGTTCAGGCATATTAGAAAGGGCAAGGAGTAAGTCTGGTAATTTGTGGGGACCAGGACATCCACTGGGTGGGGGAGAGAGAACACAGTATCACACTGAGCAGAACAAGATGTCAAACATAGGTGATGTAGAAAATAAAACTGGGAAAATGGAATGCCAGTCCACAAGAATGAGTTTGAGATGGTGCTCCCTGTGAAATCTTGGAGCATACCCCACAAGCTTTGCAACTACATGGCTAAAAGCATGGGAAACTCTGAGGCATAGGTACCCTGTGGATTTCCATCTTTGATTGACTTCGTCTCAGCCCTGAAGATGTTGCCTATTTCAGTAAACAATGCATGTTTTTCTGTCCTGCAGATGAGCAATGCTACTGATGCCAGTTTTGTTTGCAGTTTCAGAGACCCCAAAGGAGCAAATAAAAGAGCTGAAAAGGGATGCTTACCTCCTGAGATCATGGAATCAAGACTTGGGTTTCTGTTGTGACCCACACATCTGGCCACATGCCCACGCATTAAGCTGATATAGGGGCTAAATTCCTGTACCTGGGTGCCGCAGACTGACTCTCGGGGAGATCAGGACTGAGGGAGAACAAGGGCGAAGGCTCAAGGAGAACTCGGGATTCGGCGAGGAAATGACAGACAGACACACTCTAAGTTAAATATGCTGCTGCAATTTACTGAAGGTTTCATGAAGGTTTTATACAGATTGAATAGGGAAACTTAAGAATTATTAATCTAAACAATCTTAAGTATTGTTCTACTCTAAGCATACATGCAGTGTTTATCAGGCAGGAAATGTACCCATTTTCTGAGAAGCATGTCTCGCACCATTGACCACAACATTATACGAACAGAAACTAGGGTAAAAGGTGTAAGGTGAATAACAGGTTACTTATTTCTTATACCCCAAGGACTGTATAAATACCAAGGCTTACGCTTCCTTGCTAAGCGTTCCCATAAATGGAAGAGAATGCCATAGCCTCCTTTTTTCTTCATAATTCACCCATCTATTACCGAATTCATCATATCCTCCCTCATAGGGGAGTGGAACTAAGTAGATTCCAGCTCTAGGAGTCCACCATCTGCCCTTGATCAAGTACTGAACATATCCCCCAGGAAGTTTCCTAGTGGGAATGCCTAAGTTTTGTAACTCCTTTTCTGCAGAACTGTCATGCTTCTTATGAACACTACCGATCAACATTTCTACTTTCATATTCTCAGGCTCAGTATCGTTCTCAAACATCATAAGCTGTTTTTACTTTACACCATCTAAAAACTGTTCTAGAGTTAATTTTTTATTCTTAGTAGAGTTATACATTCCCTCCATTGCCCTAATCATAGGAGGGGCACATTCAATGCTTAGATTGTTTCTTGTACTCTGATTGTGTGCATGATTACTAATAAGTGTTGAATTAGCTGTTCTTAGACAAACAGCTAGAAGAAAGCAGGAAAGAAACAGAGCGCAGAAAACAGCACATTGGCGCCAGCAATCGGGTCTTTGTGACTTCTTGGGCAGCAGGAACTATTACAGTAACTGACTGCCAAGGGGTCACCGGGGGCATCCCTCCGAGGAGTGCTGGCCCTCTGTCTTCAGCTCTCTTCCAGTGCAGAAGCATCTCTGCTTGCTACACAGGCGAGGTCGCCGTGGACGTAGCACCTGGGATCTTTAAATCAATAGATTTGGCATGATGTCCATGTCAGCAATATATGCATAGGTGTGTGTGTGTGTGTGTGTGTGTGTGTGTGTGTGTGTAATTTCTGTCCATGATAATGTAGGTACTTCTGCAAGACTCCTAACATCATATTTGTAATTGTATTAAATCTGGACCAGACCAGTTTTCTGAGAAAACAATTTTCAAATTGAGTCACCAAAGACACTGATTCATAGCAACAAGTGAAGACTCTAAGAATCTTGAAATATACCTAAAGACATTCCCCTTCCACCACTACCAAGAGAGAGCCCTTCTGGAGCTACTGATTCCAGAAAAAAAATTATCAAAAGAAGAAAGAGGAAAAGCTAATATCTTCACAAAATAATTTGTTTTCAAAAAGGAAAAGTATATCAGAGAACAACTGGACAAGAGGGACCTTGTTCATGATGGGACATCCCCACTCTAAGACCTGCTCAGTCTGTCCTTAGGGTTGATGCAAACAGTCACCATTTATCTTACACTTTCTAAAATTGTCTCATCTTTATAAAGGTGGGCTGCAGCTCAGTACAGAAGCCAGAGGGTAATTAGGATAGCCTCACTCTTCATGTGAAGAGTTGCTTACTGAGATTCAGTTTGTCTTTTCTTCACCTGTAGAAGTCTTTAGATACATTGAATTAAAAATCAAAATTCTCCCAAGGGCTGCATTTTATATTTAAGGATATATGCACCACATCAGATTTTTGAAGTGGTCCACAGCATGGAAATGTTAAGAAAGTGGTCCAAGTCAGGGCTTTATGTTGAACACTGGACTGTCTACCCCTCAGACGTGAATAGGGAGAGATCCTCCTGAAGAAGGTCCCACATGGATGTTTTTGTCACTTGTTAGCATTTATGAGAGCCCAAACTCTATGATGATCTCTTCAGGAACTTCTGTGTGCAATATAGTATGACTTCCCTGAGACCTTCAAGTGAAATCAACTGGGATAAGAATTGACTTATTTAGACTTTTTGTACTTGACCTCCTTCTCAGAAATATGTATTCAGCATGAGACTTATGAAATACCTACCGGCAGCATTGTGTGTAAAATATCATTGTTCTGTGTCCCAGATAAATGCCAACTGGCACAGAAGACATATCGCTGTCAATCCTTTCTTAGAAAGCATGACCATCTTACTGTCTCTTACTATCCCCTGATGGTTCAGCTTTATAATAAGGCCACCCTTCCCCAAGCCCTCATTTTTCCAAGGGAAATGATAAAATTCTATGATGGTCCATCCTGATCAGCTGAAGCCACTAAATAGAGTTAAAAGTAACCCTGTTCTTATGTTGAAAGAAGACGAGCAGCTTTATTTCTAGGCACAATAACTATTTCTAAACATTATGTGCTATGTTGAACCACAATGCATGGTAAGATGTCCCCTTGTTACTTATCTTTGGAAGACTTTAAAAGACCCAAGTATTAAATAATCCATACAACTCCACTGTAGTTCCATCATACATGCTCCCCTCTCCTCTCCTTTCTCCCTCTGTTTCTTCACTACCCTGCACTTTCGCCTGGGGCATGCTAGTTAAAAATTGGGATTTTAAGGCTGGGAAGATGGCACAGTTGGTAAAGTGTTTACTGTGCAAGCATGAAGGCCTAAGTTCAAATCTCTATCCCCATGTAAAATGCCAGGTATGTTGGTGTGCACCTGTAATCTCAGCACTGGGAAAGCAGATTTGTATAGTCTTTGAGTCTCAATGGGTAGCTTATCTGATGAAGTTGGTGAGCTTTAGAATCAGCAATAGACCCTGACCCACAGAGTAAAGTAGAGACCAACTGAGGAAGATCTCCAACATCAACCTCTGGTCTCCACAAGCAAGCACATACAAGTGCACATGTTCTTTCACACACATATGAATACAAATGCACACACACACACACACACACACACACACACACACACACACACCACACCACACTTCTCATCCCATCCAGGCTGACTGGAATAGAATGTACACTTTGATAAGACCCTGGGTAATTTAGATGACATTAATTACCCTTCAGAAGCATAGCTATAAAGTGCACTGCCCCTTGCCCTTGCCTTCGGTGCTGAGCTGCCCAAACTCTGACAATCCCTAAGGAGGTGTGTGGCTGGACAGCAGACACTGCTGTGGTCAGCAATGCAAAGCCTCCTGTGGATGAAAGTTCTACAGCCCAAGGATCAGAGGCCTCTGTACATTTCCAGCCACCCTGCTACTTATTGCATACATATAGGTAGGTACAAACCCAGCCTGGGATAACTTCTGTGACATGAGAGAGTAGTAGTACTTGCCATCTGCACAACACTTCTCACTCATCCCTGTCATTCTTTAACTCTATGTCAAGCCCCAAATTTTGTTCCTTGTCTATGGATTACCACATAAAATAGCACCAAATGCATGTGTTCCATTGGAGAAAAACTCTTCCCCAGAACTGCCGTGACTCAGCATGAATCCAGGATCCCTCATCCAAGCTGCCTATGATTTCCATAGCAAGAGATTCCCGATTAACTGGGCCTCCTCTGAGGAACTTTTGGCACTCCTGTATCCGCAGTATGTATTCCAGGCTCCTGAGATCTTCCCCTTTGAAATGAGTCAGGGCTTTGAACTTCCGGCTGCTAAGTGAGGAGGCAGAGCATAAACATTCATCTCAGTGGGTCATCTGTGTGTACCATGCCTTCATGGGACAGCATTCATGTGTAAGTTCAAATCTTCATTTTGTGCTATGGAATTTATCACGCTAATAATAAAATAAGAATATTAAGAATGTCCTTCTAACTGTTCATTCATACATGCATACATACACACATCTATCAACTAACTATCATCTACCAGTTAGGTATAATATGTCATCTATCTAATCTGTCATAAATCTATTCTCTACTTCTATGATCTTTCTGTATCCATATAACTATGCTCTATATCTGCCTATCTCTCTCCCCCATCTGACCTTACTAATAGTTCTACACATAGAGAGAAGAAGAGGGATGTGCAAGCTGTAGAGATAATATTTCTCTTCTTGGAGGTCCAAACCAAGAGTGCTTTGGAGAAGGATATGGCAGTATTTTATTGTACACACTGTGATTTTCCTATTCCATTGGTTGAGTTTTAAAGAACATAGGAAAGCAATGATAAATGAAAAACACATACAAATTATTTTATCACAGAAAATAGTATGAAGAAGTTCCTCCCAAAGTATTCTTTTATTTAGAGAATATAATTTGAAATATAGATTATTGATCACACCCTTTCCTTCTGTGGGAAAATTCACAGTGTTTATGGGATATGGGAATAGAATTGTCAGGATGACCAATTTTGTAAGGTGCATTTTTTAAGTTTTGAAATCCTCCACTGGAGACCATTGGCTGGGTTAGTATAAATTCATGGACACGGTGGATGAGGTGGCTGGATCCCTGTCTGGCTCACCAAGAGCAGTGAAGCATGTTTGACACAAAATTGATCAGTCACAAGCTATCATAAAGCCATTTCCTGGTGGCTCTCAGATTTCAGATATTAAACAGAGCAGCTCAGACAGTGTGGTTCCTGTGATTCAAATGTACTTCTCCCTTTAAGCATCCCTCATTTCCAATGGGATCCATGAATATCCACTATGACAGTAACACCCATGTGTGGGGCACTGACAGGCATAGCCTGGAGCCTTCAGGAGCTGGGCCTGAGCTGTCAGGCACAGTTAAGGACACCCAGGCTACAGGAGACAATGCTCTCTCTAAACCCAGCACACCTGGAGCCCTGTGACCTTTGGCCAGTTGCCAAGGAAACTCCTTATCATCCAGCAGCCTTCACACAGCCCATCCCCCTGTAACCCTCTTTCTGCCACTATGTAGATCACCTGACTCTCCCTGTGTGCTGGAATGGGTGTCCCTAGGCATCAGCTAGCAACTTTTCAACTTACCAATCCCCTTAGGACCCTCTTCCTGCTCTTAACTGCTTATAAACCCCTTTCCCTATTGAATAAATGGAACTACTCTCTGAGGTCGTCTCCCAGGTGTACATCCCTTCACACTCACGGCCGCTCAAGATGCTGCTCTCCACAGTTGCCTGGACACCTTTGGGGAACCACGGCCCTGAGGATCCAGGGAACCACAGCTGGTGTCTGAAGAAGGACCCTCTGAGACACACCAGGATAAGTGAATGCTCCCCTAGAAGGAAAATCCGAGGCATATTGGCCCATGTGCCCTTGTCTCCACATTTTTGAGGGCTGTCAGGTTTCTCTTTTTTCTCCTTTATTTTCCGTTCACACCATCATGAGGGACCAGACACAATGAACTGGCAAATGATGTCTCTTGGCCGAGGCCACTCTTTGGCATTGACTAAAGTCCAGCTGTCCTCTGCCTGGACCATGACAGCCCACTGGGCGTTGGCAAATACCTTCTATCTATTTCTCTCCAACACAAAAAGCCAGTAATGCATCAACTACTTAAAAGCCTCTAGGGCAGGAAGCTGGTCTCTTAAACTTGTGGACAGGCTTGCGTCTGGACCACTGTGGAAACTGCCACAGTGCTATTCAGCTGGTGTTATTCAGCCCTTGGGAACATTGCCCTCTGGTCTTGGAGTTTCCACTCTTTTTCTATCATGTACAACATTGTCTCCCACCCAAAGGAATCATAGATTCGTAGATTAAGGGTTCTCCTGAAAGTTAGGGGGAATTAAGCTCTCCCAGAGGGACACCAGCTCCTTTTAGAAGGAAGTCTTCCTGGTCGCCCCCTGGATGATTTCTGGGGACCCATGTGACCTAGACACATGGACCTGCATAGCTTATCTGGCTAGGAAATGAAAAGTTCAGGAAGGAAATTTCTCCTTACTCTCTTTTCTTTCTTATTTCAATTTTATCCACAACATCAGTGGCGAAACTGCCAACCAGCTGTACAATGCTCCAAAGTGGTTCGGTTCTTGTGGTGGACTCAAGTGCACCAAGCCAATGGCATCTCAGCCAATACAGGCACAATGTCTCTGCTTCCCTCCCCAGCAGCCCCTGCAGCCCAGGCCACCTCATTCCTTTCCCCTTTGCAAAGCTGGCTCTGGGGCATACTCACCCTGTGAGGCTGGAATTGGGAGGCTCCCTTTCTGGGCCAGCAAACAGCTTGATGTCTCAGCCATTGCCTCTGTGCCTACCAGACGTGACCCCAGGTGAGAACCTGAGAGCAAGGCAGGGCTGATCAGAAGGTGTATGCGAGATCCCACCCCACCAAGCTGCTGTGCTGGTGCCATGAAGCAGCAGAAAGAAAAAAAAAAATAGGTCACATTTAACTAAAGCTTATGGAGAGCTGAAATTTTACATAAATGATATTTGTTACATGATATCATGAACATAATTACTGAGTTTATGTTCTAGGTCAACTTCAACCTACATAGAAGATTATTGAAAACAACAAAATTCTCTTTGAGGTAGTGAATTTTAATTTGCCAGGTATTTTAAAAAGATTGTAATGTCCTGTTATTTAAAAGGAAGAGGCAACTGGCCTGACTTCTAGGCCAGCCTGCCTCAAGATGGAAACAAAAATTTGCTTTAATTATCCCTAAAAAAATCATTTCCAAGTGTGTTAGAGGTATTAATGACATAAAACTGGCTTTAATTTAGACTACTTGCTTGTCAGTGAGAAATAGGATTAATCAATCTGGTGTAGTTTCTCTTAATAGTCTTATAAGAAAGATGGTTAATTACGGGGTGAAATGAGTTGATTGAAGGAACTGGGAAGGAATTTTTCAATGCTGGACATAAAATGCTCATTTAAAATGCCTTTTAAGTGGTACTTAGATAAGAATATTAAAGTATGTTGATAAAGATGTGCATGTGTAGGAAAGAATTCTCAGACTAAACCTAAGCACCATGCCTAAAGTTACTGTTTACAAACTTTTAAGGAACAGAAAGCTAAGTTTTAGGCTAAATATGTTGGGATAACTTGCTTACACTTTATCAAATTTAAGTCATGGGTAACATATAAAATAGTTTTATGTTAATAAAAATTTCTGTGGTACATAAAATCAGTGGCTATTAAGATTAAGCTAAAATCATTGGTGTTCAAATGGGTTTTGTTCTTTCAAAATAGATTTGTCAAAGATTGTATTAGAGTTTAGCTGTTTTGGCTCAACTAAGACCAGATTCTGCTCTATAGTATGTAAAGTAACTATCTCATTTCTGGCATCATAAGTCTGGTGCTGGTAACAAAATTAACTCTTAAGACATATTCCCTAATTTAGGGCACAGCCTCATGCTCAAACAATGGTCCTCATCTGAGAAAAAAAAAATTTCAAGATCTGGCTCTGTTTCTAATGTTCTCTAGGTAATTGGTACCCACACAGTCTGAATTAATCAAAGATGACTTCAAACGCAGGTGCTAAGACTTTACACTCTCTTACTTGTCCTTTTCTGCCACTTTCTAGGTTAAATGAATGTTAGTTTGTTTGTAAATTAATTAGTATTGTTTTCAAGATTGATAACAGGTTCTGCCTATATTTATAACTATTTGATGTTTAAAATGTGAGATGTGTCTACTTTCTATTCTTCAGATATGGCTTATGCTGCCATAGGACAACAAAATTTTAAAAGGTTGGACAAAGTGATTTTAAGATTTCAGTAATCAAATATGCTCTATATGCACATACATCCAGGCTGGTGTAACTTCCTTTTTAAGTGTGTCAGTCACCTAAGTAGAGGCCAAAGCTAGTTGAAATCATGGGGCTGTGCAGGGGGGGGGGGGGGGAGAAGGCCAATATTTTAGCCTGTGCTCCCAGGTCATGAGGCCACTAGAGATGATGGGACACATCTACACTGGCCCCCTGGTAAATCACCTATCTTCTTGAGCAGGGAGGATACCCAAACAAAAAGGTAGTGTATAGTCTGAAACAGGAGAGTCACAATTGAGGAACTGTAAGTCCTCCTGATTTCCCAAAGAAGGGCAAACTATTTGGTTAGCATGGCCCTGACTCATCCTAGCAGACAGACACACCAGTAAGCTATAGGACTACTCCTGGATCCATAAAGTCTCCAATGAAGAGCCATTAGTGACCTCCAAAATTAATCCTTGATTAAATTTTGGCTATCTGCATGGTCTTAAACACACAGAGAGAAATGTATAACCGAAGATAAAGAGTTACTCTAAATATATGAATGCCCTATTAAGTTAATACTGCAAGAGCTTTCCAAGAGGGTAAACAAACAAGACTTTAAGACATGTTGTCCCCATCTCTAATAGTTCTAATTCTATAATAAAGAAAAAAAAAACTATAGATGTCAAAATGGTTATTTTCAAATCTAAAATATGTAAGTAAGTTCTGAGACCAAAAATATTTGTACAGCCTTTAATGACACCCGCTGGCTCTCTACTATCAAGGTTAAATTCTGTGTATATGTTTTGGATAACTCTGCTAATACCTCATCTGTTTTACAAGCCATATGGAAACAGATTTAGGCCATGTCAAACACAACTGTGCCATTCAACGAACATTTCTGCAAGAAAATCTCAGCCAGATCACGCTCAGATGGTCCCAAGACAATCCAACTCTGTCTTCTAGGATTCCCTCAACTACAAGAATGATAGCCATGAAGGTGACCAGTTTACTGTGTGCTCACTTCTCATTAATTCCTTACTTTTATTCTTTCTCCCCAGTGTTCTCTTCCAAGACTATCTTCCTGAACTCCATCAATACACTTCCAGGATCCATTACAATAGATCCCCTCTCTGGGAGAGACTCTCTAACTGCCATAACTTTGTGCCCCATGCTGCAGGAAATAGTAAATGATGACATCATTGTCCCATATCCCCTAACAGCAGTTAGAGTGTCTTCTCATAGGAGGGAGAAATAAAAGAGGGTGAAGTTAGGGTGCATGGATCCCTGAAGGTAAAAGGGGCAAAGAACTGTTTTTCCAGGTGTGCACCATGTCCATGGCTCTGAAAAGAACAGGCCTTGCCCTCTTTGATGCCAATCAAGTTATGCCTTGCTGCCTGTTCAGCTCCAAATTGACCAAAACTGAGTTCCTGCTTAATATTTCCATAACAAGAACCACTTTTGTCAAGACAACCACTCTCCTTGGTGCAAAATGGTAATCACCCCATGCATAAATGTTTCCTCTCCCCCTTTTTACTCCTCAGTCTTGATTGTTTCACAGGTGTATCTCTACAAGGAAGAAGTGGCCTACAAACTCCATCTGTGCCAACCAAGAGAAATTTTCATCCCTCTGCTGGTAGGCCTAGGTGTGACACTGTTCTGGATGCCTGCAGTAACCAACACCCTCGAATCTCTCCAGAGACAATTGAACTCTCTTGTAGGTGTGCTACTTCTATTTTCCAGATAGATGCAGATCCTAAGAAGAGAGCTGCCCCAACATACCTCAAAAGGGGCCCAACTGAAACTAAGGACAACTGGCGAAACAAGCAAGGGTGATGTTTTCCTGTGAACTGGATACCAGCACAAAGGGGAAGGAGATCAACACAGAGAAAAATCAACTCCTACCAAATCAGAGAGCCAGAGCCTCAGAGGCCCCCAACACCTCATCACTGAAGCAGACCAAAAATGAACCCAACATGGCTCAGGGAAATTTTGCGGAAGAGGGGTTGGAAAGAATGTCAGAGTCACATGTTGGGTCATGATATGCAGAGACATTTATCATACCAATAACTGGGGGCTAATTCCACAATGCAAGACTCATTTTCATTAACAAGGAGGGTCTAATGGGAAGGGGTAGATCACAGATGAGCCTAAACAATGTTACCAAACTCCCTGTATTTACTGAAAAGAAAACTAATAAATTAAATTAAAAAAAAAAAAACCGTCTAGCTTCAGACATCATTACTACTGAACATGGGGGCACATGTGTGGTCTTGGGAAATAATGCTGTTCTTTTTTTGTTTTTGTTTTTGTTTTTTTTAGCTAACGAATCAAGTGTTGTTAAACAAATTTTTATAACTCTCAAGAAACTCCACAAGGAGCTGCTTGATGGCTGCAAGTCTGGGGACTCCACCACCTGGTTCTCTCACCCTTTAGTCACTTGGCTTCTCTCCCTCCTTAGCCCCCTCCTGGCTATGGGAACCCTATTACATGTAACACCACACCTCATCAAATTTCTCAGACAGCAAATAACTAATATTGCTAAGGTTGCTACTAATCAGGTTCTCTTTCACCACCTAGCTCTATCTGGACCTACAGTAAATTTTGAAGAATTCACTCAGGATAACACTGCCCCATTATAAAAACAAAGAAGAAGTTGTTGGGCACTGCCAGGGATAGGCCAGAGCCTTCAGGAAACGGGCCTGAAATGCCAGGCATGGCTAAGGACCCCTGGGCTACAGAAGGCCATTCCTTCTCCAAGCCAAGCATCCCTGGAGCTCTGTGACCTTTGGCCAGTTGCCTAGGAAACTCCTTATCAGCCAGCAGCCCTTAAGCAGCCCATCCCCCTGAGGCCCCTCTTCCCACCACTATATAGATCATGTGACTCTCCCTATGTGCTAGAATGAACATCCCTACACATTGCCTAGCAACCTTTGAACCCACCAATCCTCCTAGGACCCTCTTTCTGCTCTCAACTATTTAAACACCTATTTCCTCATTGAATAAATGGAACCACTCTCTGAGGTCATCTCCCTTCACACACCCCTTCACACTCATGGCCACTCAACACCTTGCTTTCCGTGGTTGCCTGGATGTCTTTGGAGAACCACAGCCCTGAGGATCCAGGGATCCACATCCATGCCATCCACGAATGTCCACTATGACGGTAATTTCCATGCATTCCATGAATTTCCACCATAACAGTAATACCCATGCCATCCTTGAATGTCCAATATGACACTAATACTCATGCTATCCATGAATTCCCATTATGGCAATACTCATGCTATCTATGTATCTCCATCTCCACTATGACACTAATACTCATACCATCCATGAATGTCCCCTGTGATACAAATACACATGTCATATTTTCACACTTAACTCTTCAACATGCTAAGCATCTCATGAAAGGCTGTTTCATTAATCTCTGTCATCTCAAGAGATCAAAAGTTCTGCTGATACTGGTAAACGCTGCTGAGATTAACTGAGTCACATGGATAACCTTGGTTATAAGGCTGGGGGACTAGGAATTATGAGAAGATCCTGCAGCTTCTAGAGCACATAATTGGCCAAGGCCTGCAAGAACATCAGGTCTCTGAGTGTAAAGGAGCCTGAGACCTGCCTTCTAGAGCCCTCTTAGCAGCTGGGTAGGAAGTAACAAGTTTAGATAAAACACAAAAGCAGTAAGGACAGAAGGAGCCCCACTGAGCTTGGTTCTTTAACATATTAGCTTAATCTCTGACTTCCAGAGCCCTGAGTGGGTGTCCTGGCAGGTTCACTAAAGCCTCTGCAGATATCCTCTTTGGAGGTCTGCCTTACCCTACCAAGCTGTAAGGATAAGATTAAGGCATGGAGCCTCTACTAAACAGACTGTAGGAATGAGGTAGGCATGTGAGCCCTTCACCCCACCAGGATGTGGGATGAGGGAGACTCATGGGGCCTCTCCTTCAAGCATCTGGGTCTGTGTAGATTTCTTCCAATCTCCATTTTTTGCCATCTCAGTGATGTCTTCACCAGCAGCTGCCCTCTTGAAGGGCCTATTGTCTACCTTTTCCCTTCATTCCCAAGACTGTTACTTTCTAGGTTCCTTTTTATCTCTGTTCTCAGATGTGCCCATAAGATAGTTTTTGTTTCCAAGTTTTCTAGGCAACATATGGGCTTTGTGCTATGCTTTAGAGAAAAAGAAATCTTCCCAGAGTAATTTTTCAACAGACACATGGAAGAGAATATTGGCACTTCACCCAACAGAGCAATAGTGTCACCAGTCCAGGCCTTCACGTCTTAGGCTGGCACTGTATGAATAACATTGTGTACCACTTGAACTAAGGACCATTTATAACACTTTCTCTGCATGAAAATGTCCTTTGTATATACATACATACATACATACATACATACATACATACATACATGTATGTATGTATGTATATGTATATGTATATCCCTTTCAGACTAAAAATATTCTGCAGAAAGCCCAGTCTTCCAATTAGCCTTTCAGAAACAAATCCCCAAGACCCATCATGCCAAGCCACTTCCAGGATGCAGACTCAGTGCAGCAGCTGTGAGAGGGATAGAGCAGACTCACTGACTGACAGCTGCAGACATGTGAGGAAAAAAAAAGGCACACCTACAGACAGTGCAAGCATAGCTATGCCACATAAAGCCAAGAAGGAGGAGGAGGAGGAGAAAAACTCACAGAACATTTCAACAGGTTCCTGTCTTGGAAATTAACATTCAGCTGAAGTGAGAAAGAGTGAGAGGGATAAGAGGTCACAGAGGTAGGAAGGTCAATGTGCTAGTGCTGAGGTTTTATTGGGAGGTTGTATGTGGAGACCCTGAAAAGTGCTGATCTCTTTGCTACACGCTAAGCCCTCAGAGATGGGATTGCACATCACATAGTTCTAATTTCAGTACTTTTACAAAGCCCCACACTGCTTTCTACAGGGCTCATACCATTGTGCACTTCCACCAACAGGGGTCCTTTAATCTCCACATCCTCTCCAGCACCTTCCATTGTTTGGCTCTTTGGTAACAGGTGTGACGAGATGTCTGCAGTTTAGACCTGCCTTTCTCTATAACTAGTGAGTGCTATTTCATCTATCTGTTTATTTTTGTGTCTCTTCAGAAGTCTGACCATTTGTTTAAATAATGGCTTGTTGATTCATTTACTTTACTGTTGTGTGATTTATTGGTGCATTTGTGGCTGTCATACTAAGATTACACTAGTGCAGTCCAAGGCATCACTATTCGTTATCTACTTAGACATCTTATGGGATTTCTTGTATATTGTGTTAGTCAGTTTTCCATCATTGGGACAAAATACCCATAATAGTTCAGCTTGCTAAGATGTAACTAAGATTAGTCTCATGGTTTCAGGGGTGTCAGTTCACGGTTAGCTGGGTCCATCAATGGGGAGGCAGAATAACTTGTCAGACTGGTGTAAAGGACATACCTGCTCATATCAGGGTGAACAGTGAAGGGGAAATGAGGATGGAAAGGAGGGAAAGAGAAAGGACAAAGGATGGGGGATAAAATATACCCCACAAAGGCATGCCCCTGAGGACTCACACTTTTCTACCAAGTCCCACCTCACACATTTCCATCACCAATATCCCACCCACTGTTGAGGTAGGAATTATCACAATCAATCATTTCTCCAAAGCCCCACTTCAGATCCCTGCTTCACTGATGGCCAGACCTTCAACATGTGGACTTTTGGAGGACATTTGTATTTCTTTTATTTTTTTTTCCTTTTTGTTTTTGTTTTCATAGGTAGGGCCTCACCTTAGCCCAGGCTGACCTGGAATTCATTCTGTATTCTCAGGCTGGCCTCAGACTCATAGCAATCCTCCCACATCAGCCTCCCAAGTGCTGGGATTAAAGGTGTGCACCACCATGCCCAGCTTGGAGGACATTTCAGATCCAAACTGTAACATATATTTAAAAATAATTAGTTGCAGACTTCCAGTTAAGATGGTGGTATAGGAATCTCACCAAAGAAACCTAGGGGAGAAAGAGCCACAAAAAAAAAAACAAAAAAAAAAACAGTAAAATGCACTCTTCTGTTAAAAGGAAAGGGGTATAAGAAATTCTCCACCATAGCAGAGAAGTAGGAGAGACCCAGAGCATCGAGAGTCAACAGAAGCAGGCAGAAGCAGCCCCAGCAGTGGCAGCACCAGCTCCACACAGCCTCAGCTGCCAGGCTCTACCTGAGCTGCAGGAAAATCCAGGTGAGGGGACTTTCCACTCACACCATCCTCCTTGCAAATACAAGAAATGTGGAAGGGAGGATGGCAGAGACCAGTGGAGTGGCTCATGAGGAAAAGGAACAAGTACCAGTGGGAGAACTTCAGCCACCATCCATAGCCTCCCCTCCCCCACCACCAGTGCAAGCACCAGCCAGCACTAAAGACCCGGGGAAAGGAGCTCATCTACACAGCACCCAGAACAGGTGATCAGAGTAGTCACCCACCAACCCAGCCAGCCTACCTGAGCCCACAGTACGGCAAAGAGGGACCCAAATGGTCACAGAGCATAACTGAGGCCAAAGCCATCCCAAAAAGACTGAGATTACACCAGGTCAGTACCCGCCAAGTAAGCCTGATATATAGGTTTGCATTGGAAGTGCTAATTGCACCTTCCATGTCAGGGTAAATTATATGTTAAATCTGATAGATGGTAGGACTTGCCATTCTTACATAAGCTATATTATGGTCTTGTCATTTGTTGCTTCCTAATTTATAGTGCCTTTGTTTCCTCTTCTGTTGTTCATTGGGGAAGGGTCTCACTCAGTTACAAGCTGACCTTGGAACCCACTACACACCAGAAATCTTAGCCTCCCAGTTGACAATATTAAGTCTGAGGCCAGCCTGACAACACACATCTTTTGGAACTGTGACTTTGTTAGAGGATCTGTTTGTCATAATACCTATTCTTGCATAAATACTCTATGCTGTTTGCATTGAATGTGTATATTGTTTAGTTAAATTTTAGAATTTGCCTATATTCTTTTCCACATACTCTACTTAAATACTCTCATAGCATGCAAACACAACACCTAGGGTCACTTTGATGCTTATTCTGAGAGTCTTAAGAGCCACACTTAGCACATTGAGTTCCTACACTGAAAATATATAATATCAGATTGATTGATACATCTAATAATACTGCAGATAATTAGCAAACCCAAGCATTAAATTAATCCAAGATGCAAAAATCTCTACATTATAGTACAATAAATCAAAACAGTATAAATCCACCAAACATTATTAATGCATAAGAATGACCTCCAGTGAGACTGATTTAGAGGAAATGCCTGAGAAAGATTTCAAAAGAATGATTATTAATATGCTCAAAGAAATCAAGGATGAAATCAAAGGAATCAAAGAAGACATAGGAAACCAATTGAATGAGATATGGAGTTCAATACAAAACATGCATAAGGAAATAGAAATAATAAGAAAAACGAGTCAGAAATTCTAGCAATGAAGAACACACTTAGGGAAATAAAAAACTCTGTAGAAAATCTCACTAGTAGAATGGATGAAGGAGAAAACAGAATATCTAAACTAGAAGACCAGGTGTCAGATCTAATACAGTCCAAAAAAGAGAAAGACAAACTAATAGGAAAGTATGAATGGGAAATTCAAGATATTTTGTAACACTATGAAAAGATCAAATATATGAATTCAGGGTATAGTAGAAGGAGAAGAATTTCATTCCAAAGGCATAGTAGGCATTTTCAACAAAATCAGAGAAAAAAATTCCCCCCAAAATTTGGAAAGAGATGACAATGCACATACAGGAAGCCTTCAGAATAGTAAACAGACAAAACCTGGAAAGAACCTCTCCTCACCATATTATAATTAAACCACCAAACATACAAACCAAAAAAAATAAAAAAATAAAAACAGATTGAAAGCAGTTAGAGAGATAAATCAAGTCACAAAAAGGCAAGCTATCAGGATCACAGCAGATTACTCAACACAAACTTTAAAAGCCAGAAGGGCTTGGAATGATGTATTCCAAGTTCTGAAAGATAACAACTGTCAACCAAGGTTACTTTATCCTGCAAAGCTATCCATTCAAATAGATAGCGAATACAGACATTCCACAACAAAACCAGGCTAAAGGAATATTTGAAGACAAAACCAGCTCTACAGAAAATACTTGAAAGGATCCTCCACGCTGAAGAAATAGAAACACACACATATAAGGAACCTGGAGAAAACAAGCCATACTCAAATACTAGTTAATACAAGGGAGCAAAGGTAAAACCAGAAGAACTACAAAACAATAAAAATGTCAAAAATAAATACACACCTTTCAATAATAACTCTTTATATCAATGGTCTCAATGCTCCAACCAAAAGACATAGGTTTGCAGACTGTGTTAAAAAACAGGATCGTGGTGGCACATGCCTTTAATCTCAGCACTTGGGAGGCAGAGGTAGGAAGATCGCCATGAGTTCAAGGCTGTCCTGAGACTACATAGTGAATTCTGGGTTAGCCTGGGCTAGAATGAGACCCTACCTCAAAAGAAAAAAGCCAAAAACTAAAAATAAAGCAAGATTCTTCAACTTGTTGCCTTCAAGAAACTCACCTTTCTACAAAGGATGGACACTTTCTTAGGGAGAAAAGTTGAAAAATAGTGTTTCAAGAAAATGGGCCTAGAAAACAAGCAGGGGTCGCTATCCTAATATCTGACAGGGTAAACTTCAGGCTAACATTAGTTAGGAAAGATAAGTAAGGACACTTTATTTTAATTAAAGAAACACTCCAACAGGAGGACATTACAATTCCAAACATACATGCACCTAACATGCAGGCTCCCAATTTCATCAAACAAATGCTATTAGAACTAAGGTGACAGATAACACCAAACACAGTTGTGGGGGTGACTTCAACACCCCACTCTCATCAAGTGAGAGGTCATCCTGGCAAAAAATAAACAGAGATGCATCTGGATTAAATGAGATCATAAAACAAAGGGACCTAACAGATATATACAGGACATTTCATCCAAATGCTGTAGAATACACATTCTTTTCAGCAGCACAAGGAACATTCTCTAAAATAGACCATATATTAGGACATAAAGCAAATCTTAACAAATATAGGAAAATTGAAATAATTCCTTGCACTCTATGTTACAACAATGGGATCAAACTTCAAATCAATAGCAAAAAAAGCTTTAAAGCATACACAAAATCATGGAAACTAAACAATGCATTGCTAAATGATGAATGGGTCAATGAAGAAATAAAGAAGGAAACCAAAATATTCATAGAGCCAAATGATAATGAGAACACAACATACTAAAACCTTTGGAACACAAGAAGGCAGCCCTAATAGGGACATGTATAGCCCTAAGTGCCTACATTAAGAAATTAGAAAGGGCACAAGCAAGCAACTTAATTCTTCACTTTAGAGCCTTGGAAAAAGAACAAGGCAAACTAAAATCAGTAGACAGAAGAAAATAATAAATATTAGGGCAGAAATTAATGAAATAGAAACCAAAAAAAAAAAAAACAGTTCAGGGCTAGAGAGATGGTTTAGTGGTTAAGTGCTTGTCTGTGAAGCCTAAGGACCCCAGTTCGAGGCCGCAGGACCCACATTAACCAGATGCACAAGGGGGCACCCATGTCTGGAGTTCGTTTGCAGTGGCTGGAAGCCCTGGTGTGCCCATTCTCTCTCTCTCTCTCTCTTTCCCTTCCTCTCTTTCTCTCTCCTTTTCTCTCTCTGTTTCTCTCTGTCACTCAAATAAATAAAAATAAACAAAAATGTTAAAAAAAAACAGCCAAATAATCAATGAAACAAAGAGTTTGTTCTTTGAAAGGATAAATCTGACCAAAAGAAAGAGAGAAGAGACACAAGTTAATAAAATTAGAGATGAAAAAGGGGATCATCGCAACAGATATCAGAGAAATTCAAAAATAGTAAGGACATACTATAAGAACACATACTCCACTAAGTTTGAAAATCAGAAAGAAATGGATAATTTCTTTGATTTATATGACCTACCTAAATTAAATCAAAATGAGATTAGCCACTTAAATAGACCTATAACAAGTACGGACATCCAAGCATTTAAAAAAAAAATAGTCTCCCAAGTAAAAAATATCCAGGCCCAGATGGATTCACTGATGAATTTTACTATATCTTCATGGAAAAACTAACACTAATGCTTCTTAAACTTTTCCATAAAATGTAAAAGGAAGGTATCATACCAAATTCCTTCTACGAAGCCAGTTTAACTGTGATATCAAAACCAGACAAAGATAGAACAAAAAATGAAAATTACAGACTAATCTCCCTCACGAATATGGATGCAAAAATTCTCAACAAAATATTGGCAAACAGAATACAAGAATATATCAGAAAGATCATTCACCCTGACCAAGTAGGCTTTATCCCAGAGATTCAGGGATGGTTCAACATATGCAAATCATTAAATGTAATACATTATATAAATGGACTGAAGGACAAAAACGACATGATCACCTCATTAGAGGCAGAAAAAGTGTTTGACAAAAATCCAACATCACTACATGATAAATGTCATTTATTATTTACTGGGAATAGAAGGAGCATATCTCAACATTGTAAAGGCTATTTATGACAAACTACAGCCAACATAATACTAAATGGAGAAAAACGTGAAGCTTTTCCACTAAAATCAGGAACAAAATAAGGGTGTCCATTGCCCCCAATTTTATTTATGATAGCATAAGAAGTCTTATCCATAGCAATAAGGCAAGAGAAACACATAAAAGGGATACAAATTGGAAAGGAAGACATCAAGTTATCATTATTTGCAGATGATATGATTCAATGCATAAAGGACCCTAAAGACTGTGCCAGCAAAATGTTAGAGCTGATAAACACCTATAGCCATGTAGCAGAATACAAAATAAACACAGAAATCAGTAGACTTCCTATATGCTAACAAAAAACACACAGAGGATGAAATCAGAGAATCACTCCAATTCACAAGTACATCAAAATAAATAAATAAATAACCTTGAAATAAACCTAACCAAGGAAGTGAAAGATCTCTACAATGAAAACTTTAAAACACTCAAGTGAGAAATTGCAGAAGATACTAGGAAATGGAAAGATATCCCTTGTTCTTGCATTGGGAGAATCAATATTGTAAAAAGGGCAATTTTACCAAAAACAATTTATACATTTAATGCAATCCCCATCAAAATTCCAATGGCATTCTTCACAGAAATAGAAAAAACAATCAAAAAATTAATTTGGAAGCACAAAAAACCTTGAATATGTAAAACAACATTGAGCAGAAAAAATAAGGCTGGTGGTATCAACTTACCTGATTTTAACCTATATTACAGAGCTATAGTAACAAACACAGCATATTACTGGCACAAAAACAGACATGTAGATCAATGGAACAGAATAGACAACCCATATGTAAGTCCAGGTAGCTATAGCCACCTGATCTGCAACAAACATGCCAAAAGTATTCACTAGAGAAAAGATATCCTCTGCAGCAAATGGTGCTGGGAAAACTGGTTGTGTATCTGTAGAAGGATGAAAATATATCCTTATCTCTCTCCTTACATAAGAATTAAGCCCAGCTGGCCGTGGTGGCGCACGCCTTTAATCCCAGCACTCAGGAGGTAGAGGTAGGAGGATCACCAAGAGTTCGAGGCCACCCTGAGAATACATAGTGAATTCCAGGTCAGCCTGAGCTAGAGTCAGACCCTACCTTAGAAAACCGAAAAGAAAAAGAAAAGAAAAGAAAAGAAAAAAGAAAAGAATTAAGCCCAAATGGATCAAAGGGCTTAATATCAGACCCAAGACCCTGAAATTGCTAGAAGAAAAAGTAGGGGAAACCCTTCAACATATTTGTATTGGCAAAGATTTTCTGAATATAACCCCAATTACTCAGAAAATAAAACCACAGATCAACTATTGGGACCTCATGAAATTACCAAGCTTTTGTACAGCAAAGGACATTGTGAATAGAGCAAAGAGGTAACCTACATAATGGGAGAAATTCTTTGCCAGCTATACATCTGACAGAGGATTAATATTGAGGATATAAAAATAACTCAAAAAATTAGATAATAAGAAATCAAACCAATTAAAAATGGGATAAAAAAGTTCTACATCCCTAGTCATCAGGGAAATGCAGATTAAAACTACATTGAGATTCCATCTCACTCCTGTCAATTGGCTATCATCATGAAAACAAATAACCATAAATGTTGGTGAGAATGCAGAAAAAGAGGAACACTTCTACACTGTTAATGGGAATGCAATCTGGACCAGCCATTGTGGAAATCAGTGTGAAGGTTCCTGAGACAGCTAAAAATAGATCTACCATATGAACCAGCTATACCACTCCTAGGCATATATCCTAAGGACTTGTCTCACTACCTTACAGCTCCTTGCTCAAACATTTAATTTACAATAGCTGGGGAATGAAACCAGCCTAGGTGTCCCTCAACTGATGAATAAATAATGAAGCTGTGGCACATTTATACAATGGAGTTCTACTCAGCAATAAAGAAAAATGAAGTTATGAAATTTGCAGGAAAATGGATGGAACTAGAAAGAATTATACTTAGTGAGGCAACCCAGGCCCAGAAAGCCAAATATCACATGTTCTCTCTCATATGTGGATTCTAGCTACAAATGATTGGAGTTCTATATGAGTAGGAATAAAACACATTAGCAGAGGCCAGTAAGCTAGAAAGGAGATATAAAGGGAATAGAAAGGGAGGGTGGACTTAATAGGATGCTGTTGCATATATGTAAGTAGAAGAACAGATTAAAGGGGGTGAAAAGGCCTAAGTGAGGCCAGGGGAAGAGATTGAGTAAAGCAAAGGTGGAGGGAGGGCTAATCAATATCTAAGAGGATACAAATAAGTCATATGGAAGCCTACTTTTTTGGACAATGGAACACTCAGAAGCCATAGATTGTTGCTAGATATTTTTCAGTGACAGGGATGGGATATCTTCCAGAGAGGTCACTGATGTCCTCAAAACATTATAGGCTACTGCCAAGGCTCTTGGTTTCCCACCAGGAATAGACAGTAAGACTATCATTGAGGACTCCACATACTTAGGCTGCAAGATCACTGATAAATCCTGCTGGAGCTAAGCTGAAAAGTTCCTCCATGTAGACCAGCTGACAGAAAGCTTGGAAAAGCTATGCTGCATGTAGTCCAATGGGAGAGAGAGAAATAACCAGTGAAGATACTGTGGACACTGCAAGCCTTAAATTTGGCCAGCCAAGTCAAATGAACCAACAGATACAACAGTGGCATGTCTATTGTGGGGGAAACCAACTGCTCTCTAATTGGACTGGAGGCCTACTCCATGGAAGGGGATACATCCCTGATATTGAAAATCTACAACAGGTAGCGTCATGAGACCTAGGGGTATAACATCTGCTGCTCTCTGGCTAAATGTATATACTATGCTCACCAACCATCCAAGTAAGAACTTCTCTTAATGTTCATACCCATATATTAATGCTACTATCACTTTTGGCTAGGGAAACTTCTCTTTTTGGAAGGCACCATGGTGCTGTGAAGAAGTGACAGAGGAGTGCTCAGCACTGAAATATCTCTATCACACCTTCTAAGGCTCAGAGTCCATTGTGGAAGAGGTGGTGGAAAGAATGTAAGAGCCAAAGGAAGGATAGCAGGACTCTTCACAACATATTCCTCCAGATACAAAATGGCCTGGATATCCATGACCTCACAGTGCCTGATACTACCTAAACAAGACCATCATAACAGGAGGAAAAGAGCATGAAAAAAAAAAAGAAAGATTGATTGAGAGGGGGAGAAGATATGATGAGAGTGTAGTTTCAAAGGAGAAAGTGGGAGAAGGAGGCGAATTACCATGAGATATTGTCTACAATTATGGAAGTTGTCCATAAAAATAAAAACAACAATAATTAGTAAAATTAATTAAAATTTAAATTTGATTCAGATAGAAAAACTGCATGTTTGCTGTTTAATAAGCAAATATCTCAATACAGAATGTTTGAGTCTGACCTTTTTCCAAAGCCCTCCATCTTTGGGCAATACTGTAGCTGCTTGCATCATTACTGTAGGAGGTAGGTAAAAAAATGTCTGGAAAAAAGTTCTGGAAAACATAGAGGATTGCTACGTGGAGAGCATATATATTTTACAATTCATTCAGCTCCCCTAGGAGACAGTTGTCATTAGAAATTAGCAGCATCAAAATTAATAAAATTCTGGTAAAAAATCATGATTGGCATGTGAGAATAAAAAGGTTTCCCACTGAAAATATTTGAAGTATAAAAGCATTTGAGTGCTGGAAGCCAGCCAAAAAGGACATAAATATTCTTCAGTATGTGTGTGTGTGTGTGTGTGTGTGTGTGTGTGTGTGTGTGTTTGTGTGTGTGTAAACCAGACAGCAATGCCTTTTCAAAAAGGTTTCAAAGGACAGGACATGGAACGAGCCTGGGCATTACAGTGTAGCTAGCATTGTCACATTTCAGCACAGGTGGAAAGACAGAATTTCAAGCCAGTGTCTTCTTGAGTGGCCCTGGCATCCTCCTGTCCACCATTTGTGTCAAACCCAGATGACTCCAGAGGCCCACTGTCTGGCTGTGGAGGAGTTTCTAGGTCCAGCAGCTATTCAATGAAGAAGACAGTGGTCCAAAGAGGCAAACCTTCTTCAGGGTCTCAACTTTAGACTCCACCTTCTCTGAGCTCTTCTGCTGTCCCTAGATGCTAACTCAGCATCCTCTGTGTCCCTGGAATCCATGTCACATGATCAGGAATGAGACTGTCATACGGCTCAGGCCCCCACAATAGGTCAAATTACACATGCCTTATGCCTTGACTTTGTGATTCTGTGTCCTTTATTTAAATTAATTTTAACAGACAAAATAATAGTTATAACATGAGCATTTTCAAAATCTGCCATTACACCTTGTTCTTATTCATCCCTGCTTCCTATCACCCTCAGGTGATTCCCCCCTGCACATTCTAGTTGCCTCCTTTTCTCTCTCTAAATAGTATCCCCTTCTTTGTCATGTCACAGGTATTTTGTCACCCTCTTTGCCCAACCCCCTTAGACCTCTTCCTTTCATAGAGCCCTTTCTGTCACTCTGCATTTCTGTCCTCCTTCCTTCCAGGAGCCTAAATACAGCTGCTCTTAGTGCTTTACCTTCTTACCCATGGACTCTAAAAACATCCATTAGCATTCTAATAACAAAACAGTAGCCCCCTCCCCACTCTCAGCAGCTACAGGGACTACTCTCAAAGCCAAATCTAAGACAACCTTGTAAATGCCTGTTTGAGGCAGAAATGCAGAAGCCAAGTGACCCACAATGGCCTGGAGGAGCTCAAGACCTGCTGAGAACGAAGATCAATAGTTCAAGAGGACAAAAAGAGTACAAGGGGTCAGGGAGAAGACATGCATTGTTGCACTCCCACCACTTCGCCTACTGGAGGAGAAGATATCTGGTTTACTGTTCCTAGAAGGAGTACTTATGAAGAAAATGATGTTGTGAGTCCAGTGCAAAAGGAAGGTCAACCAAGGGCTTAACTTTAAGATTTCTATTGAATTCAATTCAGCTCTGGTCTCACAGTAATGAGGTGTAGGGGCTGGGACACATGGCTCAGCAGTAGAGCACCTATCTAGAATTCATAGTAAGGGATTGGAGTGTAGCTCAGTGGTAGAGTGCCTGCCTAGAATCCACCACGAGGGACTGGAGTCATGGCTCAGCAGTAGAGTGTATGGTTAGAATCCACTAATGAGCAACCGTGGGTAGAGCTCAGTTTAGACTACCATACAAACTACTGGAATTATCATCCAAAAAATTGCATTTCTAAACTAAAAAAGAAATTCTTGCTTATGGCTTAAAAATTGCTGATAGCTCTGAGCTATGCTGCTATGTGCAAGACATTAGACATTAGGGAAAGAAACCAAGAAAGACGAAGGATGGATAGACATCCTGCTTCCATCCCCCAGGGCATTGTCACCTCTAATCTTTGGTGAACCTTGCATATGTCCATAGATCTTCCCACCCATGCAGAGCAGAGACAGAGCTCTGCAACAGTTCCCAGTGGTGTGTACCACCATGTGGGTGCTCGTCTCCACTGTCCTGGTTGTCAGGGAAGAATGCATAACAGATGCTTAGATACTTATCAGTTCTACCTTTGGTACATAATAGATTCCATGATGCTTTTTTTTACCTTTTGTTTCCACATCTCTGAGATCTGAACACACTTCACCATCACTGATGAACTTTTACAAATCCTGCTGCTTCAGCAGGACCCTGGCAGGGTTTTCATTACCTGCACATGGCCTGGCTCATTGTTCCCATACCTGGTGTCAGGGCTGGTCAAATCTCAGTCACTAGCCGAAGGGAACTCATGAACTCCATGGGAAAGAGTATGCCTAAAATCCAAGCATGCTTCAGGCAAGACGACACTGGACAGGAAACTGGAGCTATCTAAAATTATCCAAGGCTGCCTTTGCAGTTGGATCCACTAAAGGAATTCACTGTCCTCCCTGGGATAGGTCAGGACAACCAAAATCCTGATATCTGGATGAGTTGCTGTCAGAGATTTCCTTAACACCTATTTGTTGAAGTTGCCATTAACAGTGCAGAGCTATCACTGGGGATTGCCATTGAATGTTAAAGCTATGGTGGGATGAAGGCTCCTCCCAAGCCTGCATTGCCAATACCTATGACGCCAGAGAGCCACAGTGGGTGGAAGCTCACAGACATCAATGAGCTTGAGGTAAGAACTGGTTCAGGAGACTCTCCCACTAAGCGGACGGCAGGTTGTGTAGTGTGCCTGAAGCTATCTGACAGGTTGTGCTCTACAAAGATCTATTTTCTATGAGTCGTCATTATGCTGGGGTGGGCTTTTTGGTGATGCAGTTGCCTCAATCGTCTATTGCTTTGGTAAGCAACCCTTCACCTTCTCTGTAAGTAACCACAATAAACTCAGTGATTCATCAAAAAAAAATTAATTCAGAAAGAGAATATTCTGCATGCAAGATTTAAAGCTATCTTTATCAATGTATATATTATATATGCAAATATATGCACATTCATATATAGTATGTCAGTATTTATGTACACCTTAAAGAACTCCATAAAATGTACAAAGCAATTTTTTGAGTAGAAAGAGTGTATTGTCAGAATTTCATCAGTATCACTCTCCCTTAGCTGTGCTTAAAATGGTGACATGTCTCCCAGTTAATGACACTGAGATTTAATGAAATAAAGCACAGTGTAAGAGATAAAATGTCTAGGTCCACATAATTCACCTGCAGAGACCCCATTCACAAGGAGAGATGGTTGGGAGGTGGCAGCTCTAGAGGGGAATTTAGGTCCTGAGGGTGGAACCCTTATAAACAAGAGCAGAATTTTTATAAATGAGAACCCAGAAAGTTCCCTGCCCTTCCACCATGTTGCTGCCCTGTGAACTAGAAAACCAGGCTGTGCTCCCCCCTAGCATGCATGTGTATCCCCACAAGGCCTCTTGAAATTGTGTCTACAGTCAGGAAAGCCTCTTACAGATCTTCAAATCAAACTATAAGAAACTCTATCTACCCTAGCCAGTCAACCATAACCAGTTTTCCTCCATTATAACTTGCTCTGGAATCATATACTTCTGGAATTCCATGTCCTCTCCAAAGGAAACAACTTTACTTCTAACACCTAACAGCTCTTCCTTGTGTATTAGTTTCTCTTCTTCTTCCTGTATTCAAATATCTGGCAAAAACAAGTTAAGGGTAGGGGTTTTTAGCTTGCTGCTCAAGGGGACATTGATTTCTTAGAGGAGAAGACATGACTATAGGACTTTATATCCATACTCAAGAAGCAAAGAGTCATGACTACTTTCTCATTTTTATTCAGTCTAGGTCCCCATTTTAGAGGATGGTGCTATTTGTATTTAGGGTGGGCCCTTGGGCCTTCCCACTTAAATTAACCTAGTCTAGAAACTCCCTCACATACATGCCCAGAGGTTTGTCTCATAGGCAATTCTAAATCCTTCCAAGCTGATAATCCACATCACCATCACATACTTGAATATTGCCAAAGTCCAAATGTGCAAATGACCTATAAAGTCTGCCCACTGGAAACACTGACCCACCTTTAGCCCATAATGAGCCCATACTATGAAATAATGCACTGCAAGAGTGCCACTTGTCATAGATATACTGGTGTGATCTTCTCTGAATGAGGAACACTGACTGTTTAGAGTCCAGTCAGTGGCTTTGGCTCTGGCTCAGTTAGGGTTAAAATGTTGGAAGCTCAAACATCTCAAGTTTCCATCAGAGCTTCTTTTTAAAACTAAGCCGCATAAGCTGTCATTTTTTATGGGGACTCTTTTTTTTATTCCCCTTAAACATGGCCTTGAAATTTGGTGTGTGGGAGAATATATGAATATTGGATCAAAGATGTGTTGCTGGCATATTTTATGAAGATTCCCTACAATCCAACTACAAAGCGCCACCAGGAGAAAGATTATTTCATTCTGCTTGACATGAAATTATGCACAGAACCTCCAATCCAAACAGACATTGTCAGGAAGTGTGATAGTTTTGTCCACCACTCCTCTCTGCTTTCAGAACTCACACAAAGAGATTGCTGCACCAGGTACATTGTAGGCAGTCCTTCCAAACACCCTCAACTGTGCAATTTGTAAGCTATAGTGATAAAAGATGAAATCACACTTAGGCAACAACACCAGAGCTTGTAAAATAGATATGATGACGTGAATGCTCGAGCATAAAATGTCTGCACAAAAACAACCTATCAAAGTTTCTCTTCTAGTTCCCATAGTCTCTGAAATAGGAGAAGGTTAGCACAGAAGGTCTCCACATCTCCATGATGCTTACTGGTCCTTCACAATACTAATGTTCCTGTGAGCCTGGCACAGTGACCTGGCATAAGAATAGACTAATCACCAGAGAGACAGTCTCTGTGGGTACTTAGCTGGAAGACAGGCTAAGTTGGACTGGGAAAAATGCAGTTGGCAGGTGATCCTAGACTAGGGTCAGGGAAGTTAGCTCAGGCCTGTGGTTGGAACTGGAATGTCAGGTAGTAATCAGAGGAAAATGTGGCAGAGAGGAGTTGCAGCATGATGGAAGGATTGCTGTGCTAAGGAGAAGAGGCCAGCCCGGCTGTACTGATCACACTAAGGAGAATAGCTGAGCATCCTTAATCCTCACTGAGGCTTGGTATTAAGTGACTGGACATTTTCCTTGGGACCAATCAAGGTTAAGAAATTATCTTAACATAAGCCCTCATTGGGATGTGTATTTTCTAAGGTTGGTTCTGAATGCTATGTGAAGAAGATGCACTGATTGGTAGAGTGGGAATTGGAGGCTAGGAAACCATCACAATAATGCAAGGAGGGTGAGCCACAGAGATGGGAAGAACACCATGTGCTGAGAGAGTACTGTCACAAATTCCAGTCTCAGCTCATATTGTAGCTGAATGTCTGTACATACAGCCCCCAACCCAGGCCTGGCTTATTGCAGATGACAATTAACTAGGATCCCAGTTCAAGAAGACAAGAAGGCTGTCAAGGATTTTGAGTATTTCTCATCTGAGAAATGGATATGGGAATTGAAAGGATTTGGGGGACAAAGCCATAAACACTATCTACTAACTCGGGAACTGTTCTCTAAAGCATGGTCCCATTTGGAATGGCTTCAAAGAATTGAATGAGGACCTGAGGAGAAGCAGGGATGAAGAGCAATTGGGAATCAGCCTGAGAGTCATCTGTTAGGTTTCCTCACAAGAAAGCTTACCTCAGGAGAGAAAGTAGAGAATGAACAGCCACCAAGCAAGGGAAGAAAACACTGTTAGCTTAAAAATAAAAATTAAGGCTCCAGAGGAACCTAGGCCCTTCCACCAGCACCTCTCATCACCCATTCTGCACATATATGCTTCCCCAAGGGCCAGCCTGAGTGTCTACATGGATATAACCTTCTAGAAGATGCCAGAAACAAGCATGAGAATTTGTAGGAGTGTGTGAAGAACTTGAGTGCATGATCCTAGATGTAGTGCCCACACACATACATATGAAGTCCCTCACAGACTGATGGGCAGGTGAGAAAAGCAGGTCCTAGGGCCAGAGTGAACTGAGCCACCATGTTCTGCATGGAGTGCTGAGGAAACATGACTTATAATCACAGAACTGGTCTAGCTCAGGGATAGCAGACTTACCTGGCAATAGCATTTTAATGTCCTGTGGATAATTATGTTTGGCTTTGTGGGCCCTGTGACCCAATAAGCTCCTCACCTCTGTCACAGACATTGATGAATGAACGTGTCTGCACTCCACTGAAGAAGATATTGGGGCATAGTTTCCCACTTCTGTTTTTAGCACTGATATACCCATGTCTACAATGGTAAGAGGTAAAATGTGCTTGAAAAAGCTCAGCTTAGCTGTAATCGGTTACTAAGCATGTATAACAGCTATCTGTGGCCACTGGTAGCCCTTTGTCCTTGTCCCCACAGTTCCTTGGGGCAGGACTCCCAGCTTAAGGAGCACAGGTTAGGAGTGTCCAACAAGGGGCCTTACATCAGGAGCACCAAACAGGAAGGTCTCAGATGAATGACAGGCTAGAAGAAGAGCTTGAACTTAGAGTTCTGGGCAGAACACTCAGAGGAGAGTCACAGGAGACCAGGGAGGCTCTGATTCTAGATCCTGAAACTGAAGAAATATACATTCCACCCCTTGGGAGCTCCATGTCCCTGCACCTCATCATTTTGCTTTGGGATGTGATTGTGCCACCTACCACCAGCCCCAACCAGCCATCTGTCCTAATCTTTCAGGATTGTAGGGTACAATGGACACCTGCCTCCTCTGAGGTCTCAGTTGAATAAAACCATTGTATCCTTCTCTGACTTCCTCAGCTCTTTGGGTCCACACTGCTGAGCCCAGGAAGCTAAGCCATACACTGCTAGGTATTGTTCCCAATCATGTTCACAACATTTTCCTAATGAATTATCAACCTTCAGTATCCCACACAAGAGTCTCTATGTCTGTATTCACCTTCAACCCCTGCACCAGGTCAAGCATCATTCTCCTCCCAGCCACTCTACAGCCTTACTGGTCTTGACACTCCACACCATGGAAAAATGACTTGTGGTACTGAGTTAGCTGTAGTGTCACAGATCCCATGTCCTGTATTGTAAGCATGACATGCAAGATGTTGTTGATGGCCAGAGCTCATTTCTCACAGTCAACCCAACCATTGTTCTAATTCTACTTCTGGTCCAAGAAAGATACTGTGGTGGTTTGAATAGATGGCTCCCAATACATTCAGTGTTTTATTAGTTTGTAGTTTGGATCTGCAGTCACCTGGATGGAGGAGGTGTCACTGGACAGATATTAAGGTGTGGCAGTGAGTTTGAAATTCCAATCTAAAGATATGAAAAGTGCCTAGTTCCACCTGGAGTTCCTGAAGTGTGCTGTGTGCCTTTTGGCTTTGGGCTTGTGGCTTCTCTCTCTGCTTGGTCCTTTAAGAGGGGGCCAATTTCTTCTGTCACTATGGAACTTGCCCTGGATCTGTAAGCTTCAATAAATATCCCTTCCTCTATAACTATGCCTGGTTTGGAAGTTCATCTCAGTGAACCTGGCACTATATGCTAGATACACAGCTCAGTTCAGACAGCTTCCTGCTCATTCTTACATAAATGAGGGAAACTCATCCCTGCCAACAAGTTTACTCTGTCAGCTACATAGGGCCATCCTTACATAAGAAAGGGAATATAGGACTTCTTTATGACTGAACTCAAGCATGGGGTCAAAGACATCCACAGTTCTGCTTGGAGAACACTGGCAAGGTACTACTTTGGTCACCACTACTCACAGCTCTCCATCAGCACAGAATATCCAGAGCCCTCCAAGCTCTCTTTTCCCTAACTACTATGGGCTGATTAATACGCCACTGTGGGGATGCTCCAGCCACTATACACAGCCTATGGTCATCAGCAATGAATGTTCCGAAATAACTACTGAGTGCATACAGAGCAGTAAAGATGGAGACGCATGCATGTCCCTGCTGGGCTCGACCCCACTGCACATGGTCCTTTAAGAGTAGAAGGAACTCATCTTTATGCTAGCAGCAGAGACCCTAAGGCCTCTTCACTGTGCATTCCCAACATCATTAGCTGATGGCCAGAAAAGCAAAGGAAAGGAAGTAGTAAGTGGCATTCTCTCTTTTTTTAATCTGTGTGTTTATATGATGTGTGTGTGTGTGTGTGTGTGTGTGTGTGCACGCACATGCATTTGTGTGTGGAAGTGCAAGTGTGGAGGACAGAGGAAAACTTTGGGAGTTAATTCTTGTGTGAGACAAGGTCTTTTGTTGTTCACCACTGCACAAGCCAGCTGCCTGGCCCACAAGATTACATGTATTCTTCTGTTTCTACCTCCTGTTTCACTGCAGAAATGTTGGGATTAAAGACACATGCTCTTGGGCTGGAGAGATGGTTTAGCACTTAAGGTGCTTACCTATGAAGCCTAAGCGCTCATGTTTGACTCCTCAGATCCCACATAAGCCAGATGTACAAGGTGATAAATGCACAACTACAAGGTTGCACATGTGCACAAGGTGGTGCACACATCTGGAGTTTGATTACAGTGACTGCATTCTCTCTCTCTCTCTCTCTCTTTCTCTCTCTCTTCCTCCCCCCCCCTCTGTGTTTCTCTGTCTCTCACTCTCTCTCTTTTTCATAAAAGGCCAGTCTGCTGCCTAAAAAAAAAAAAAAAGACTCATATTACTATGTCCAGCTTTATATGAGTTTTAGGGACCCAAACTCAGGTCCTCACATTTGAGTGGCAACACTTTAACCACTGAATCATCTCTCCAGTCCTATGCTTACTCTGCATTGTGGCTAACGAGGACTCTGCATATAAATATAGGCACCAGGCAACAGAGGTACAGTTTGCTTCACGTGTAAAAACTGGCTTTCTCAGGTACTGGAATTCATCACAGTTTCTAACAGGCTTCAGAGACTCAGCCTTTCCATGGAGGGCATAATTCAATAGAAGACTGCATATGGCCCTACATCACAGGCCTGTAGAGGCCACAATCAGATGTCAATGCTTCGTGAAGAGAGGCGATGCGTCTGTCTCTTCCAGCAGAGATGCATTTCCTCCCATCTAACATGATTGCACTGTGTTTAAGCTTGAAAGAACAAATTACAGGGAATTCCTTCATCTCTCCAGAGTCACAGGCCTGGATAAAGACCTTTATGCCCTCATTTGCTGTCCTTGTCCCTCTCTGGATCCATAGCATCAGCAGCTCTCCCTGACACATTGTGTGGTGTCTGAGAACCTGTAAGATGACTCATTATTCTGTGCGTGTGTGTGTGTGTGTGTGTGTGTGTGTGTGTGTGTGCACATGCATACCCCACTGCATTATCTGTATCTTTTGTTTGTCTGTCTGGGACCCCTCTGCAAATTGAGACCCAAAGCCAGCTGGGCATCTTCTTCTATATACTATCTGCAATGCCCAGGCCAACAGCCTGCCCCTGCTGGCCTCTAGGATGTCTCTGTGGAGGAAATTCTGACAGGGCATGTATACTAGCAGCACATTGGCACTGCCAGAGTGCCCACTGTGTGCAGCCTTGCCTTCAGTGTTGCAGATATGTGGACTCTCTCCAGCCCCAGCACCCAACATAGGCACAAACCCCTCACCCTAATGACCCCATTGAAGTTAAGTAATTTGCCTGGGGTTTCTCAGTAAGGGTGGAACATCTGGGTACAAAGTGAGGCAAACTACAGAGAAGAAGGCCTCAGCTGATACACTATGCTGCTCACAAGAAAAGCACAGCTTCCACAGTAGCTTCAATCTTGACTGATTGCCCAACCCTGGCTTCTTCCTCACCTGAGAGATGGTGAGGAGGGTGTAACCTCACACAGCCACTCTGAAGACTGCAAGCTTGGATGAGGAAAGGAATCTAGCATTTTTTGGGGGCTAGACATCTGCCAAACTTCATCTAACAAAGTTAGTACATTATCAGAAACTCTGTCCTCAATAAATGTGAACCTCCCTGGAAGGGTAAAATGATGTCAGAAACAATAGTAAAGTAAAAACAGATCCTTGAACAGCTGATGTGATTTCCAATTTCCAGTGTTAGTATATTGTACCATCAGCATTTCCTTCAGAGACACCTGGAGACCTGGCAGGAGCATGCCATTGGCCGGGGCATTGCAGATAATAAACAGAAGATACCTAAAGGCTTTATGTCTAGTATCCATAAGGGACTCAAGAAGACAGGCAGGAGATACTAACATTGTACTGAGTATGCATGTGCACCCATGTATACACACACACACCATGAGCCACCTCACATACCTTCAGATATGGGAAATCATTAGAGGAACAAAAAGGCCTCAGTGGAGGGGCTAATACAACCCCCAGAGCCCGCCTGAGCTTGTGCCAAAGCAAAGCCAGGAATTGCAAACAGGCTACACAAACATGCATACTGCTTCCATCCAAAAAGGTTTTTGGCCAAAAAAGCTATGAACATGGAGAGATGGCTCACGCTGTCTTCCAGAAGTGTGCTTTCCTTGTCAGTTTGTTGTATGGGATGACATGACGTGGACACATCTCTGTGTCTGTCCACTTTCTTTCTTTTTTTTTTAATTATTTATTTATTTGAGAGTGACAGACACAGAGAGAAAGACAGATAGAGGGAGAGAGAGAGAATGGGCGCGCCAGGGCTTCCAGCCTCTGCAAACAAACTCCAGATGCGTGCGCCCCCTTGTGCATCTGGCTAATGTGGGACCTGGGGAACCGAGCCTCGAACTGGGGTCCTTAGGCTTCACAGGCAAGCACTTAACCACTAAGCCATCTCTCCAGCCCGTCTGTCCACTTTCTTAACACATACTTTAGACCAACCGTGACAACCTGATTCTTGCTACTCACAGTCCCATATGGCCTTTGCCACTGTGACACTGAAGGCTGTGACCACAGAGAGGAGGAAGGGCCTGGAAGCACCCACAGCATCTGCAGGGAGAGAAAAGCACAACCAAGTGGCCAACAAGCAGAAGGCTGCCATGCCCCAAAGTCCACACCAGGTGAGCACAGTGTTTGAAGTGTATGTAAGAGATTATCAAGAGCACTCACGTACAGAAGTCAGAAAACACCAGTGCTATGAAGTGTGAGGACCCATCAAAATGAACAGAAATCCCACAGCTAGTCTGTGCATGTCCACATCACATTTGTGTAATTGTATCCTTGTGCTGTATTTTTGAGTTGCCACTTGGATAATTATAGAAGCACTTCAGGTCCAGGACTACATCTCCTAAGGCTGTGTAACCAGAAGGATGTGTTTCCACAATTAGAACAGGAACTCCTCTCTGCCCACTGGGATAGAGGATTATTTTATTGAGTTGTACATTCACACACTATGGGGACATGACCACACAGTGAAGAAGAGCAATGCCAGTGTGATGGTTCCTGTGAGCTTGTCTCTTGGCCAGGCCAAACTATGCTATCGAACTAACAAACCACTTCTTTCTGGAAGGGTGCTCAGACAAGATGGGCCCATGGTAAAGTGGGTAAAGACCATCTTCATCAACAAAGGTAGGTGTCACCCAAGCCATGAAGGTAACCTGGACCTGATATGTGCATTTGCTGCCCTTAGATGTCAGAGCTCTTTTGGCCTTGGAACTGAGTAACAACAAACCATAGGCCTCCTTGAGTCTCTAGTATGCACATAGCTGAGCTTCTCAGCCTACACAATCATATAATCCAGTCCACATCTCTTGGGATGTTCTTGGGAATCCAGACTGATCAGCTTATTCACCCTTGTCATGTCCCCTGGAGGGAACCCTGACTATGCTGTGTCCTAGAAGATTGTAAGAGTTAGCCAGGGAAAGGAAAGAGCAGCAAGCAGCCTCATCCCCATGAGTCATTGCTCTTTCCTGATGATGTTGGACATAGCAGGAAACCCACCAAGGGCTGTTTACCTCACTCTGCTCGGCCATTTGCTCCTTGGTCTAGGCACTCCTTATTCAAGGGCAGCTGAAAAACAGGTTGGTAGTGTGGCTGGGGTGAGTCAACATTTGAGAAGGAACATTGCAAGGCCTCCATCCAGGGGTCAATGGAATGCCAGAGTGGGACAGAGAGACAGGCACAGCATACCCAGGCAGCATAGTGATACAGCAGCCTGCCCTGTGCAAGAGCAAAGAGATGCCTGCAGGGAGTCTAGGCTCCATCCTGTTCTGAATTCTCCTGGGGAGCAGGCAGCTGGCGTCCCCCAAAGCCACTTCCCAGGGCTGAGCAGTGTTCTAGCATTGAACATATTTTTAGGTCCCCGTTTGAAGAACACTGACCCAAGAAGCTAAAAATATGGGGCAAGGGGTCCATTTGCATTGCAGATTACTTCTCCCAAAGTAATTAGTCTTCATAACTGGTAACAGAAATTCTCTTGGACTCCCACCGAAATGAAAACACATTTTAAAAGGAAATCTTTTCGGCATGAAATCTGAGAATTCTAACTTAGGAACCCTGATCTCAGAGCTGTATTTATAAGATGTGAAGAAGCAAGCAGCCTTGGCAAAATACTGCTAAGAAGAGAGCTGGAAGCTAGGCTCCAGAGCAGAGGTATTCTAGAAAAAAAGGAAGGGTTCTTAATTTAGTAGGCTGCAGCTTCATGATTCAAATTTTCTCATTTCCACTGAATTAGGAAAATCATGACTGGCTCCTGCAGAATGCGCCTGCCTCAGAGAGTGATGTATTGGCTTTCCTGGCCACTAACAGGGCAGGTTGCCCACAGACAGCAGAATGGTCTAACACAGTGATGTTGGGATTAGAGACAGACTGCTGGGCTCCACCTATAATCGTAAGCACACCCCTGAAGAGACAAGGAGCAAGACCAGTAGCCCACAGCCTGGGCTGTCATCTGGAGTCTGTACCGAACTTGGGAAGGTGCCTGTGACCCAGCATCCTCTTCTGCTCTGAGAGAAGAAGGTGTACTCTCAGGGAAGATGTCCAGGCACCTCAGGATTTAGATGGGGGTTGGGGCTCCACTTTTAGGGGAACCAAGCCAGTGCAAAACCATTCACAAATTGACCCATGCTGCTTCCATGATCCACATGTAATTGGGGAAACGTAAGTCAATTCAATGTGATTCTTGTCTCTTCAGAACATACAGGTCCATGCAACTAGCAAGGCATCAATTACAAACTCTCACAAGCTGCCATTTACGGATGGCATAAAAAAAAAAAATCCAGGACTAGGGAGCTAGTTTAGTCAGTGAAGTACTTGCCTTGAAAGCATGAAAACTTGATTTGGACCTTCTGTATCTGCAAAAGTTATCAGGCATGGTAGCACACTCTCAGGACTAAGGAAGTAGAAAGAGGAAACCACCCAAGAAGGCTTTGAAGCCCTCTCCAGGGCCATGGAGAGCAGGGCGGCAGCAGAACTGCGCATAGCCATTCTTACATGATTTCTTACAACAATGTGAATGCCCTGTGGAATGTGGGCAGGCATCTGGTGAACCAGTGACTCATCCTGGTGTGATACAGTACATGGATCAGTACAGAGGCAAATAGTATCAGGTCTCAGTCCCATCAGAGTCCAATCTGTCAACTCTAAAACACTGCACCTTAATCAGTTGCATCTGGGCCTTGGACCACAGCCCTATTGCACACATTCTCGTTACCAGATCTCATCTCCATGTTACCATCTTGGAAGTATCTGTTTATGCCCCTTGAGGTCTATGGAGGTCAAGGCAACAGTTCTTTCTAGAATGGCACTTCAAAATGTCTGACATGTATATATTAAACAAATGGATGTTTACTGTTGCTGTTGAGTGGCATTTGATTCTGGATGGCTCCAGGCTGTAGGAGTCACCATTATGAGGTTTGTATGTGCTAACAAGGCATGAGGAGTGAGTATCTCTCCCTAATGGAACTCTGGGGGTCTGTGCAGATCCTATTAAGAGATGTTCATGCTAGAGGCTGAGGCAAGAAGATTGCTACAAGTTCAAGGCCAACCTGAGTTAAGAGTTCAACACCATCCCCAAACAACAACAAAAAACTGTCTGCCAGCAGAGCTGGGTAACACCATTAAGACCTTTACAGGGCTCAGCAGAAAAGGTATTACCAGCTGCTTTCCAAAAAAAGCCCTGCACATTACTAAGCTGGGCTATGGCTTTCCACTGTGTTGACCTCAATCCCCAGCAGGGAATGCATTTTCCTATAGCCATCCCTTACACACAAAATGTCCCTGCCCAGAACAATCGGCTCTAACAATAGGGAATAACTGTGGATCTTTTCAGTAGACTCCACTTCAGGAATTCACCTTTCTTTCAGCTTGGAAAACACCACTGCATGCAACCGCTTTTGTGGAGGGGCTGCAAGATCATGGGAGCTGCAATCTTGCTCCAGGGAGCCCTTGACTTGAAGAGCCACCATAACCCTGGTGCTACCACTGCAGCAGCCTGCTAGAAGAGTTGAGCACAGAGCAGGCTCGGTGACTGCAGCAGAGAGGAGCTCCCTGCCGCAAACCTGCTGCAGAAGGAGAGGGGACAATGCTATCACCTGGCCAAGCATGTTTTAGCATTGTCAACACACTTTAGGGATTTCCTCCCCCTGGGAACCCAGCTAAGGTTGTATCTTCTCTCCAGCTTGAGGCTGGGCTCTGCTGTGTGAATTGCCATGGCCAACAAAATGAAAACAGAAACCGGTTGTGACATTCTAGAGAAAAGCCTTCAAGCAAAATGGCCAACAGCCAGTTCACTTGCTTCCTGCTGTAGTATCTGGCCACGTGCTGAGTAAGGAAGCCCTCCAGGTACACAGAGGCTTTGGAGTATGTTACCACTTTCTAGAGCCAGCTCATCATGAAAAGAACTGTTTCCCAATATGACAGGGAAACTGAGGCAGGAGACCTGTAGGTGACCACAACCTGGGTGTGGTGGAAGGTCTTGACCAAGGCATTCCAGAACTAAGGCAGAAAGTGTCCAATATGCTAGATACATAGATCATATTGGACAGTAGTTTTAGCTAGGTTAACAACTCCCATCCCAGGCTGGAGAGATAGCTTAGTGGTTAAGACATTTGCCTGCAAAGCCTAAGGACCCAGGTTCATTCCCCAGGGCCCACATAAGCCAGATGCACAAGGAGGCACATGCATCTGCAGTTTGTTTGCAGTGGCTGGAAGCCCTGAAATGTCCATTCTCTCTTCTCTCTCTCCCTCAATCTCTCTCTCTCTCTCTCTCTCTTCTCTCTCTTTTCCTTCCCCCCCTCTCTCAAATAAATAAAATAAAATAAAATAACCTCCATCCCGTGTGTGCATTTGGTAAATCTATGACATCTGCCTTCACAAATAGAGAGGTGACAACATTTTCTCTCATCTCTGTTTCCTCACAGAGGGAGAGTATCTATAAAGAGCAAAGCACCTGCTTTTTCTGAAGTGTTACTGACAATAGCAGAAGCCATGGCCATTCCGGACAAAGATTAGATGTTGGTTTACAAAACACTGGATACACATTAAGAATCTCTGGAGCATCCATTTGCCCACAGCTGCTTGACATACCATACTGATTGGTTTATATTTTCTCATTAGAAAAGTTATTTCTTGGATATACTTACACTAATTGGGGGAAGGATGGACAACCATATAACATGTGTGAAGCAAGGAACTGCTACATGCCTCTCCTTGCATGCCCATACCATTCAGAACACAGGTCTGCCTATCAGTGCGCTCATTATGCACTTACCTCTAGTAGCCAGAAGAAAATATTTATCCATCTTTGTCTCCTTGGGCAGTGCTGCTCACGTTAAAAATAATGTACATAATTCACACAAAATACTTAATGCTTGTGATTCTCTAAAGCTTGAAGACAGGACCAGCACAGCTCCAAAACACAGGACAAGGCCACCACCTAGTGGCTGAATTAATTCTTGTGGCTGATTTCTGTGGGGTTTGTTTTTCAGTTATTTTTAATCAGATTTCCCATGTACCCCAGCTATTCCATTCCTGAGCATGTAGCCGGAGGACTCCATTCATATCCTTCCACAGATACTCTTGCACATCCATGTTCACTGCTGCTCTATTAGTAATAGCTAGGAAATGGAATCAGCTTAGAAGTCCATCAATTGATTTACTAGATAATGAAAATGTGCTATATACACACAATCAAATTTATTCAGTATAAAGATAAATGAAATTGTAAGCAAATGGGTGTAACTGAGAAAAGACAATAGCGAGTTAGGTTAGTCAGGCCCATAAAAACAAAATTCATATATTTATTCTCATCTGTGGAGCCTAAGTGAATGTTTCTGGGAATGTAAACAAGGGGAGGTGAGAAAGGATATAGACTATGAAGCTGGATAGGGAACCTGGAAAGGGTAAGAGTTACAGAAATGGCAGAAGGGCAAAAGGTCACATGTAGCAAGAAAGTGGAAGGAGGAGAGGGTTGAAAGAGAAGAATTTTTTTAATTGCATAAAAATACCATAATAAAGCTTAATTATCTTGATGGCCATATGCTAAAACTTGTATTAGCATTCCATCACTACCAATCCTAAAATCTTTAAAATTCAATCATTCCCATCTTAAAATAATTTTATTTTTATTTCTTTTTCTGAGTATGTATGGTATGTGTGCTGTTGTATATTACTGTGTGACGTGTATTATGTACAGTGTATGTTTGTGTGTGTACAGATATACAGATATGCACTGCCCATCAGCATGAGTACAGAGACCAAAAGAGAACTTTAGATGCCCTTCTCTATTGCTCATCTGTGTACTTCCTGGAGGTAGGATCTCTCCCCAGTAGGGAGCTGCTGTTTTCAGTCAGTGAGCTCCTATAATACTCTGGTCTCCACACACAGTGAACTGCATTTACTAATGTGCATTGCCACATAGAGCTTATTATTATTATTATTATTATTATTATTATTATTACTACTACTACTACTACTACTACTACTACTACTACTACTACTACTACGGGTTCTATGGAGTTCATACTCCAATGGTCTCAGGGTTCTCAAGCCCTCATGCTTAAGTGGACATCACCCTTAACTTCTGAGCGAGCTCCCCAACACCCCCAGCTGTGTTTCCCACCTGAGGCTGTGAGGACTTTAGGGAAGACTCATTTTGTTTTCATGGGCATCAGGCAAGCTTCCTTTTCAAAAAGGGCTGAACATCCAATAACATGTTGGGCCTTGGGGATAAAATGATGAACAAATCAAGATGATTTCCCCTATAAAACTAGATTGTTTTTTACATATAGTGGAAAATCCAAACAACTACAGTTAGCATGAAAAGGAGAGGCATCCTAAATTATAGGATAAACCTCTGTAAAGGAGAAAGTAGATTGGACTCAGATCCCATGGGATGAATGAAAAAGCAACTCAGAACGGAGCCTTAGAGATGAATGGGAAGAAGAGGAATGAAGTCATGTTCTAAACAAAGAAAATGAAGTAAGGAATGATATATCATTTTAAAGAAATATTGAATAAAGACAATATTCTTAGAGCTGATGATTTGGTTACTATCCAGCTGGCCAGGATCCTACTGCTCTACTCAGATGGAAATCACAAGTAGGTGCAAAGTACATCTTCTGCAGATGGTCCTGGACCCTGAGCACTGAAAGCCTATGGGGTGAGCTAACCACATAGGAGGTTGTAACTTTAAACCCTGAGGCTAATGGCTCTAGGCTCCAGAGGCTTATACCTACCTCTAAATGCTCAGAATAGAGGCTTACTAGTCTGCGTGGAGATGGACAGAAGTCCCACACTTAGTGGCTAGTTTAATCTTCAGCCTTCAGCAATAGCAACAGTCAGGCTATACCTACTAAAGCCCTCAGGACTGCAATGCTGGACCCTCTGTATTCAAAGCGTAGCAGGTCCCGTGAATTCTTCCAGCAACTGGGGTCCACAGTCTCTCAACTCCAATTGTTTACAGGCTCCTACTTTTCTCCAGCCTTGGATCTCTTACCACTCTCACCTTCTCTGTACCATCCCTTGTTGCCTCTGCTATCCCTCATGTCAGCCCTGCCACTCTCAAACTTTTCAGCTTCCCCTCTTACCACTGCAGCTCCTGTGTCCACCAGCAGTGACAGCTACTTTGATTACCAGTCCTCTTCCTGTTACCAGCTCAGCCTACTCTACTTACAATGAAGAATTCTAAGCAGGCAAAAGCCACTGATAAAATGCCTTGTACTGGGTCTAGTTTTACAACATGAAGGGAAGCACAGGACAGTGTCTCCCGGCTGACTCCAAAGATGAGCTGAACAGTTATGTAGCCAGAAGAAAGCTGAGGTGAGAGTGTCTAAACTGACCAAGGCACAGCTCTTCATGAAAATGCAAGATCATGTGCAGAAATCACAGTCCTGCTGAATCACCAGGGTAAATGCTTACCCTCTGAATGGTTGAAAATGGCCACTTGAGTTCGCTGAGTCTTGTAATAGCAAAATAACCAGCACAAAGTCAACAGAATGGTAACCCTCAGAGGCAGAGTTGTGTGCTGGCAGCAAGTAGCTGTATTTGTAGTGCTGCTTCCTAAAGGTGTCTATGGAGAGTACTAAGCAGCCAGACCGGCACCATGATAATTCAGCCACTATTAACACAGAGCTACTTGGTTGACAACCCTCCACTCAAGACTTTATGCATAAGGATGCCTATTAAATGACCACTCTTAATGGTTTTAAGCACTCAAAGGAGACATCAAAAGGGTGCTTGCAAAAGAGACTTAATAAAGGTTTAACATGGAACTAATGATTCTAACAGCATTTAATACTAATTACTGGAAATTAACCAGCTCAGCTTTTCCTACCCTGGTGCCCCAGACAGACTTGGTCTTGTTCATCTGTCTCAGCTTGAGAGTTGTAATCATAGGCATGAGCAAAGCCCTTGGAGGGTTATAGAGGAAAGATACGGAACAGCCAATCAGCATGTACTATCCTTCTCATGGTATCGGTCCTTCATATCACCTTCTTCTACTCTGTCAGCCTTACCACATTGCTTTGAAAGTGAATAAGCCAGAGGGAGATGAATGTGGGAATGTTTGCTTAAGTCTCTCTAAGACTCTGAGACTTAAGGAATCATTGCCTCAAAAAGTGGCTATGTGCAACAAAACATTTAAACTCAACAAGTAGAATTATGAGACAGAGCAATATAATAGCATAGCATTGTAACTTGAATGTATTTAGGGACAATGCATTTATATTATATGACATGAAATTTGTGGGTAGATATTTAAATTAAGGCTGAAATGAAATTTACTCAGGTCACAGCTCACTGCCATCAGCTGAACATGAGCAAGGAAATGGCAGAGTGACAATGTCTGGGAACAAACACTACCACCAAGCCACTGATCTGATGTCACTCTCTGATGCAAGGTCTTTACACTTGATCATGGCCACCACAGTGACTCTAGGAAGCTTCTTAGAGGCCTGGTGATGAGTCCCCCATGTGAGTTCGACACCACCCCTTAACCACAGGGAGCCATTCCACTAGCTGGTTGCAGAGCACAGAGGAACATAGATTGGTGGGATTCCTCTGAACTGACCCAAGGTACCTGCTAGCATTTCCTTCTTCAGGGCTTGAGCCCATCTAGTCCTGGCCTCAAGCCTCTCTTGAGCCCTCTGAAGCCTCAACCTTAGAATGTCTGTCCTAGGTCCTTGGAGAAATCCTGGTGAGGTCAGACCCAAGCTTTGTCAGCTCTGCCTGCTCCCATGCTCACTGAGACTGCTTCCATGTGGACAAGCACAGGTCCACAGTGCTTATTAACACATCTTCTGACTAGGTAGTAACAGCTCTTCTCAGAAGCCAAGGCAGAAAGGATTTGTGCCTTCCCTCACCAGACCCAGCAAGAACATTCTGGGTTCACCAACCCACAAACTCACCTTCTTAGAGAAATCCCCCAAACTCATTGTTCATGGTTTCCATAACCCAGCATCCCTTCACACACACTCTTGTCTCACAGTCCCACAAGTCCCCCACCTTCTGTCCACCATTTGGTTATAAATAGGTCCCATCTCTGTCCATACAAAGTCACTCACATCACACATTCACTGAAGTCTAGGATTTAGACATTTGTTTTACATTTATGTACCTGTGTCTTCCAGTGGACCTTGCTCTTTCTGCACCTATGCACCAAGATTTTATCTTTTTAACCTAATAAAATGTCTCAAAATAAAAATTATCCAGCATGTTTATTCTGGGAATTTTTATGTTTGATTTTAGGTTTTTAGGTAGAAGAGATGCCCTAAGATGCCTGCACAGGCCCAGCCAGGCTGCGCCTTCAACCCGGTCCTGTCTGCCCACTGCCAAATGCAGCATCTGACAGCTGTGGGCTCTGGACCGCATAGGCTATGGATCATTCAAAGAGTTGCTGCACAGAAGAGCAGTCACCATGATTGCTTGTTGTTCCAGCAGCCCGAATGGGAGCAGAGGGTGGAAGCCGCAGGAAGGCAGCTTTAACCACTAGGCAGGGAGCAGTTAGTCAGCTCAGCTCTATGCTTGCTGTAGAGTATCAGAACTTTCATTCCCCTCACAGGTTACCCGTTACCTACTAATCTTCACATTTTCCCCCATTCTCCAGACGTACTTTGATATTCTTGATATGTTTCAGCCAGCTCAGGGAAGACAGGAAATTGCTGTCTTTCAGATCTCAGATGCAAGCAGCTCTGGGATGTATAGAGATTAAATAGCAGTGAGGCAAAGTTGGATGTAACAAACAGACCTACAGAAAGACACAAATGCTCTTACAATGTGTCCTCACATCCAGCAAACACTACTTATGTTTCTCAGCTTTTCATTATATTTGCTTATTATATTACACACTCTTCACATGTGAAAGAAATGACACCAATGCTTGTTTTTCTAGAAAGGAAGTGTATTTAATGTCTGCTATTGGAATTTCAGTATCCTATTTTCTGTTAGTTAATAGTAAAGTATCTCATATGACCTGCTAAATACATCTGTCCTTTAAATCCATCTTGTAAGTAGTATCTGGCATGTGTTTATTTTGAGAACTTTTAGTCTAACTCATAATGCAGGCTGCTAAAGGACACAGTAAGAACATGGTCCACATAGGTAAGAGCAATGTCCAAAACCACAAGCTGCAGTTATTCATATTTTGCATTTCCCTATACAGTGTTTAATTAAAGTAACCTTGGTTATTATGGAATAAAAACACACTAATCATAGAATCACCCAAACAATTTAGTCAAATGTAGGCCCAAAGGTGCTGTTAATGACATGCTGCAGCTACGAGGTTTCACTGGACCCCACTATATTGAGACTGAACAGGAAATTGCTCACAGAGGAATTCCACAGTCAGCTGTTCACTTTCCAAGGTCTCCCTTCTACATGCTCATTTCTCAGCACATGAGCAGAGTCCCGGGCAGTGCAATATGTAGCATTTGCTCCATTCCATTGCTTTAAAATGCAGCAGTAAGTGCATGTGGCTACTCATCAGCATCATGTTGCTTGATTGGTAACATGAAATCCTAGAATGATGGACTGGTTCCAGAACACACAGGCTGCAGGGCAGGCAGGCTGGGATGCCCATAAGTCTGTGCCTGGCCACTCTGGGAGGCAGGAGAGCTCTCTACAAGGCCCACTTGGTTTGAGCTTCCATTTCCCTGACATTGACTTCCTTGAAATGAACTAGCCTGTACCTTTCTGTTGGACTTGCCATTTTCATCTCATTTTCTAATGTTTACTTCTATCAAGCTTTAATAAAAATGATGCCTGTAAATAATAATTTAGTTTTACATGTGTATGTGTGTATGGTAGACATGGATGTGTACATGCATTTGTGTTTGTGTGTGTGTACGTCTGTATTTGTATGCATGTGGGGGAGGCAGAGATAGACATCAGGTGTCTCCCCTACCACTCCCCACTTTATTTATTGGCACAGAGTCTGCTGCCGAATTAAGAGCTCACCAATTTGATCTGGCTAGTCTAGCTAGCCAGTGAGCCCTAGGGATCCCTGTTTCCATCTCCTCCGCACTAGGATTTTAGTGTACCACAACGGTCTCCTTTATATGGATATTTTTATCCAAACTTAGGTCCTCATGCTTACACAGCAAGCACTCTTCTCACTGAGACATCTCCCAGCACTGGAGATAGTTATTTTGAAAAAAATTAATAGTACAGGCAACTCTATAATGAACTGGGACCTGTCCTAGCATTCCCTCTGTAGATAGGTACTTACTTTTTCTCGTATTTTCATGAATGGACCTTGTTTAAAGAATGCATGACTTCCCAGGCTTCTTGTTAGTAACTTTGGAACTGACCATGATGAGTTACTCCACTTTACTCAGGGGCAGTCTAGGGTTTCCATAAAGCTCCCAGCTGGAGTGCCAGGCCATAACTATTAAGTGGTCTGACTAGTGAGGGATCCCCAAAAGGCAGATTTCCATAACGAGTCCCACTAAGCTCTTGTGTCTTCAGAGTACCCACAGGCATACAGGGTCCTTGAGGCCATGGAGGAAGGGCATGTTACTGTGCCTTGGCCCTCTTTCCCTGCTTAGTGTCACACACAATACAATCACTGGGTTACCCACTACCCAGTAAGTGAGGAGCTGGGCAGAGGCAGTCAGGGACTGTTTGCTTCCCTGGCATTGAGGAAAACATCCACTAGTGATATTTCATCGTCTCATGGGCTAGGCTGATGAGCTCCAGACAGCTTAATGGACAGGCCAGTGGCCTGGCTAGAGAGGTCAGGTGAGGTCTCAGCTAAGCCTGTGCACACAGAGCCAGCTCATGCTTTGTGGTTCCCCAGAGCAGGATCCTCATTTCCTCATTCTGCTGAGATGGAGGTTGGGCTTTGGGAAGGCCAAGGAGAGGCGGGGGTGGAGGGCCTTGGTAGACATCATGGTCACCTCAGCAGTCCTCTACTGACCAGAGCCTTCAGGTGCTGAGGTTCTAGGGAAAGGAGGAGCACAACCACCCCCACCCCAGTCAATTGCCAGGTATGAAGTGATATACACAGCCTTCAAGACATGTCTAACAATACAGCTTCAGTCTAAAAAGATTCCAGAAACTCCAGCCCAGCCCAGAGATGTCACTGTGAAGAAGGAAAAAAACAATGAGAAATCAGAGAACTCCAGCTGCCAGGCCCACAGACATTGAGGCGGGCAGCAAGGTGAGAGGAATGTGTGTTTTATGAGACAAATACACTCCAAGGCTGAGGATCTATTCAGGGTCAGATGGGTATGCAAGTGCCTCAGCCGCAGAGACTAGCAAGCTCTCTAGCATAGACATGGTCTCAGGGCTTCCAGTGACCTACAGTAGGCATGAGCCAGCAGAGCCCACAGAGTAGCACTGGCTTCCCACTTTTTGCTCCTAGTAAATCTGATGTCTATAAAGCCTGATACTCTGGAAACATTCAAGTGGCCCATCAGTGTCCATCTGGCAGTAAAATGGTGACTTAACCTCACAGGTGGGAAATGATACTCATTCTACAACCTTACCTTGACTACCAGGTAGACACAGAGGTTAGCAACTCAGCTGGCTTTGAGGGAAACAACTAACAAAAAGAAAATCACTAAGACTCACAGCTATGGAAAGATGAAAACATTCAGATCCTGTCTTGTATTTAATCCCACTAGAAACATTCTAGACCTGCAGAGGTTTAATGTAGGCACCTGATGGGTGTAAGTGCAGGACTGGAGGAAGGTGCAAATGAGTGACACCATAAGAAAAGAAAGAACATCCAAGTGCTAAGAATGTCCTAAAAGCTTGACTATGAGAGGCTGCTATTCAATGTCTGTAATCATGACATTACTTCAGTAAGAAAATTGTAAAACGTACTAAGACATCATACAGAAGAACAAGAATTTCTAACTTTTGGGCTGGAGAGATTGCTTAGTGATTAAGGCACTTGCCTACAAAGACAAAGGACCCAAGTTCAATTCCCCAGGATCCATGTAGGCCAACTGCACAAGGTGGTGCATGTATCTGGAGCTCATTTGCAGTGGCTGAAGGCCCTGGATCACCCATTCTATATGTGCTTCTCTCCCCCCCCCTTCCTCTCTTTCATAAATAAATAAAGAATTTCTAACTTTCACAGTCTGTCATTAATTACTAATAATGATTATAAAGAAAGAAAATTGTTCACAAAATAGAGTTGAGTGTAGAGACACATCCACAATCCAATTATGGGGCTCCTCGAGAAATCTGCTCTGTTCAACAACCAAGAACAGGGAGCTGGGGAGATTTCTCAGCAGGTAAGAGCTCTTGTTGAACAGCAGGCAGGCTTAAACTTGATACCCAAAATCCACATTTAAAAGCTGGGTTTTGGGACTTCTGGCCAAGATGGTGACCTCCTAACTGTGCCGCAGATCCCCAGGAAAGAAAGGCAAGACATTAAGGGTTCACTGGATCTTTTATGGGAGAGCAATCTTCAATAGATTGCCAGTGAGAGGGCACAGAGGGGAAAAAAACAGGGAATCGCTGATCCCCTCAAGGGTAGCCCACCCCTGTCCCCAAGCAGCCACCATACCCACAATCACAGCTTCAGGAAACTCCTGCACTTACTGTAGGAAAAGGGTCCCAGGCCAACATACTTCCACTTGCCTCACTGCACAGGGGTGATCGCCCTGCTACCTCTGCCCACGAGTGACCTTGGCTGGCTACGCCTGCTGGCCCATTGGAGCTCAGGCTCCTTTGATCAATTTGCCTGCCAAGCGGTGCCACCACACCGAGATCAAGCTACCACCAATCATGGGCTACAAGAGAGCCTACACCTATTAAATTCTCTACAAAAAAGTAAGGGTTATATCATTTGTCTGATGCTAACTTACTCTTCATTGGAGATTCTGCTTCTCTTTTTCAGATAGATGTAGATCCTAAGGAGAGAGCCACCCCATCATACCTCAAAAGGGCCCCAGATGAAACTAAGAAAAAGTGGCGAAACAAGCAAGGGTGCTGTTTTCTTGATGAACCTGGTACCTGCACAAGGGTGAAGGAGATCAACACAGAGAAAAATCAACTCCTACCATATCAGATATCTAGAGACCTAGAAGCCCCCAACACCTCATCACTGAAGCAGACCAAAAACGAACCCAACATGCCTCAGGGAAATTTTGCAGAAGAGGGGGCAGAAAGAATGTCACAGCCACATGTTGGGTCATGATATGCAGTGACATTTATCCTACCCATAACTGTGGGCTAACTCCACAATGTATGATCCATATACCTCAACAAGGAGGAGCCAAGGGGCGGAGGTAGGTCACAGATGAGCCTAATAATGGTACCAAACTGATTGTATTTGCTGAGTACAAAAGTAATTAATAAACAAATTAGGAAAAAAAAGCTGGATTTTCTCATACATGTCTTAATCCCAGTGCTGATAGTGAGAGAGGGGTCTACAGACAGGAGGGCCCCTGGAGCTCTCTGGCCAGCCAGATTAACTGAAAAATGGGGAGCTCTGGGTGCAGCAAGAGACTCAGTGTCTTGGAAATAAGGCAGAAAAGAAATACAGAAGGATGCCCAACCTCCTCCTCTGGCCTCCACACATGTTTACACAGGATGCACTCATCTAGACACACATGTGCATACCTCACATACATACATACATCACACCATACACACATAAAACCAACCCAGAATACAGGCAGAACTGTCCATGTTATTGCATATCCAACACTCTATGCTAACCATAAAATCTATATTTCAAATTTGTGCATGGTGAATACCTGTTAAAACCAAAATGAAACAAGGCTAAGCACACATGATTGTTGTAAGTTATGTTTGGGTGATCATCAAAAGTCAGAACAGTTGAAAATAAAGACTTTTACGCCAGGCGTGGTGGTGCACGCCTTTAATCCCAGCACTTGGGAGGCAGAGGTGGGAGGATCATCGAGAGTTCGAGGCCACCCTGAAACTACATAGTTAATTCCAGGTCAGCCTGGACCAGAGTGAGACCCTACCTCAAAAAACCAAAGAAAGAAAATAAAGACTTTTGATTTCCATTGAAAACAAGCTGTTTAAACTGCTGTCTCGCAAATACACTTTTCATATTGAAATGGCTATATTGATATGAGTGCTTTATTCTTTTTAAATTAATTAATATGTACTTGGAAATCTGTTAAAATTTTATCATACTTAAACACCACATTTCAATATGCTTGTATTAGTGTGCAATGCTAATCAGAACAGTAAGTGAATATCAAATGCTGTTGGTTTCCTGGGGTAAAAGTTATTTTCCTAAGAAATATAACATTTCTGTTCTAATGGACCATCTGCTCCAAACTTCACACAAGATTCAAAGTTCAGCATTTCACTGGTTCATCTCTGACCTTGCTTTTCCTTTCCACCCCAGCTGGGAATGCACTATCTATGCAATTTGCATTAATGATTAAATTAAACAAGGAAAGTAGTAGGAAATATTGTTTTAAATCTCAGTAATTATATCACAAACATGTTGTTTGTTAAAGAAGAAATATTAATGTTATCATACTGCAAAGAGCTTCTACCCTGGTCTTAGCCTCAGCAACTAAGAGCTCAGCAGAGTGCTTGCCTAGCATGTGCAAGTTCCTGAATTGGAACCCCAGTACCATCTAAATCAGATATGGTATCTCATGCTTGTAATCCAATCACTTGGAAATGGAGGCAGAGTATCTGAAGTTCATGGTCATCCTTAGCTACTTAGAGAGTTTGAGGCCAGCTGGGGCTACATAAGACCTTATGTCAATAAAAAAAAAAAAATTGAGGACTGTCAGCCTTGTATTTCACAGTTATTCACTGAATCCTGCTTTTATGGGAGCCACTGGACTTTTCTAGGGCTGTCCTAATAGTATACCATAGGCTGAATGTTTTAAAAATAGAAAGCTGATATCTCTCAGTCCTGGAGGCCAGAAATTCCTAGCCAGATGAAACAGGCTGATCTCCCTGAGTATCTCCTTGTCTGCGGATCTTTCCTTATGTGACCTCAAATGGTAGACCCTCTTTGTCTGTGTTTGTCACCTATCTTATAAGGACATAGACACAATGGATAAGGCCACCCTAGAGACTTCATTTAACCTCAGTCACCTCCTGAAAGTCTGTACCTGGGGCTGGAGGGATAGCTTAGCGGTTAACACATTTGCCTGCAAAGGCAAAGGACCCTGGTTCAATTCCCCAGGACTCACATTAGCCAGATGCACAAGGGGGAACACACATCTGGAGTTTGTTTGCAGTACCTGGAAGCCCTGATGTGGCCATTCTCTTTCTCTCTGTCTCCCTCTTTCTTTGTCAAATAAATAAATATAAAATATTTTTTTAAAAAGTCTGCACCTGTGACCATGAGGTAAGGGCATGTGGATATTCAGGAGCTACAAATCAGCCCACACCACACCCTGCACTGATCAGTGTAAACAAAAAGAAAAACTTAGGAGCAATCTCGGACAACAATCAAGTTTTCTGTATTGCAGCCTGGTAGTGGAAGCCCCTGTGTTCAAATGCCCAAGTAGAAATAAACACATGTCCTGCGGGTCAGAGGGTCTTCGCAGAGCCCCTGGCACCTCAGTGCTGTCTCGTAAATGCTGCTGAGAAGCTTTTAATGCAATGGGAAGTGATATCTGCAGGGATAAAGCAATGCAGTGGGCACATTGCCACCTGGTGGTCCCTAGTGAACCTTAATTCAAGTTTACTGAAACTTTGTAGTGTCCCTAAAACCTGTCCAAACATGGACCATATATCCATAGCTACATTGGGTAATCTGGTCCTATGCAATGGGAGAAAAGGAGCCCTTCATCCTCCAGGGAGGTCAGGCACCTTGAAGAATCTGACTACACTGGAACTACCCCACAGAGAAGAACTAAAGGTTCTCACCAGCCCCTGCTGAGTTCCCACTGAGTAGTATGGTAGTATCATAATGTCACCCTGAAGAGGACTCCAGCTCCAATAGTGTCCATAGGAAGCAGTGATTAGGAACCGATGGCCACTGTTGAATCCATGCAGAGAGGGTTGAGTCAGAGCACCAAGCAAAACAAAGGTGAAGGCAGAAGTGGGAACAACAGTAAGGAAGCTCACACCTAATACTGAAAATCATGCACTGTTGTCCTGGTGGTAGCAAGGTCATGACAAAAATAAAAGAAGATAGCAACAATAATGATGATATGTGAAGATATATTAAGAAATCTGAAGTGGTAGCTGATGTTCATGATTCACAATCACTTTAATACTAGTAGGCATTTTAGCTACCTACAATTGTTCATCCTATGTGGGGCAGTGAGCTATCACCATCTGTCATGATCACTTATTGATCACTTTCATGCAGACCTGTGCATAGACAGCAAGCCTGAAGTTTGTTTAGCCCCAGTGATCTGTGAAAGGAGTTTTGTCTAATAGTCCAAACAGTATCTGTTATGGAAATTCTGTAAAGTCACCAGCTGCCTTGTCTGCTGCAGCACCTGTCACATCTAAGGCTTGTGTTCAGAACATAGCACATCCTGAAGAACGAAGATGGTATCTCAGATGAGGTAAATTCCAGGGCATCACTAGGGTTTGGCACCCTGAGGACCAGTGCAATGTTGGGCTGTTTCTTCCCATCTTTGGAAGAAGCAAAAGAAGAAATTCCCTCACACTTACTGCCTGGCTAAAGAAAATAATACTCTTCTTGCTTTGAGGTCCTGTGACATTTTTCTCACAGCATCAGCCTCCCACGATATAAATATTGATAAGAACTGACTTTAGTGACCTTTATCACTGAGCATGAACTATTCTTGACCGTGACATCCACAGAGCAATAGGAGCCAACCTACTCTCACCAGAAAGCCTTCTTAACAGGCCTCTTAACAATAAATAAAGTCAGACACTAATTTATCTTTTCTGCTTAACCACCTAGAAGGAATGTGACTTTTATAATGTCTGAATTATTTCCATAATTTGGATACAAAGGTTAAGATTCTTCTTAAAGGAATGCTTTGTTTACTCATTAGTAGTCATACAAGTCTGCATCTCTTGACCTGAGTCTTTTCATATTTAGACACACTGAACCTCCAATGCAGCTGTAAAGCCTAATTTATAAGTGAAAGATGAGTCAACATTGGCTTCTACTATGCAGGTCAAAAGATGAGATCACCAGGTGCCACTCCCTTCCATTACCACCTCTGAGGTCATGCCTCAATGCTCAGGCTACTCTACACAGACACACACACACACACACACACACACACACACACACTATTGTGATTTGAATGTGAAATGTCACACATCAGCTCATGTGTAAGAACACTTGGTCCCCAGCTGGTGGCTCCATTTGGAAAAGTTGTAGAACCTTTAGAAGGTGGAGTCTTGTTGGAGGAAATGGGTCACTGGGACAAGGCATAAAGTTTTATAGCCTCATCCTACTTTTTGTTCACTCTTTACTTCTTGACTTCAATGTCACAAGCCTGCTTCCCTTTCTTGCCACCATTCCTTGCTTGTCATGATGGAATGTATCCCACTAGACCTATAAACTAAGTTAAACTTGTTTCTTCTTTAGGTTGCTTCTGATCAGGTGTTTGTTCATAGCAATGAAAAAGTAATATATTCTATAAACACCATAAATACACACAAAGCATAGTAAGCCCACACACAACACACACCCATCTATATACTATATACACCACAAATGCACACAAAACGTAATGAGCACATACAACATACACCTCCATCTGTGTACTATATATACCATAGATACACACAAAGCATAGTGAACACACACAACACACCCCCACCTATATACCATACACATCACAAACTCACACAAAGCATAGTGAGAACACACACAACACACCCCCACCTATATACTGTATGCACGACAGATACACACAAAGCCTAGTAAGTGCATGCAACACACACCTCCATCTACATACTATACACCAAGCATAGAGAGCACATACAAACACATACACACACATCTCCTTGATACACATAGTTATATTATAAAATTTGGAAGTGTTGATTAAAATACAAAAGTTCTCAGTGAAAATTAACTACTGTTTATAAACAACTTTGGTTGCATCTTGTTCACAGCTAAAGATGAAAGACATCTTGAGACACACAAGTAGTAATAAAACAGTCATAATAAATACAGCACATTAAGCAGTTCCACTAGGAAGAAGACTAAGCTTCTACAATACTAGTCCATAAAGAGAAAGCACAGGTCATAGGAAGCACACATGTCCAAATTCATCTAACTGTGTAAGTTCGATATGTGAAGTCTCTTACATGTCCATTATGCATTCATAATTCTTACCAAATGAAGGTACATTATTATCTTCAAAAGAACATTTTCATGAAAAGTCTATGGCATCAATCTCAGGAAAGGCCTAAAGGATAAACCCAATAAGGCTGATGACAAAAGTCATGCAGGTGAAGAAGCAGGGCAAGCTTCCGTTTTTGTGCCTTGTCAGTGTGAGGCACTAGGAGCCTTCTGGGGTCTCTCAAGGGTAAAGTCAAGATGGAGATCTCTGCCACCATAAAAGCCATAGTCCTTGATGCAGAGCAAGTGGGGAGGCCCCACCATATGATGCAGGGTCAGCTGGGCCAACACATTTGTGAAATAATGATACAGAAATCAGGTTCTTAAAGAACCCAGAGCAGCATCTGAGCCATCTGATCCCTGTGTAAATGCTTCACGCCACTGTTGGACTCTTCAGTTGGAACAGAGTTGTACTCTCCATATCCTGACTCCATACAGCAGTAAATCCTGTCTGCAGGAAACAAACACAGACCCCCTCAGGCAACAAACCTTTCCACCCCTTGAATGGCAAAGCTGAGTCCACAGGCTGGTTCAACACTTCTAATGTTCATAATAGTCCCTTGGTGGTGTGAATGCTCCCTGTATGCTGGGTGCTGTTAAAGTCACATCCTTCCCACTGTATACTAGTTAAGCTGTCAATCACATGGATTTATCTGTAGGCATCATTAGAAGAAATTGAATGATCAGACTATCTAGAACAGACCCATAATGCCCTCTGCAGTGGGTGCAGCCAGCTGGATCTGCTGCTAGCTGTATCTTGAAGCTTACCACTGATAATAGCACCAGTGTGAGATGAATTTAAGACAGAGTCCTAGGCCTTACAGATGGATCATGGCTCAGAGACAAGAGCACTAATATGATATAATGAGTGGGCAGGGCAGGGCCCCTGGCTTATAGGTGAGTTGAGTATGGGGAAACTATAAGAGGTTATGCTCAGAAAACTGAGGTTTATCTGAGAGGTTTAAGCACCTAAGGTACTGAAGGAACCAGTTCACACTGTGCTTTCTGCATTGCTGCCAGACCTAGAGGATTATGATTTTTCCCAATGCTCTAGGGCAATGTTCTGACTTTATTTTATTTTATATTTTATTATTGACAACTTCCATAATTATAAAAAACAAACCGTAATTCCCTTCCCTCTCACAATTCCACTTTCCATCATATCACCTTTCCCTCTCAATCTTTTTATTTTGATGTCATCATCTTTTCCTCCTTTTATAATGGTCTTATGTAGGTAGAGCCAGACACTGCAAGTCTATGGATATCCAGGCCATTTTGTGTCTGGAAAAGCACATTGTAAGGAATCTTTTCCTTCCTTTGGCTCTTACATTCTTCCTGCCACTTCTTTCACAATGGATCCTGAGCCTTGGAAGGTGTGATAGAGATGTTTCAATGCTGAGCACTTCTTCTCAGCACTGTGGTGTCTTCTGAGTCATCCCGGAGGTCACCATCTGAAAAGAGAACCTTCTCTAACCAAAACTGAGAGTAGCATTAATATATGAGTATGAACATTAAGAAAATTGTAAGCATTATAGATGCATTTAGCCAGACACCAGCAGATGTTACACCTCTAGGTCTCATGACTAGCCCCATCATAGGTTTTCAGTATCAGGAATATTCTCTCTCTTGGAGCAGGCCTCTAGTCCAATTAGAGAGAAGTTGGTTTCCCCCATACCAGACATGCACTGTTGTACCCGTTGGCCCATTTGGCCTGGCTGGCCCAACTTAAGGCTTGAAATATCCACTGTTGTTTATCTCCACTGACAACTTCTCTCTCTCTCCCATGGTGCTGAAATAAGTATAGCTTTTTCTAGCTTTCTGTAAGCTGGTCTACAGAAAGGAGGTTTTTAGCTCATCTCTGGCAAGATTTCTCAGTGACCTTGTAGCCCAAGCATGTGGAGTCTTCACATCTATTATCATCTGTTCCTGGTAAGGAACCAAGAGCCCTGGCAATGGTCTGTAATATTTGGTGGGCATCAGGGACCTCCCTGGCCAAATACTCAGTGGAAGGTATCCCATTCCTGGCACTGAAAATTTCTATGGCTTCTGTGTGTGTCATTGGCCAAAGAAAAATAGGTTTCCATATAACTTATTCATACCCTCTTAGATTTTGATTAATTCTCCACCCACTCTTGTTCTGACTTTTCTATTACATATCCTATTGCCAATAAGAGACTATCTCCTACCAGATTCAGGCCTGACTGCCTATAAATACAACTAAGGCCATGCTAGCAGCATGTTATGGATCCATCTGCCTCCACCCACCTCTTCCAGATGCACCTCCCCTAATAAACCTACTCCCTATCACTTGTCCTCCTAATGTGCCTTATCCCAGGACTCCTCGTTCTGACCCACCTGCTCCTGAATCACCTGCCTCGTAGAATTCCTGCCAACTGTAGAGCCTGCTCCCAACATGCTTCCCTGAACATTATCTCCCCTACATGCCTGTTAATTTAGCCACTGCTCAACTTCTTCTACTGTAACATCCTTGTTTCATTAGCATTTGGGGGAACTAGGACACTGGTTGTTGTCCTCAAGGCCACTAAGAAAGCTGCAAGGTCACATGGAAACCTGAAGGTTGGCATAGGTTACCCTTTGAGTACCTAGTCCAGAGAAGGAACCCCAGCATCTCCACCTATAATAAATGGCAGTGACACCCACACTGACCAGATTATTCACTTTTTCTCCTCAAAGTATGGCCACCTCTGTCACCTTGATGCCCTTCCTGCCAGTAAAATGCAGGCTCAGTATAGATAATGTGAGAGAAGCCATCAATCAGTGGCCCCCACAATCTCACAAAAGAGACTTGTGTGACTTGTCAACAATTGACTTTGATGTTTATACCTACAAAATGGTGGAACCAAAATTTTTCAACTTTAATTTTCTATATAATATCCTCCAGACATGACAGTCTCAAAGTTGATATTAAGGAGAAAATATTGGATATAAGTAATCAATAATGGCTGGGGGTAGAATAACTAGAGTGAATGAAATATATTTCCTGCTCACATTGACTTCTCTATATTGATTTTTTTGTCTTATAATAAACACAGTGGAGACTGTAAACAGATGAGAATCAGGCTTAAAGTTTTTAACTGATCATTATTTTAAAACCTCTGAGATTTTCAATCTGATACAAACTAACACAAAGACAGCATCCCAAATTGTCCTGACTGACATTAAGCAACTTGTAAGAAAGAAATGCCACAGTGATTATGTGGTTGCATGATTGGGTTGTTTTGTTTTGTTTTGAATTGTGTGCATTAGTCAGAAACACTTATGTAATATGGATGTCACCTTTGTGTAACAAATTCAGGCTAAGAAGCTACAATGGAGCACCTGATATCCCTAAAGAAATAATTCTGCGACATACTTTGGAGATTAATTTAAACTGCATGCTGATTCTGTTTGTCTACTCATTTTTATATTTCCTGAATATGATTTTATTTCCCAAGATCCAAGTGTCGTGAGTGAATTCAAAGAGATGTCACCTGTGCACGGTTGAATGTTTTTCTGGAAAAGGACAGCACAGTTGTGTCACTTAACTGGACCACACTTTGCTTGCTCTCCTGTGTGCTTCTCACCTACTTATTTATGTAATTTAAAAGTTTTCTTCTTGTCTCTACATTGTTGTAGATTGGGGAAGACACTTTATAAATAAGGAAAAGAAAGAATAGGTCATCCACATGGACAATTTACATAATTTCCTATTTTCATTCTCACTCACAAGTCCCGTTTTGATGAAATTGTATATCAAGGTCTAGAAAAAGGCATAAATTTTTATTTAAATGAGAAATACTTCAAAGAACTATGGGTGAAGCAATGATGCTTACTTCTATTTAATCTATTCAAAATGTAGTGGGTGCATTCAAAATGTATTTTATTGGCTTATGTGTATTGAATCATTGTCATAACTCCTTCCCCTTAACAAGGCTCCCTCCACAACATACACAAATGCACATGTCCATGCTTACACGTTCATACACATGCTCATATACACATACACACATCATATGCATCATACTTTTATATTCATATACATATGCCACCCATGAAAACAGAGAGGTGTTTTGTCCCCACAGAAGTAAGGAATGTGGGAGCATTGCCTCATGAATTGGAGCTGGAAATAACACTGGATATGATATAGCGACATAAAAATCTCATGCAAACATCACTCTGGTAGCCGGGGACAATAGGGTTATCACAGTGCCCCATTAAGCACCTGCCCCACGGCAATTTTATAAATGCATATTAAACTGTTTACAATTAAAACGGAATTTTTGTTGCCTAGTTATGGTTTAATTACAGCCTGATGAAGAACATGATAGAGAATTCTTCAAATAGTCTCCCTTTTCTCCTGATCAGAGAACAAGTTCAGACAGAGGCCTAAGGTTCTGAATATACTGTAATATGGTTTTCTACTCTGAAAATGGAAATCTTCCTGTGTTTAAAATTTTGCCATGAACATATGAAGAAATGGGACCAATTGACTTCTGTCATCTGAACTAGGAACCTTAAGGCTGGGTGACATGGAAAGACATGTTTTACTTACTTCTGTTGTGATTCAATAAAGGGCAGCCAGTAACAGATGCCCATGTAAGATGTCTTATCCTGAGACATGTGAGACTCAGAAAGGCAGATGAAAAATATGCATATCAAGAAAGCCAGGAATCCTACCAAGGCTTGGGGTGGGTTCTACTATGGTCTCAAGTGTGTCAGGAATCCTACAAAGGCTGGGTTAAGTACTCTAATAGTACCCATGTGGATCTGTCTGTGGACTCCTGTAGAATGCCTGCTTATGACATGGAGTGAGGTCAATCCTATAGTGTATGTTTTCCCATTTCTACTCACACTTAACCTTCATGAAACAGGAAGTAAGGAAATCCCCACCTCCCCACTTTAGGCTCTGAGCTCCTGGAATTCAGAATCTCAGTCTTGTATCCCTTCTGTGGCCTGGAAAGCCAGATGTTTAAGAAGCACATATTAATGAGTATTCATTAAATACCAATGGAATTTAATGTAATGTAGTAAACAGAATATTGGCAGAATATAAAGAAATAACAATTTAAATATAAAAATGCAAATAGACTAATGAACAAATCAGCAAGTGAACTGCACACTTTTCAAATGAAGAATTTAAAATAGCCAATAACTACATGAAAAAAAAAATGTTAAACAACTGGAGCCATCAAGGAAATGCAAGTCAACACTACACTGAGATTTCATCTCACTCTAACTGGAATAGCTATTATTTGGAAAAACTAAAAAGTAGTAAATGCTGATGAGGATATGGGGACAAATGAACTCCTACACACTGGTGTTAAATTATTCCAGCCACTATCAAGCCCAAATATAATTCTACTAAAAGCTAAAATTAGAACTACCATATTATCTAAATGCATCACTCCTTGAGCATATATGTAAAATTATGTAGGTTCATATACAGCACAGATATCTACATTCCTATGTTTTTTGTAGCAGTATTCACAATTTTCAAGCTTTGGGATTAACCTAACTGTCTGTAAATGAATGGAGAAAGAAAAATTTTATATATACAATAGTTTATTATTTGGATATAATGAAAAGTTAAATTATATCATTTTCAGAAAGATAGATCATCACCTTGAAAGAAATAAGCCATATTCAAAAATAGAAGCATTCTCTCTCTCTCTCAAATTTGGAATTGAGAAACAAAATTTGAGTCAAAGGAAGACTTCTAGGAATATAGAAGTGGGTGAGAAAGAGTGGAAGGGGACTAATAGAATTTCACAATGGACTAGGTGCTAAATATGATCAAAGTATTTTACAAATATATACATGAATGACAATATCAAACTTAAACCTACGATTTGTACAATTAGCATTCACTAATGAAAAAAGTGTTTTTATTTTATTTATTATGATTCTTTCCTATTTGATAATTCAGGGTCTGTTGGTACCTGACCTGTGTTCCAGCCAAGGGCAAGAGAAACCTGAATATTTCACATATAGAATATAGGACCTGTCCAAATAAGAACTACTTGAATCTTTACTATGAGAACTTGGACCTTGTACATGTGGTTCCTATTAAGTTTGATCCAGAGTAGTCCCTACACCTTCTGCACTGCAGTGCACTACCCTCTGCCTGAAAGTAAGGTCTGTCCATGGCCATACCACCTTGAACACACCCAATCTCATCTGAAAGTGAGGTCTTCCTGTTCACTGGGACTTTGACAGCAGTCAGGGCAAACAATGAAAGTGAAAGATTGCCTGGCATTTTCACTATGGAATTCAAAATGAAGATTACCACTATGAGGGAGAGGGTGGGGGTGGGAAAAGACAGAGAGATAGATAGACGATGATGATGTTGATTGATAGATAGAATAGAAGATAGGTGATTGGTTGATAGATGTTAGGTGATAAATGACAGAGTACTAATGATTGATAAATAATAGATGATAAATAGATGACAAGTGGATAGATAAATGGTAGGTGAAGTGATAAGTTATTGGTGGATGATATATTGATAAATGATTGTGTAGATGTTATAGTTATAGGTAGATGATAAATTATAGAAGTGCAGCTATAGGCATAGATATCATTACTTTACTTATGTCAAATCTGCTGGACATGAGCTTCTAACAATGTCAACTCTAGCACTTCTCAGACACATAGGTGCAGTTAACTCTCCCACATACTGTTCAAGGATTTGGCATGGGTGTTTTTTGAACCAATAGGCATGCCAACAGAGGACTGACATGGGTGCTGTGAAGCCAAGCAGCTGGCCTAGAGCTGGACCCATCTGCCACTGTGCCAGGATTTGTGTCTGCTGCTTGTTGGTGTTTTCTTACTGCAGCTTTTCTCTCTGTTTGGTTGTATGGAAGTAAGCAGCTTCTTCTGCTATTAATGGTTATTATTCTGCATTGACCTAGTCTCTCTTTGTTATGCCTTATTTCAATGGAAATTTTTACTCTGTGCCATTATATATTGGAAGTATGTAACTTGTTTTGATTTTACAGGATTCACAGATAAGAGGCAATCTTGAATCTCAGATGAGACTTGGGAATTTGGAACAGTTTTAAAGTTGGTAAAGGCTATGGAGATTTTTGAAGTTGCACTGATTTGGTTGAGATGATTATGAGTCTATGGGTTTCAGGAGCAGAGCATCATAGTTTAAATGTGAATGTAGCTGGGCGTGGTGGCACATGCCTTTAATCCCAGCACTTGGGAAGCAGAGGTAAGAGGATCGCCATGAGTTCGAGGTCACCCTGAGACTACATAGTGAATTCCAGGTCAGCCTGAGCCAGAGTGAGACCCTACCTCGAAAAAAATGTGAATGTATGTCCCCCATAGCCTCAGGTATCTTTTATTAGGGTTAAAATTACTGCTTATGTGTCCAGCAGCCTGCTGGAGGGGCATTTAGTGGGGGTGGGGGAGTAGATCTGATTCCAGCCCAAAGGTCTAGCAGAGCAGTCTGAGCTCTGGAAGGTTTGTATCTGCTGCTTGTTGGTGTTTTCTTGCTGTATATTTTTTTTTTTCTCTGCTTGGATGAATGGAAGTAAGCAGCTTCTTCTGCCACTGATGGAGTTTCACATGGATCTGTAAGCCTAAAAGAAATCCCTTCCTCCCATGAATTGTGTCTGGTGGAATATTCATCCCAACAACTGGAGCTGATTATAATAGACAGAGGATAAATTCCAGTTCTGGAAGAGCTTCTTGAGGTATCCCATTATCCCTGCTCTGTGTACAACATTCTTGTCCAGAAAGAGACACAGATAATAACAAGGTACCTTAACACTACTTCCGTTCAGGTCTGAGTGAGGTGTTCATAGTAGAGTTCGGGAAAAATCCAAGTTCTACAAGAGCCTTGGATTCTGCTTATTCAAGGTTAGCATGGACGTGTTTCACTCAGAGACATGGGTGACCAGACATGTGGTAAGCAATAGACAGTGTGTCAGGTATGGTGTTTCTGGATGGAATTCACATTGAAATCAGTAGATTCAGTGGAGCACATAGTGTTCCCATGTGAGCAAGCCTTGCCCCAGCTGTAAAAGGAATAATTCAAGGGGCTGGCTCTCAACTGAGTAGAGTAGTAGCGTCCCTCTTGCCTGCCTGAGCAGAGGTATGATTTATTTTTTACTTGCCTTTGAACTTTAATTGACACATCACTTCTGGGTCTTGTGCCTGCTGCCTTTATAAATATGGAGGAGCCAGTGCATCAGCACCATATATGTAGTGTATGGGTGGTTAAACCCAATTGCAAGTTTAAGCTCAGATAATGTTTTTTCTTGTATTTTGGGTCTTGTTTCCTTTTTGTAACACCAGGGGTTGATAAACAAGCACTACACTACTGAACCATATCCATAGCCCTTTATTTATATATTCTTTCATTAATTTATTAGACAGTGTCTTGCTAATAGTCCAGGAGTAGTCTTAAATGCTCCATCTTCCTGCCTCAGCCTCTCAAATGACTGAGATTCAGGCATGTGCCACCACACTCAGATTAGTAGGAATCATTAACCACCAATGAAGAGGCCCCTTGACAGACATGTTGTGGTAGAAGAAATTTAGGAAAGAAACAAGATCCAGATGATCCTCTAAAACACAAGTTTCTATTTTACAAGCTTTACAAGAGAGACAACATGACCCTGAGTCTCCTCCCTATCTATGCAGCACACCCTGCTTGCATGTTGTACAAACAGTTTTCTGTTCTACATTTGTACTTTCTTTTTTGAAAAAAAAAATATTTATTTCAGAGAGATAGGAGAGAGATAAAGAACAAATATATAGAGACAGTATGGGCATGCCAGGGCCTCCAGACACTGCAAATGAACTCCAGATGTCTGTGCCACCTTGTGTATCTGGTTTATGTGGGTAGTGGAGAATCAAACCTGGGTCCTTAGGCTTCTCAAGCAAGTGCCCTAACTGCTAAGCCATCTCTCCAGTGTTGTAAATACTTTCTGTAAAGATCAATCCAATACCAGTATGAGTGAAAGTAGAGGAGTTTACTACCCAGGGGCCAAGGAGCTTGAGGTAGTCCTCCAAAGAAGCTCTGACCCCAAGCTGAGCATATATTTTCATCTTATTGTTTTTATGGTCAAGGATAGGGGTGATTGAGCAAAAAAGATGTGGCAATTTGCATATCAATCATTTCTGTAGTCAGGCCACCCTAACAATGAACTCCATTTTACTTTGTTTTAGCCTAAACTGCCTTTCCTTCTTATCATCCCTATGGGCCCTTTCTGAAATTCCCTTCTTTGGGATTTTTCCATCTGCTGACAAAGATAAGTTTTACCTCCTTAGCAATTAACTCTTACAGTAACTCAGTGCATCAATTCAACTTTTAGCTTCTTTCTACCACATTCCCTCCTCTTTATCACCATGACACCTTATGATTTTGTATGTGATGGCGGATATACCTGGTGTATCACTTGTATTTTAATTATTTCCATCTTAGATTAGATGAACCTGGACAGAGAACTTAGAACATAAGATTTTAATATAAGTCCCACCATAATTATTATGAGAGACCCCATTAAAGGAGCTATTCAGTGTCACATAGTCCACATAGGGGGCAAGCCCAAGATCTGGGGTACATTAGCTATAAGACCTCCAGAGTCTAAGGTAAGCATGACCTTGAGGGCCAAGCATGTGTCAGTTGTCAATGGGAACATTGACATTGTTACTATTAAATCTTGTATTTAAATTTTAGCAGCAGGAACTGGTTTATGATTATTGTCCTTGAAAATATGGATGGCAACACAAAAGAATTATTATAATGAAATAAAGCCAAAGAAAAAAAAGCCAGGAGGGCCTTCTCTGTACAAGATTAGTCAGCAGGAGTGACTGTGACTATCCCTATTGTGAAGATAACACAGGACATTCCTACAGCTAGAGGGAAGGGGTTGTGCCATATTCCTCAAAAAAGAAACAGATATTCCTGTGGAAAGGAAAGGATTTAATATGAGGCAATAGTAAAGAACTGTATTTGTTCATGGGTGAAAGACATAAAAGTCTCTTGGAACCACAGTTTTTCTATGGATCCCATAAGGTTATTAAATGAACTGATTAGTCAAGCAAATGGAAGGAGTTAGGATTGTACTATGAATTTTTGGCACCTCATGTTGAAGCCCTCGGGCCTCTGTCATGTGTGGAGCAGAACCACAGTCTTTTTGGCAAGGCCAGATGTCCCCCAGAGCTTGACTTTGAGCAACACTATGGGTCTTTGGTAACCTGTTAGCTGTTACGGATAGCTGGGGATACTGTCTTCTTGATTCTGTTGTGCTGAGTTTTTATCACTTGGCTAATAGGTGTAGGAAAAACTTTCCAAGTGTATGTGGGTCCTGTTGTGTTACAAATTTTAGAAAGCGTCATCAATAGCAGAAGAATCTGGCTTACTTCTATAAATCTAAGCAAAGAGACAACATCAACCAACCATCACCACCAACATTAGCAAGTACAAACAGTCAGAACTCTAAATTGTTTTACATCTTAGGGCTAGGCTCTAGATTTGTCCTAAATGTAGCTTAAAGCTTGGCTCTGAGATCTGTCTTTAGTGATATACCTCTTTTTAATAATACATATCAAGGAGAGATTGATCTACTACAAATCATTAATGATCAGGTAAAATTAATAGTGAGGAATTTTTGGATCTTTGACTTAAAGGCAAACAGTAGTTGACTAATCAGGGCCAGGCATAGGCAGAAGACATAAGTTAATAGTTTAATATTGTAAGCCAGCATCAGGCATGGCAGCCTATTTGTCTGAGTGTTGGTTTATATTATAGTATCTTGTACTTATATTTTCTTACTGGCTGTTTAAGACCATGTAGGAAGCAAAATTTAACTATGTATTTTATTTTAGAGGTAATCCATGGCTCTGAAGGAGATACTAGGAACATGTCATCTGCTAGAATAAGTCAAGGCCGTGCTGACTGAGTGGCCCTCTTTCTTTTGGGAAGCCTCAGGGATTGATTTTCCTCTGATGTGACTACCCATTTACAGATACATTGATTTGGATTCCATCTCTGGGTCTTTGTTTCCTCCCTGATCAAGAAGACAGGCATCTTACCGGAGGCTATAAGTTAGCAAGTGTCCCATTATATCCTGTGGCCTTCTGACCTGGGAGCAGGAACCAAAAAATTGGTTATCCTTTTAAGTTTGATGTTTCAAATTGACCTTGGCTTCTACATATGGTCATTAATCATTCAGAGAGATTGTACATATTGACTAGCAAAACAAATTTAGCTTAAAAGGTGCGGAACATGTCTGGTTAGCAAAGCAGATCTGGTCAGAGAATTACAGAATATTTTAAAATCATTCTGATTAGAATTTAAGTTTAGTTGTCTTGTGACAGTGTGAGCTATATCTGGAAAATAGAAAACATTCACATTTTATCTTTTAAGTATCTATTAATTACAAGTATAGGCAGAACATGTTAGCAGTCTTGGAAACAATATTTTATCTACAACTTTAAATCAAATGATTTGGTCTAGAAACTGTGTGTCATGAAAAGACAAGACAGTGTAAAAACTTGGCATCTGTGTTTGAAAACAACTTTAGCTAGTCTGTATACCTACATAGGTACCAATTACCCCACAAACTGGAAGCAGAAGAACAGAGTTTAGATCATTTTTCTAGAATAGGAAACATGTTTTAAGTATCAATATATTTATAATCAATGAACTTAAGATACCAAAAATGAGACAATTGCTTAAGTGAAACCTTGACAGAGACAGATTATATATAGCTTAAGAATAAAGCCAGTACATTAGAGACATTATGGTAGACATAAAGTGATCTTTTTCATCAATTGCTTTTAATCATTGAACTATTTTTTTAAGTTTGACATAAGACAATATTTATTACTGGTAGAATATGAAGCTTATACAAACTATACTGACATTGCTTGTATATTGCAGGCTTTCCTAGGCTAGGAGGAGTTTCCTAAGATTCCCTAAGAACAAAGTCACGATGACTAAATCACCTTTTATAAGACTTAGACAATAATCTCAGTGATAATCACCCAGTAAAACAGCATGAACAAGACAGGAACTGTTTCAAGGTTACAGTGTTTTGTTTTGTTAAGATATAATAACCTTATTAAATATTAAAAGGTTGGCAAATAGAGTATCATAGCAAACTTGGTTGAGAATGTTAAAGCCAGTCTTTTACAACCATATAACTATTATTATGACCAGATAACATCAGCCTGCCCCCAACAATACACCACCTCCAAGAGGCTTTAAGTTCCAATTGCCATCAGCTGTGAAAACTAGCATACAGAATACTTGAGTTTATGGGGTAGACCTGAATCAAACCATGACAGGCCCTTTCTGAACAGTTCCTTCTTTGGGATTTTTCCATCTTCTGACAAAGATAAGTATTAGCTCCTCCTCAGTAATTAACTCAATGAATCAGTTCAACTTTAACATTCTTTTCTCCCACACTAGCACTTATTTTTGTACTTCATTTTCACCGACCTATTGCTAAGAAATTTTCTGTTTGTGCCCCAAAATCATATAACCTTAGTAACTTGTCATCCACCAATAGTGTAAAGAATTCAAAGTGTTGTCATACTGCCAGCCAAATTCTCTATAAAGCCCCAAAACTATCAGAACTCAGGACTCAGGCTTTGAAAATTATTTTCCTGAGTCATGTCAACATGCATGAATTTTCTGAATCTCCACTCTATCTCTGGTGCCATCTCTTTGTGACTCAGTTTTAAGTAACAATGAAGCAAAAACCCCGATTACATTGCACTTTCATGCAGGCCGTGTAGGCCATGCCCACACAACTCCTCCATATATATTCATTTCTGATTAAAATCTCAACAAGGAATGGAGCAGTGTAGCAAAAACCACAGACAGGCAGGTTCATGAGGCACCTGGCCACAGCCAAGCATCTGACTAGTTCTAGAACTCTGGCCAAGGCAGTTCAGGACCAGAAGACAATATTGTGCAACAGTCAGTCCTACCTCTTTGCTCACCCAGAAGCAGGAAAAGCTTCATAATCTTAGTTCCAGGATAGGGGAGCCCCCTAATGCCAGATGCCCTGCAGAAGCTTCTCTCTCAGGGTCCCAGCATTTGATGAGCAACTGCAGGTGCTCTTATTTTAATTATTTCTGTTCCTAAGCAAACAATTAACTATTAATATTTTTTAACCAATTAAGCTATGGCTCTTCATTTCTAGGATTCTCATTAGAAGTAATGGTCTAGCCTGCTGGAACTTAATGTTGTTTTCTTTATTAAAATGTTTATATTTAATGCCTTTATGACAGCCTGACAAGGAGAGGAAATGGTTCCCATCAGATTTAGGTAATTTGTTGCTGTGCCCCTGTAACTGTGGATGCTATTCTCTTTTGTATGAAATGACACCTTTTCTACATTTCAAAAACTGGTAAATGTTAATGCATCTTAGGAGAAATTTCAAGTTGGAGAATATGAGGAAATGTCTAAACCCATTTATTTTCCAACTATGCTTCCAGCAGACCTACGCAGACAAAAGTGCTTAGAAGTGAAGTGGGACCATGGAAAGCCTATGCTTCTTTGCCATAGAAATTCGGTGGATGCATCCCAGTGCAGGCATGTTTCTGCTGTGGTATAGCAGTTACCTTCTCATTGCTGGGACAAAAAAAAAAAAAAAAAAAAAAAAAAAAAAAAAAACCAGAAGCACTTTATGGAAGGAAAGTGTTTATTTCAGCTTATAGTTTCAAGGACAAATTTCATCCTGACAGGAAAAGCCTGGCAAGAACAGATAGTGTGGCATTATACCTTGTCATTAGCTGAGAGGAAGCAGCAAGAGTGAACTAGCTAGCACTGGCAAGTAAGGCTGGATTATAAATCCCATGGCTCACCCCCAATGCCACACCTTCTCCAGCAAGCATCTGCACCCCAAACCTCCTCTAGCTTTGAGATTAAGCATGAAATTTTCTCACAAATACATGAGTCAATAGGGGACTTTTTTACATTCAAACTTTCATATCCAGTTCTATAAGAAGGATTAGAACAAAGGCTCATGCCTGTTCTGGAACATACAAACAAACCACAGACGATGGCAGAATTACATTTCTAGATCTTTCTTCTTTGCAGCAGATAGCATTCTTCAAATGGAAATGGACTTAGAGGTACAGATGTCATTATACATACATCCAGACATTTTCAGGCTGAATAATGATGTCAAAGGGCAATCTCCAACTCTCAGGACTTGTTGGGCATATTGAATATTAGGGATTGAATATGAAATCCTAGTGGAAGACCCAACAACCTCCCAGTGTGCTGACCCATAGAAGGGCTAGAACTCTTTCTCCCATTTTCCCTCAATCATAGCCTTTCCAAGAAGGTTTCAGGGAGTCTCCATGGTAGAGATACTGTGTGTTGGCCAGGCAGCTCAATTGGAGATTCTCAAATATACTACCCCATTTGTAGATGGCTCCACTGAAAGGTCTCTCCCCTCTAAGCAGTTGTTTCTCCTTTATACCCCTTAGGGTGGGATCTAGACTTCCCTAGACTTGTTGACTTCCTGAGTCTCTGGAACTCTCTCTTGTCCCCTCCCCCAAGAAGGAATGTTTCAGTTTCTAACTAATATAACCTGGGAGACTAGTTGTGTGACCTTTAAGTTTAAAGTCTCCCAGACTTTCTGATCCAGGGCCTCCTTTTTCTATTCACAAGAGAATACTTCAATTCAGGAGTATTTGCTCTACAATCCAAGTGTAAGTTCCTGACTGCAGATCTCCAGCACCCATGTAAAAACCCAGAGACTATAGCCCAAGCACCTGTAATCCCAGTATGTCTATAACAGGAAGGAAGGTGGAGGCAAGAAAATCTCCTAGAAGCCTGAAGGACAGTTAGCTTGGCGAATGCAATGGTGAACAGTAGGAGACCCAATCTCAAAACAAGGAGGAAGGCAAGTATCAACATCTGACCTCTGACCTCCACACATGCAGTGTCACTTGTGTTGTACAAAAGAAGCTAGAAGTTGAACTGATCAACTGAATTACTGTAAGAATTAATTGCTGAGTAGATAAACTTACTTTATCAGCCAATGAAAAAAAATCCCAAAGAGAACTGTCCAGAAAGGGCCCAGAGGGAAAATAAGGAGGATGGACAGTTTAGGCTAAAACAAAGTGAAATGGAATTCATGGTTAGGGTGCCCTGACTACAGGAATGATTGATATGCAAATTGAAAGGTCCTGCTTGCACACTTACCCTCCCCTTGTCTATGAAAACTATAAGCTCCAGGACAGAGCTTCATGTGGACGCTATCCCAGATTTTTTGACCTCTGGTACATAAAATTCTCCACTTTCGTTCATACTGGCATTGAAGTGATCTTTCCACAGAAGTTATGTAACATCTCTGAGGCCCCAGTGTGACTGTCCTTCACACACCCCCATTGGTCAGGAAGGGCTGCCACTCCTGAGCCTCTCAGCCACCAAAGGTTCTTGGAACTGAGAAGCATGTACCCCCAACATGACTGATTATGGAGTCCCCTCCCGGGTGGCCCAAGGGTACTGTGAGACCTGGGACTGGAGCTTCTGAATAGGACAGGAGACTGGACCAGATGTTTGGATGAGGTAAGAGCTCTGAATTTGGAATTGTGAGAAGTTAGGTTTGGAATTATACTTGAAGTAATCTCAAGGTCTGGAATTATACTTGAAGTGATTTTTGAGGTCTGGTGTGGACTACTCACCCACAGGAGATTGTATCTGAAGCTCCAATATATCACTGGAGTTGCACTGGCTTCCTTCAAGGTCTAGAATTATACTCAGTGATTTAGAAATCTGGAATTATATTGAAAGCAATTTGAGGGTTGGTTTTGGTCTCTGGAATTGAAAACAGAATAGGAATTTAAAATTTAAAATAGCTTCTGGATGAATGAATGAATGTGTGAGTGACTGTAATGGTCTCAGGGCCCTGTGGCCATGGGTTCTGATTGTGCTCCAACCTTCAGTTCTGCTGGTTCTGCTGGAGGACATTTCACCACTCATCCCTCCACAATAGAGTGCTCTGACTGAGCATGGGGTTTATTTGTGTGGTCCTATGGTGAGGCTTCCTTAAGCCTCCTTTGGGAGGGGCATCCTGGTAAGCATCTGTTTGAGGGAGAAGCTGGTCTTCTCTTCCCCTCCCCACATACCACACAGGAATAGATACATATAAATTTCCCTAAATTCTTGACTAAGGAATGTTAAGGAGCATTTTCCACTATAGGGTCTACACAATCCCTATGGGAGGCCCAAACAGTTCTGCAAACTATGCTTGACAATTTCAAACAAAGATTCACTGCTGACTACAGAGTGAAGATGACAGAAGGAAAATTAAAGTGTTCTGTAAATTATGATGGCCAGCTTTTAGAAAGTACTGAAAGTAACTAATATAGACAGGGGGAAATGACAAGATCAGGGAGCATTCCAATAGCCCTAAGAAAATTGAAAACTCTACCTGAAAACTAAACAACACACACACCCAAAAATATAAATAAATAAAAAACTCAGCTAGAGTCAGGCCAGAAGCTATATATAACACTCACAGACTTGCCTCCTAACACAGTCTCCGGTAATGAGGTACTGGCTAGCAGAGCTTGAAAATGGCTAAACCCAAGGCCATATGAAGGGAGTAGAGGGAGACAGTGCTATCTGGGCTACTGAAGAAATTCACCACTCCAGGGCCTGACACTGAGAAAGGGGTTAAATGATGGAAAGAGGTGAACCAAAAGTGGAAGTTTCTCTGCATAGTTTTTGTAAAGGCCTCTAAGCTTAATATGGATGAGATGCTTGGGCTAAATCTGAGAGGGTTCTCATGCTAAAATTGCTTCTGGCTCTATGTTAATGCCAGGTACTCCAACTTAGTTTTCCCATTGTTTTTGGCTCTGAAAGAAATATAAAATCCCCAAATGTGAGTGGAAGCTCCTCAAGCCCTAAACCCAACCACATACCTACCAGAAGAGGAGGGAAAGCTCCTCCACACTTGCAAAGAAGGGCTATGATGTCTTGCTGTATTCCCCAGGGGCAAGAGGTCAATCAGCAATAAATTCTATAATGATAGAAACCTAGAGGAACTCTTCTGTCTCGCCCTTACATGCTGCAGCTGGGGTGGCTGTACAGGGCAAGGACAAAAATGGGGGACCACTCATGAGCAGGCACCTGCGATTGCAATGTGTCACTTGGTGCTTACCTTTTATTTCTGATTTATTTATTTATTTTTATTTGAAACAGAAGGATAGAGAGAGAGAGACAGAATGGGCACACCAGGCCCTCTAGCCACTACAAATGAACTTCATATGCATATGAGCCACCATGTTCATCTGGCATACAGGGGACCTGGAGAATCAAACCTGGATCCTTAGGCTTCACAGGCAAGTGCCTTAACTGCTAAGCCATTTCTTCAGCCCTTGGTGCTTACCTTGAAGTGTTGTACCTGTACAATGGCCAGAGGCCACTGAGATAGGAAAGGAAACCTAACATACAAGTCTCATTGTTGGGCAGGAAGACAAGATACAGACTTCTCCAGGTTTAGGCTGTCCCCAGAGGAACCCCTGATGGCTCTGCTGTCTTGGCTTCCCTACCTTGCAGAGTCAGGGGGATCTGCCAGCACAGGGAATCCCAGGGGCCTGACCACCACATGATGACAGGTGAGGTCCAAGTTGCTGCAGATAATGGAGGTTTTGTATAAGAAATTTGTAACTGTTTTGTTGTTGTTGCTGTTGTTTTGTTTTTTAGGGTTTATTTTTTATTTTTTAGTTTTGTTTTTTCGAGGTAGGGTCTCACTTTAGCTCAGGCTGACCTGGAATTCTCTTTGTAGTCTCAGGGTGGCCTCGAACTCAAGGCGATCCTCCTACCTCTGCCTCCCAAGTGCTGGGATTAAAGGCATGCACCACCACGCCTGGCCTTGTAACTGTTTTTAAGTTTACTGTGTCTGTCTATGCTTCTATGGAATTGCTAACAGACAATAGCCTCAATATTTATGTTTACATTCAGATGTACTGAATACTGTTTGTCAGAAAATTTATAAAAAAGAGGTTCCAAAACCAACAAATGATAAAACCTATATGTATATTCTGGGTAAATAATGTAAATCAAGCCTGGTCTACTCTTTTATAAAAGGTTCTTTCAAAGGGCCTTTTAAGAACAATAGAAAAATCTTAAATGATCATATTAAATGGGCGTATGTTAGGACAATGAAAATTTTGCTGTTAGTTATAATGAGATAAAAGGATAAACTACAGAGGAAACTTTAAACATTGGATGTTAAGTGTTTGATTAAAAAAAAGAAGATTGTCACAGAGTGGTACATAGATTGTAAGGTAATAGTATGTGGCTAAAGGTGTGAGTAAATTTAAACAGAAGACTTAAAGACAAAAGTGATTAACCAAGTCTTAAAGTGCTTGATCAGATTACTGGCTCCTTGAGATATACAAGAAAACTATTAGCCTAGGACTTGTATCAGACTAACAAAGTAGTCCATGCTATAGGAGGTTTTAGTATTCAGTTTGTAAACTTAAAACTTTAACTCACTGATGTTAATCTGGTCATAATGTTTATAAAGTTGCAAAAGACTGGCTTTAAATTGCTCAATCAAGTTAGCTATGTTCCTCTATTTGTGAATCTTTTAGTATTTAATTCTCTTATAAGGCTAGTATATCTAAAGCCCTGTAATTTTAAGATGGCTCCTGTCTTATTCATGCTCATTTTGCTGGGTAGATATAACTGAGATTATAGTCCAAGTCTTATAAAAGATGATTTAGACATTGTGACTTTGTTCTTTAAAAACTGTAGAAGTGGGCTGGAGAGATGGCTTAGCGGTTAAGCGCTTGCCTGTGAAGCCTAAGGACCCCGGTTCGAGGCTCGGTTCCCCAGGTCCCACGTTAGCCAGATGCACAAGGGGGCACATGCGTCTGGAGTTCGTTTGCAGAGGCTGGAGGCCCTGGCGCGCCCATTCTCTCTCTCTCCCTCTATCTGTCTTTCTCTCTGTGTCTGTCACTCTCAAATAAATAAATAAATAAAATTTAAAAAAAAAAACTGTAGAAGTTCCACATGTCCTATGGAAAACATCTATATACAAACAATGTTTATATAGTTTCCTTAAGGTTCACATATTCTAATAGTCATAAATATTGCCATATGTTAAGCTATAAAATGGTTCAATGGTTAAAGGTACTTACTTAAAAATTTACTTTGTTACCCCTGTACAAATGGAAAAACTTTAAGTTTAACATTTCTAGACCAATATGGCTATTAATTCCTGTACAATGCCAACTCAACATGGTAAAAAAGGGATTCTTTTTTTCCAAAGTTGACAACACAGCTAAAGTTTCCAAAAATTCAAATTATATATATATGTGTGTGTTTGTGTGTGTGTGTGTGTGTGTTTATATAAAAAGACCAATACTAGCAGTATGTTGTACGTCAATAGCAGCAACAGCTTTTCCAGGTTCTGCAGTTGTCTGTCCATCACTAGAAGAATGGATAACAAAAATGTGGTATAGCTACACGATGGAATTCTACACAGCAGTTAGGAATAATGACACTGTAAAATTTGAGGAAAGATGGTTAAACCTGGGACAGATCATTCTCAGTGATATTCTCAATCACAGAAAGAAAATCGCCACGTAGTCTCACTCATCTACAGCACCTAACCTGAATCTACCCAAGATGCTGACATATCCAGCAAGCATCTTGAGGACTAGACATTAGGGTGGGTGGTGAGGGAAGGAAGGGTAAGAAAGGGGGTGGGAGACACAAATCTAAACCCAAATGGCAATGGTACCATAAAATTCTACATCCTAAAAGGCAGACCAAATGGCTGAGCCTTCACCAGGCCCTTAGAGAGAACACCTGAGCCACAAGACACTGGAGAGGGTATAATGAAGACTGACCTTAATCTTCTACAGCTTCTCTCCCTCTCTCTTTCACCTCTCTTCTCTCTAACTCTTTTGTATTAGTTATCTTTTTCTTCCTTTTCTTAGTGGGCACTGACCTGTAACTCCCAGTACCAGCATGTGGCTTTCATCCACAATGAGCTTTTGATCAGAGAGACCTACAAGGTTTCCTAATATAAAGACAGATTTCTGTCAGAGTACTTGATGACCCACCAAAGGTTAGTGGTAAGACCCCACTGCTGAAGACACCATATGTGGTTAACACATAAAATGGAATGAAATGGCTGGAAGCTGGAAGAGGGTCAGTCCCCAGACAGTCAGCATGTCTAATGCCAGAAGGTGCTACATGGGCGACTGGGGGAAAATGACCAATATCTGTCCAAGCAACTCATGGTCTAACCTACTTAGCAGCAAATAACCTGCTGTGATGCTCACACAAGTGCAATAGTGGCACACAGCCATGGCGGGAAACCAACTGCTCTTGATTTGGCTAACTGATCCCCTCAGTAGTATAGGACCCATAGTTGGAGCTGGGAAACAAATCAGAACAATATCCAAACATGAGCTCACTCTCCGTTATCAAGCTACCACCAGTCATGGGCTATAAACAGGCCTATACCTATTAAATTCTCTATTAAAAAAATAAAGATTATCTCATTTGTCTGGTGCTAACTTTACTCTCCATTGGGGAATCTGCTTCTCTTTCAGATAGACACAGATCCTAAGGACAGAACCATCCCATCATACCTCAAAAGGGCCCCAGCTGAAACTAAGAATAATTGGCGAAACAAGCAAGGGTGCTGTTCTCTTGGTGAACCGGGTACAAGCACAAGGGTGAAGGAGATCGACACAGAGAATAATCAACTCCTACCATATCAGATATCCAGAGACCCGGAGGCCCCCAGCACCTTATCACTGAAGCAGACCAAAAATGAACCCAACATGGCTCAGGGAAATTTTGTGGAAGACGGGGTGGAAAGAATGTCAGAGCCACATGTTGGGTCATGATAGGCAGAGACATTTCTCTTACCCATAACTGTGGGCTAACTCCGCAATGCTGACTCATATACCTCAACAAGGAGGGGCCAGGGAGAGGGTTTAGTACATGGATGAGCCTAACAATGGTACCAACTTGACTGTATTCACTGAGTACAAAACTATTTAGTAAAGACAAATTAATTGATTAAATTTTAAAAATTACTTTGTTTCTGTCAAAATATCTTTAATGTGTGTTTAAAATCGAGCTGCATTAGTTCTACAGTGACTAGATTTTGCTCTGTATGAAATCCAACAGTGTCAGTCAAGGTTTTTCTTAAATTATCATTCCTGGTATAAGTTCATTGCTTATAGATATATTGATACTTAAGACTTATTTTCTGCTCTAGGATACAACCCCATAGTCAAATGATCATCACTGACAAAAATGATTTTAAATTCTGATGTTCTGTTTATAGTTTGGGGGGGGTACTGGTACCTGCATAGGTATACAGACTAGCCAAAGTTGTTTTCCAACACAGATGTCAAATATTTATACTGTCTTGTCTTTTCCTGACATACAATTTCTAGATCAAATCAACTGATTTAAAGTTGTCAGTAAAATATTGTTTCCAGGGCTGCTGAAAGGTTCTGCCTGAAAGATACACAAAAAATAAAATATGTATGCTATATTCCAGGTTTAGCTTACACCATAACCTGACAACTAAACTTAAATGCTTATCAGAATGATTTTAAACTTTTGTGTCATTCTCTGACCAAATGTTCTTTGCTAACTAGATAGTAGTAATGCTTATCCCATTTAAACTATACTGGCTTGCCTCTCCATTGGAGAATTTGTTCTTCTTTTTCAGAAGGTAGCAAGACCCAAGGAGATAAACTGCCCCTTGCACTTCAGCCAAGCAACAGCTGAAACCACAGAGGAATAGGAGAGATGAGCAAGAGTACTTCTTCCATGATGAACCTGATAATCAGTACCAGGGTGGAAGAGACAGACCCTGAGGATACTCAACATTTACCAGAGCAGAGATCCAGAGGCTCCTAAGAGCTCATCTCTGAAGTAGACTTAAAACTCACTCACCACAGTACAGGGAATTTCATAGAAAAAAATGGCAGAAACATTGTAAGAGCCACAGGTTGAGAAATCATGCCCAGAGGCATTCCCTTTCCCCTCAAAAATAACTGACTGCTGCTCCTGCAATGTATAACCCACAACCCCATATGCAATACCTGCAACCCCACTGAGGAGGGTCCCTAGTGGAATGGGGCCAGGGACAAGGGAAAAGAGAGTAAAAACACATGATGTATCCATATGAAATATGTTGATAATAATAACAAAAATAATAAAAAGAAACAAATAAATGGAAAAAAGCAATTATTATACATTTCAAGGTACAGCTGCAAAAAAAAAAAAAAATTACTTCATTCCCTTTGAATACCTTCAGAAAGGAAGTTGGCAAACAGGTTAACCTAGAATTCACCAAAACATAGCAGCAGCAACTCTGAGACTAGAAAAGTACAGTTAAAGATACAAAGCAATGGAGGTGGGTTTGGGGCTGCGCCATTCAGAAGGTATTCATTTTGTGTTGTTGACAAAATGTGCCATGCTAACTCTTGAGTTTTCCTACCTCTGCGCAGATAAACACATTGGCTTGTGTTAATTTGTTAAGCCCTTCCATTAGCAGTATGAAATATTTGGATTACTCAATGTATCAATCTAGAAATTTGTTTTGATTCACATGTATGAGCCATTCAGTTGGCACAAATATGACTTGAAGTTTAAAAAGAAAACTTTTGACTTTTTAAAAAAGAAGAAAAGACAGTTTAGGCTAAAACAGTAAAATGGAGTTCCTTGTTAAGGTGGCCTGACTACAGAAATGATTAATATGCAAATTGCCACACCTTCTTTGTTCACTTACCCTCCCCTCAGCTATGAAAACTATAAAATCTCAGATTAGGGGCCAGAGCTTCTTTGGAGGGCTATCTCAAGGTCTTTGGTCCATGGGTTAATAAGCTCCTCTACTTTCACTCATAATTGCATGGGAGTGATCTTTCCAGAGAATTTCTGCAACAGAAGACTAATTAAGAAATGCCACCACTCAGGAGGCCAAGGTAGAAGGTTCACTGTGAGTTCAAGGCCAGCCTGAAACCACGTAGTGAATTTCCAGTTAGCCTGGGCTAGAGCACGAACCTACCTTGAACCCCCTCCCCCTCCCAAAAAGAAAGAAAAAAGAAGGAAGGAAAGAATATTAAACTTTCCAAAATGTTCAGTTCAAATAGTTGGCATTATCATGGGGATCTTTTTGAATAAACTCACACAACTTGTCATGCCAGACAGGTCATTTTTAATATCACATGGCTCTTTGAATTATTTCCTGCACAGAGTTCACAGTATACAAATAGTGAGTCACACATAACACTCAAGGAATTAAGTGACCTGAAAGAGAGATAATATATGACAGAGGTAGTGAGATGAAATAGTCCACTAAACCCTGGGCATGGTGGTACATGCCTTTAATCCCAGCACTCAGGAGGTGGAGGCATGAGGATTGCCATGAGTTTTAGGCCAGCCTGAGACAATATAGTGAATTCCAGGTCAGCCTAGGCTAGATGAAAGACCCTACCTCGAAAAACCAAAAAAAAAAAAAAAAAAAAAAAAATCTAATGAAAGTAATATGGCTATGGGCATATCACCCTCTTTCCTCCAGAAAATGAAATCCTGACTTTATAGTCCCATCTTCATCAACTCATAATCAGAAAGATGTGGGGTTTCCCATTAAGAACTACAGCATGGAGCTGGAGAGATGGCTTAGTGGTTAAGGCACTTGCCTGTGAAGCCTAAGGAACCATGTTCCTTTCTCCACATCCCACATAAGTCAGACACACAAAGGAGAGGCATGCACAAGGTCCCATGTGCCCACTAGGTGGCACTGAAGGGACCAAACTGACACCATGATAGGCTTCAGTAAGGTGGCGCCCTAACTAGGCGTAAGTTTCAATTTCCAGGAGAGGTAGACAAGACTTCTGGGAGGTAGGCAAGACTTCTGGAAAAAAAAACCACAAACAAAAGGCAGGCTGTTAATCAACAATGGCCCTGACATGTGGCCGGGTAAGATAGCTGCCATTTTGTGCTCACTCTGGGGGCTGAGTCAGTTCCTGGAGATATGTCCAAAGGCCAAAGGTGCCCAAACATGTCCCTTTTGTGCGCTTTTGCCCCAACCAATCAGAGACATACAATTGTAACTGCTGCTTGCCTAGCCAAGCATGTTAGAAGTTTACCTAACCCACCTGGAATTCCTTTAGTTGTGCTTAAAAGGAGCCTGCATGCTCCTCTTGGGGTCACCATTTTGTATGGATGGTTGACTCCACATGCTGGCTGATTCTGCAGAATAAACGCTCTTTGCTTTTCCATACTATTTGAGTCCAGGTTCTGTCTTTAGCAATTTCTGGGCCCTTACAGTGCCAGCACCTGGAGTTCAACTGCAGTAGCTGAGACATAAGTGTGCCAATTCTCTCTCTCTCTCTCTCTCTCTCTCTCTCTCTCTCTCAATCAAAGAAAATAAATTTTAAAAACTTTATAAAAAGAACTATAGCATGAACAGTATTACATTCTAAGAATTGAGTCTCATGACATCTTAATCACATAGAGGTCAGAAAGAAGGCAACACAAACAAGAATGTAACACTTATTCAGAATGTTGTTAATGTTAATGGTGTATCACCCACTAGGAAAGTAGAATTATCCATATTTTATAAAGAAGGGACCTGGGAACAAAGCAACTTTCTTGGGTATACAAGTCCTAGGAGCCAACCAGAGTCAAACTTTATAATCAAACTCGCTTATTACTTTTCCAGGATTTGTGCAACACTATATATATATACCTAGGATCAGTAGCTAACCAAATCATTCAATAATACAACATGCATCTACAATAAACTAGTTCAGTCACTATGGAAATCCTTATGTAAATTGCTCAAAAAATTAAAAAGTAGAAATACTGTATGACCCAAATATACAACTTTTAAGGTCTTCATTGTGCAATGGTAGCACATCTGACTCCAAATACGCCACCTTAAAGGGAGAGGAGGGGAGGGAAGGGAATGGACAGAAGGCTAAAGAAAGGAAGAAGTGTGGCCACTTTTGTGGAGAAGCAGAAACACCCATAGCTAATGTCTGTGCATCCAGCAGAATGAAGGTGCCAGGCACTGTCTGTTTTCTGAGCAAAATGCACTTGCTCAGGTGTCCCAGAAAATACCTTATCAGCAAATTAGAATATTTTTCAAAACCAAAAGAGATGTTGGTCAGTTTTAAGGGACAGGGCAGCCACATCACTTCTCCTTACCATTTGCATCTTTAGTGGGACATGCAGGTTGGAGGTGGCATGTCTGTAATAGGAAGTCCCCTCTATATGTCCCACAAATGCCTTATGCCAACCCATAACTAAAGCTACTAATTATCTTCAAAATACATCCTAATTCATTTGTGAAATTTATTTGTTTACAACTGCATACATGTATATAATGTGTTTTGATCACATTTACCACCCATTTTACTCTCTCATCCCCCTCCCAATGAACTCCTTTTTCTTAACTAGTCTTCCTTCCATTTCCATTTTCTGTGTGTGTGTGTGTGTGTGTGTGTGTGTGTGTGTGTGTACCCTACTGATTTTAATTAGGGTTGCTTGCATGGGCAAGGTGGGGGGGGGTATTTACCTGCATTTGGGCAACTCACCAGTGGCTACGCCATTGAAGAAATTGACTCCCCTCCTCCCAGCATTTATTAACTACCAGTAACTCCTCAAAAAAGAATGGCAGCCATATGCACCCATCCCTCATTTGTAAATTTTCCAAGCCCCCTACAAGGTAGAGCTTTCAGTTCTGTCTAAAGAATGATTAGCTTGAGGTAAATCCTTCATTTGTCCTTTCTGCTTCATTGCCTGTTAATAGTTATTTTTTTTAAAAATTAAGAAGAAAGGAAAACACAAGCTAGCAGTTTATATCTAGCTAAGTGCTTTAATTAATCCCTCCTCTTCCCAGGTTTCTGCAGTTTGGCTCCATCTCCTGAGGTTCAAATTCTCACTGCCACATTTTTAAAGCAGGAGCATCCTTCTTACTTTAATCTCCCTTCCTCCCAGTTCTCTACTGGCTCTGTTTGGATAAATAACTTTAACTTGGAGAGATGATTAACATGGATCAAAAACAACAAAGGAAGTAAATTACTCCTCACCTTCAATGCAGTATGATGGAGAGTAAAACTCCAAGACAGCCTGATTTACAGGTGTGCAGAGCCCTGAACCCAGAGGAAATTAACAAGGCATCTGATTTTGAATAACAGCATTTAAAATTCAGCTTTCCCAGGTTGGTCCATGGGGAAAGGTGAGGTGAATGAGCCATGGGTTGATGGGGGCCATATGAGGAGGCTTCATACCCAAGAAGTTTGTGGCAGGGCCCCAGCTGAGAGCCATAGTATCCAAGCTGATTACAGAAAATAGGTGCATAATCAGCTTGACCAGAGGACTGAACCAGGGCACTCCCAGCTCAGTAAATTTCTCTCCTGCCTTTCTACAACCTGGATGTAAACAGCAGCTTTGAATGGTAAGACTGTGTGTTCTTTTTCTCTAACTGTCCCCAAACCTTGATTCAGAAAGATGATTTGTTCCCAGGTCCCTTCTTTATAAAATATGAATAATTCTACTTTCACTAGCACTTCAGCCAGAACAAACAAGTGTGGCCAGGTGGTCTGTGAGCATCCTGTGTGGACAGTAACCCTGGGCTAGAATGGAGACCATGCCCTTCCACCCCTCAGCCTGCCCTACCACTCCTCCTCAGTCAGTACCTCAGCACCTGTACCACACCCCTAGAGAAGTGCCTTTGTCAGAAACCTATGCTTATCTTCCTTCTCTTTGGCTTGTCCTGGAAGTTTTTTGACATCAGTTTATCCAAGGAAAGGGCTATGAATTCAGAGTGCTGCCTTCTGGTAGCCACTAGGCCTCTTGACCACAGGTAAGGGCTCTGCCTGGGGACCAGGAATGCCCAACTCATGTAACATCCAACTCCTTCATTTTCTATGCACTGTTTCTTCAAAAATTCCCTATGCTAGGTCACCTGAATACTAAACTCTATAAAAGCAAAACTCATAACACTGTTCTGTCCCTTCAGGTTTCAATATTTACAAAGGACTTGCTAAATACTTACTGAAAGAAGTCAGTGTTAACCTATAAGAAGTTAATTCCCAGCAAGATTTTAAGAGCTACAGGTTGGGAAGTATCCTGAAATCATCACCACACCATGAATTCCAAAAACTCCAATGAGGAGTGACCTCAGTGGAATGGGGGAGGTGGAGAGGGGATATGAGTATAAACTGATGGGAATATGACCAACATGCAATTTGTTCATGTAATAAAGTGTATAATTTAATATTTTTAAAAAAGAAGTTAAGGGCTGGAGAGAAGGCTAAGTGGTTAAGCACTTGCCTGTGAAGTCTAAGGACCCCAGTTCAAGGCTTGATTCCCTGAGACCCACGTTAGCCAGATGCACAAGGAGGCACACGCATCTGGAGTTTGTCTGCAGTGGCTGAAGGCCCTGGTGCACCCATTCTCTCTCTATCTGCTTCTTTCTCTGTCTGTCGCTCTCAAATAAAATAAATTTTACAAAAAAGAAGTTAATACTAAGAGGAGCCCTTACTGAGCAAAAGAATGTAAACTAGCACTACCACTATATAACTCAGTATGGAAATTCCTTAAGAGACTAAAATCGAACACCATATGACTCAACTATTATATAGCTCCTGGCTGGGTATATACCCAAAAGATTCTAAGTCCACATGCCACAGAGATCCTGGCATATTCTTGTTTATTGCTGCCCTAATAACAAAAACCAAGATATATAATCAGTTTAGATATGTATCAATACATGAATTGGCAAAGAAAATGTGTTTCAAAAGCATGACTAAGGAATAAAAAGAACAAAATCATGCTGTTAACAGGAAAACAGATGGAATTGGAGATACACAAACCAAAGTAAACCAAACTCAGAAAAACAAGCTCTCTCTCATATGTGAAATTTAGGGCAAAATAAATAAGACATGAAAATAGGAGGGAAACTATTAAGGAATAGGAAGGAGGACAGAGGAACGGGGAAGATGAAAAGAGAGTAATAGCAGGTGAAGATGATTAAAGTATATTGTATGGCCATATTAAAATGTCATAGCAAAACCCATTATTTTGTATAATTAATATTCACTAATTAAAAAGGAAAAAAATTAAAGGAATTAATTCAAATGGCCCCAAATGATGAAGTGATATTCACTATCAACATCTCTTAGTAGCAGTAATATTCATTCAGATAGATGAAGTTGTGCACATATGATGAAATCCTAAAGGCCTCACATGCTGATTCCACAATGTTATGGATAAAGTCTATGTATTCTTCTTTATACTCTCTGCTTGTAACAATTCTCTGAAAGCATACCCATATATACAGGTGGACTGTGAAACCCTAAGGGTTAATAAAGTACCTTTGCTTTGCATTGGGACACTATCTACCTGATACAAGGGGTGAATTGTGCTATTACACAAGAGTGGTTGTTTGACAGGCAAGATGAATGTTTTAGCTTAAATCTCCTATTTTAAAAGAAATTTCAATCTACCATAAAGCAACCAAAACAAACAAAGCTGTGGAAGTAATGTTTGAACAATACAAAGGAACACTGGAGGAACACTGGCCTTCAGGGAGGTACAATGAGAATGGAAGTTGTAGGAAACTCATGAGATAGCCAGAATCTGAGAAGTAGATTGTGGGTAACTTGTACTAATCAGAGGGGAGAATGGAGGATAGCAATTTCAAGAGTAAATGAGAATAACTAAGGAATTATTTACCAATATGGTACCTCTGTTTTCTTTTAACTCTGTTAAAAAGTATTATGAAATACCAAACAGTAAATGTTTAAATTGAATTTTGCTATCAGGAGAGTCACCACCAACATTATAATTTTATGTAGAAAACATTGTAGGTTTCTCTGATCAAAAGCTCATTGTGGGTGATAGCCCCATGCTGGTACTGAGAGTTACAGGTCAGTGCCCCCTAGGAAAATGAGGAAAAAAGGTAACTAATATGTAGGAGTTAGAGAAGAGAGAGAGAGAAAAGGAGAGGGAGAGGGAGGGAGGGAAGATGTAGAGGATTTATGTTAGACTTGATCCTACCCTCTCCAGTGTCTTGTGGTTCAGGTGTTTCTTGTAAGGGCCTGGTGAAGTTTCATCCATTTGGTCTGCCTTTTAGGAAGTAGAATTTTATGGTACCATTGCTGTTTGGGTCTAGATTAGTGTTTCCCACCCCTTCGATGCTCTCCCCTTCCTCCCCATCCCTCCTAGTGTCTAGTCCATGAGATGCTTGCTGGGTATGTAAGGTATCTTGGGTAGATTCAGGTTAGGTGCTGTAGATGAGTGAGACTATGTGGCGATTTTTTTTTTTTTTCTGTGATTGGGTAAGTTCACTGAGAATGACCTGTTCCAGGTTCAACCATTTTTCCTCAAATTTCTTTGTGTCATTTTTTCTTACTGCTGTATAGAGTTCCATTGTGTAGATACCACATCTTAGTTATCCATTCTTCTAGTGACGGACATCTGGGTTGATTCCAGCTCTTAGCTATTACGAATTGATCCGCTACAAACATGGTTGAGCAAATCTCTCTGGCCTGTGGTTTGAAGGTTTTAGGGGAGATGCCCAGTAAGGGAATAACTGGGTCTGTTGGTATCTCTATAGTCAGCTTTTTCAGGAGTCTCCATATTGCTTTCAAAAGTGGTTGACAGATTTCTGTCAGAGTACTTGATGGCCCACCAAAGGTTAGTGGTAAGACCCTATTGCTGAAGATACCATATGCAGCTGACACATAAAATATAATGGCATGGCTGGAAGCAAGTAGACAGTCAGTCCCCAGACAGTCAGCGTGTCTAGTGCCAGATGGTGCTACATGGGCAACTGGGGGAAATGACCAATATCTGTCCAAGCAACTCATGGTCCAACCTACTTAGCAGCAAATAACCTGTTGTGATGCCCACACAAGTACAATAGTGGCACAACGCCATAGTGGGCAACCAACTGCTCTTGATTCGGCTAACTGATCCCTTCAGTGGTACGAGACCCATAGCTGGAGCTGGGAAACAAGTCAGAACCATATCCAAACATAAGACCACTCTCCACTATCAAGCTACCATCATTCATGGGCTACAAGAGGGCCTACACCTATTAAACTCTCTTTAAAAATACTAAGGGCTATCTCATTTGTCCTGGTGCTAACTTACTCTCCATTGGAGAATCTGCTTCTCTTTTTCAGATAGATGCAGATCCTAAGGAGAGAGCCATCCCATCATACCTCAAAAGGGCCCCAGATGAAAGTAAGGAAAATTGACAAAACAAGCAAGGGTGCTGTTTTCCTGATGAACCAGATACCAGCACAAGGGGGAAGGAGACCAACACAGAGAAAAACCAACGCCTACCAAATCAGAGAGCCAGAGCCTCAGAGGCCCCCAACACCTCATCACTGAAGCAGACCAAAAATGAACCCAACATGTCTCAGGGAAATTTTGCAGAAGAGGGGGCGGAAAGAATGTCAGAGCCACATGTTGGGTCATGATATACAGAGACATTTATCGTACCAATAACTGTGGGCTAACTCCACAATGCATGACCCATTTACCTCAACAAGGAGGGGCCAATGGGGAGGGGGTAGGTCACGGATGAGCCTAATAATGGTACCAAACTGCTTGTACTTGCAGAATAGAAAACTAATTTAAAAAAAGAAAATAAATAACCTTGAATGTCCTCTTTACTTTAATAATTTATAAACTTATGTACAATGGACTATCTCTAGGCTTGGTTCCACGGATTTAATATCTCTACCCTTTACTGTTTATCAAGAACAATGTATATATGGCCTGGAAAAGTGCTCCAGAATCTGAAAACTGCTGCCTAATGTCTAGTCACTGTGACTATGCTTACACTAGAGGAGAAACCAAGAGAGACAGAGAGGAAGAAAAGAATGATGGAACCAGGTAGATAATGATGAGTGGAGTCCAGGAAGCATCCTACATACATGACACCAGACAGGGGCCTACTCCAATGGTGGGTGGACAGGGAAAGAACTCTCACAAACTAGTTTACTATTTGTTTTCCATTTTTTTTTTTTAAATTTCTACTCATCTAAGGAAGTTTAGGCAGATCCTAGTGTCTTACAATTAAAACATACCAATGTCTAATCACAGGTGCTTCTCAAATATTGGACCTCATAAGACTCTGTGTGTGATTTTTGTGTTCTGGACACTGGAAGAGAGTTCCTTTTAGTGTGAAAATCCATTGCAATAATGATAACCAATTATTGAATATGGAATGGTGTGGCGGTGTATTCAGAATGCTAAGGTCCTCAGCTGGTGGCAATTTGGGAAATGAAGCCTCCTGGAGGTAATGTATGGTCGTGGCTTGGCTTATGGGTGTTGCAGCCAGCTTCCCCTGTCTAATGTTTGGCACACTCTCCTGCTGCTGTTGTTTACCTGATGTTGGCCAGGAGGTGATATCCACTCTCGGCTCATGCCATCGTTTGCCCCTGCCATCATGGAGCTTCCCCTTCAGTCGACAAGCCAAAATAAACCCTTTCCTCACACAAGATGCTCTTGGTTTGGTGTTTTCTGCCAGTAACAACAAGCTAACTGCAACAGTAAAATTGGTACCAAGAGGTGGTGTTGTTGCTACTAGAAACCTGACTGTGTGGCTTAGACCTTTTGAGAATGATTTTAGGGAGGGATGTGGAAGGACTTGAAACTTTTGCCTAAAAAAAGTCTTGAAATGTTGTAAGGTCAGCTTGATGGATTATTCTGGTCAGCGTTCAAAGACTTGAATATAGTAAGAACTAAGGACTATAAGATTTGGCTTATAAGGAGAGAAAACTTTACCTGGGATAGGCTAGAAGCAGTTTGTGTAAAAGGGTTGCTGTTTTCTGCCTGCCTGTGTTCTGGGAATTTTTGCAAGGTTGCACTGCAAAGAAATAGACTGGAGTGAGCAGAGAGATGTGGCACAGAATAAAAGGAAAGTTTTGAGCCCAAACTGCTGGCCATTCAACTGCAATTATTGAGAGATCAAAACCATTAAGATTAGGCCAGGTGATCTGCATTGAGACAACAGGAAGAATGCAGACTCCTTTGAAGGGATCTGAATGCTGAAGAAGTATCCTATTCTTCAAAGTTTGCATTATTTCCGCCTGGATTAACAAGCTGATAGCCCACCTGGTACTATGGAATATAACAAATATAGGAAAGAGTGGGTTATTGGGCTTTCAACGTCATTTTGTGTTTTGGAAATGGTCATGGACAATGTGATGTAGGCTTGTTTGGACTACCTATGTAAAGGCCTCATGGAGCAAAGAGGGTGAACTATGGGTTGTATTGGAGACCCAGTGGAGATGCCAGGAGTATGGTATGGCTGCTAAGGACAGTTGCTGGCATTGAATGACGTTTTCTGGACCTATGAGTATCCTAGCTGGAGGGGCAGAGTTGGAGCTCCAGAGACTCATCACTGGTTAGAATTATGGGACTTGTAGTCTTGTCACTGGTTAGAGTTGTCAGATGGAGTTACAGAGTCTGATGTTTGCCTTGTTCATTTTAAATTTCTGTTTTTTTTTTTATTTGACAGAGAGAGAGACAGAGAGAGAGAGAGAATTGGCACACCAGGGCCTCAGTCACTACAATCGAGCTACAGATGCTCGGGCCACCTAGTGGGCAAGTGCAACCTTGCATTTGCCTCATCTTTGTGCATCTGGCTTATGTGATATCTGGAGAGTTGAACATGGGTCCTGAATCTTTACAGGCAAGCACCTTAACTGCTAAGCCATATCTCCAGCCCTATTTTAAATCTTGTATTGGATCAATATTTCTTTGTGATATCCAGTGCCATCTTTTGCAGTGTGAATGTTTGTTCTGTGCCACTATGGTTTGGGGGATTTTTTTTAGTATTATAATTTAGTTAAAAGACTATGGAGATGTTTGAACATCACTGGGATTGATGAAAACTATGGGTACTTTTAAAGTTGGACTAAATGCATTGCATTTTACATTATGGATAGTTAGAAGTTTATGGGGGCGTGGATAGAATTGCTGGTTTTATTCAGGTGTCCCCAATAAAGTTATGTATTTTGAATGTTAGGTCCTCAGCTGGTGGAAATTTGGAAATTGAAACCTCCTGGAGGTGTTGTATTGTTAGGGGTGGGATTATGGGTGTTATAGACAGGTTCTCCTTGCCAGTATTTGGCACTGTCCTGTGGCTGTTGTCCACCTGATGTTGGCCAGGAGGTTATGCCCACCCTCTGCTCATGCCATTATTTTTCCTTACAATCATAGAGCTTCCCCTTGAGTCTGTAAGCCAAAATAAACCTTTTCCTCCCACAAGCTGCTCTTGCACAGGTATCTTCTGCCAGCAACAGAAGCTACCTTCAACAAATGATTATATACACACCCTATGTGCCATGTATTATTGTATATACCATAATACAGTAATGCTTAACATATATAATTTCACTGAGTTATAGAATATGAAATGGTATGTATACACCTTATATGTTGTGCATCATATGTTTCACAGTAGAGTATTGAATTTTACTTAATAGGAACCTAGGATTTAATAAGACCCTCACATTATCTGCCTTGGCTAGGTTTCATAGAGTTATATCTATACTCAAAATAATGCAACATGCATGCCTTGTGACTGTTTAGATAGGACTTGAAAGTAGGAGTTGCCATGGAACCACCTGCCACAGTTCTTATTTATTAAAAAGCATTTCAAATATTGAAATGTCAGAGCTAAATATTGCTTACTTGTGGTGTTTTGATTCAGGTGTCCCCCATAAACTTAGGTGTTCTGAATGCTAGGCTCCCAGCTGATGGAGATTCTGGAATTAACGCCTCCTGGAAGGAGTGTATTGTTGGGGGCGAGCTTATGGGTGTTATAGCTAGTTTCCCCATGCCAATGTTTGGCACAGTCTCCTGTTGCTGTTGTCCAACTTATGTTGGCCAGGGGGTAATGTCCACCTTCTGCTCATGCCATCATTTTCCCCTGCCATTGTGGAGTATTCCCCTCGAGCCTGTAAGCCAAAATAGACTTATTTTTCCCACAAGCTGCTCTTGCTTGTGTGATTTCTACCAGCAATGTGAACCTGAAAGAAACATTACTACAATGCATTTTACCTGAAAATGCTTCATTTTACAAATTACCAGCAAGGATCTAGGGGAATAGATGTTCTGCCTGCCCACATGAATGCTGATTGAAGACGGAAGACATCCAAGTAAGATGTGAGTGATATAATTCAGCTGTTATGGTGAGATAGGAGAAAGGATGTTACCACTCCTGGGTCCTTGAGCCATGATTCCCATAGGAAAGTATACAGAGCACCAAGGTTACTAAACAGAACAGGAGCCACAAGCTCACAGACCCCAAGTGTTTTATGAAGGCAGTGAGTGCTTCTGACTTTGACCCTGGAATGAGACAAGATCCTCACTGTCCTGAGTCAAATCTGCCACTTCTTCCAGAGGTAGGCACTACCTTCATCACCCATAAAAGCTCCTATGTAAGTATATGATAAACAGTTTAGAAAAAATGCTGTCAGTACTATCTGCACATGTGCAGACATTTAAGGGGCCAACACAGACCCATGTCCTAATTATCAAATTCAAAATGAATTTGAATACCAAGCAATAATAAAAAAATCCTTTATTAATTCCTAAGATCCAGGCAAGTAATAGGTACTTTAAATACTTAATACATTTGCTCAATACTAACACCATCACAGGGTAGAAGCTACAATGGTTGTCTTGTGTTGAGTGAGGAACAACAATGGTTGTCTTGTGTTGAGTGAGGAACAAGGCTATTCAGAGTGAAAGAAACACCCTGGCGTAACCCAACTGCCATGGCCAATCCAAGACAGGATATTCTCAACTTGCCTACAAGGCCCATGTGCCAACATCCCTCAAGAAGTCAGAACCTTCCTCTCACAAAAGGTTCCTTGATGATAGGAGCTGCTTAACAATAGTTGTACGAAGACACATTCGCTCCATAATCAGGCAGACAACAACAAAATAAGCCCTCATTATTAAACCTGCTACTTTCAGAGAAAGCATCAGATGCCAATGAAGAAATAATTTTGTGGAAATAACAGGGGTGTCTTTGAACCTCTAAATACATTTTAAATTGTTATAACATGTGCTAGTACCAGTGAGGGAATGGATGCAATATCAGCCACCATCTTGTTTAACTTAGTCTTTGAACCTTGGGCTGGCAATACCCCTGAGGGGGGTGCTCCCAGCCTTCCTCTTTTGGAGCACACACATATTCATTCACTCATTCATTCAACTCAAATGAGATTTACGGAGTACCTTCAAATAAAGTATAGGAGCTTCCATTAATCAGCTAATGGCTTAGACAAAATTCTTACCCTCTATACCATAGATTTAAGTGTGTAATAGGAGAGGAAAATGAAACAACAAATAATATGAGCTGGAGAGATGTCTTAGTAGTTAAGGTACTTGCCTGTTAAGCCTAAAGATCCAGATTTGATTTCCCAGTACCCACATAAGCAAGATGCACAAGGTGACTCATGCATTTAGAGTTCATTTACAGTGGCTGAAGCCCTGGCATTCCCATTCTCTCTCAATTTCCCTCTCACTCTACCCATCTTCCCTCTTACCCTCCCTCTCTCTTCAAAATAAATAAGTAAAATATTTTTTTTTAAAAAGCAAGCAAACATATTGCAGAAAAAGAGAGAGAATTGGAGGCAACACAGGGCCTGTTGGGTAGTTACCTGGGTAGGAACCTACCTTCTGCCTAGGGATCATACATTCAAGAAGCCACAGAGTTTCTAACTGTTTTGTGGAATGAAGCCTCTCTGCCCACACCCGTTCTTACAAGCTTATCTCACTTCTAACATGTCTCCATGAACTAGCCCAGTTGATAGGAGAATGGGATCCTTTAGGAAGGGGAGTGGAATTTAATTCACAGAGAGTCTACAATCATGTACCAGCAAACCACACACTCCTCAGGTGTGATTAGCTTGAATTTCTGTTAACACCCAAGAAGCCACCAAGATTAATCTGTTTGTGAGACAGAAAGTATGTCCACAGTGAGGAAAAGTAACCTCCCCATGCTAGGATGAAAGTAATTGGAAAGTTCTCAAGATGGAATGCCTGAAAGCCCAGCGGAGTGATCACCCTGTTTAAGGACCCTTGCCCACCCTCTGACCACTGCACATACGTTCTTAGTTCTCAGCAGATGGCACTGATGTCAAGCAGAGGCTCACCCCTTCCAGGAGGGAAGCCTGTGTGTGTCTGAGGGGCTGCCTTACATTCTGCCAGAGCCCACAGCCTAGAGCCTGGATTCCAGTGCTGAGATCTGAGCACTGTGTTCCAAACAAGTGAATCTTTTTGTTCACCCTGAAAAAGTGGCAGAGTCAAAATTCACAGAAGGAAGGTGATATAAAGTGAATAAAAGGAAAAAATTAAAGGGGCATTTTAAGAGAGAATGAGGAAAAATAACTGACAAAAGTAGGGTTTAATCAACTCCAATAAAGAAGAAAGAAACCTAAGTGATGGAGGCTTTGTTTAGACACAAGGCTCCCAGAGTAAGCTGGAGATGAGAAAGTATATTTAAGTAGAGTTCTGTCCACATTGGAACATTTTGGTGAAGATAATGTTCAAAGGAAGACTTAAAAATCGATTTTAAGAGCACAAAGCATTAAAAAAAAAATCCTGGTGCACGCCTTTAATCCCAGCACTCGGGAGACAGAGGTAGGAGGATCGCCATGAGTTCGAGGCCACCCTGAGACTCCATAGTGAATTCCAGGTCAGCCTGAGCCAGAGTGAGACCCTACCTGGACAAACCAAAAAACAAACAAACAACAAAAAAAAAAAAATCCAAGATGTTTCCAACAGGACATTTAGAAAAGACTCATGTGACACCTCGGTCTTTCTTCCCAACAGCACTGGTGTTAGGGAGGGAATGACACCCACATATAGAACAACCACCAAGTGTGTGGATCTAGGCAGTCCACTGCCCTTCAAGGTTTTGCAGTTGACTATGCCTCAGCAGCAGGTCGAGCCCCTCACTGCTTCTTCCTTCAGCACAGAGCCAAATGATTAGGAAGTCTCATCCCCAGCTCTCTCCTTGCAGATTTGATTAGTATTTATCTCTTCATTACTTCTCACCAGTCATGACAGTCATTAAACTTTAGAATTTGCTTAACTCCGTTCTTTCACTTTTGACCTCATTATCCATGGTATCCTAATACATCCCCCGGCAGCATGGAGCACAGCTTTCTGACTTTAGTTCAGAGTCTCTGGAATAAGCCATCATTAGATCATTGTTTCCAAGGCACGTTTCCAGTAGCAACCATGTGACCCAAAAGGGAGTCAGCTTGTTTGTGATTTTTCCAAGCACTTTTCACTTTTCTAGGGTAGCATAGTGGCATTTTTATGATGAATCAAGCTAACTGGATCATAAAAACATGAAGATGGTGATGGTGAAACCTTCTCAGTTCTTTCCCCACTGTAAAGATGTGGGGTGTCCCTCCACGTTTCCCTTCTTCATGGAGAAGCAGTTTAAGGAAGGAAAGAGGTTTAATTCAGCTTACAGTTGTAGAGTCCAGAGTCCATCATGGGGGTGGGGGAGAAGAAGCATAGTAGACACAAACATCAGCAGGGAGGATGTAGAAAAAGAAAGAAGTAAGCAGGTATTGGCTGCAACACCTCAAGGCTCACCTTAAGTGACATACTTCCTCCAGCAAGGTTCCATTTCCTAAAGATTCCACAACATTGCAAAACAATGCCAGTGCTTCCATAGTTTAGTGGTTATAACATTCCTTCAAAGAACAGCATCACTAGCTAAAAAATAAATACACAAACACATGAGGCTATAGGTGCCATTTTTCATTCAGACCAACACAGGGAAGCAAAACCAGAAGGATTTCTGGCACTTGCTGGTCATTGAGTTTAAAAGGAAAATAGTGTACACCAAGTTCAGACTTGCAAACTGAATTTATCACACCATTATCAAGTTGGCTTCATGGCAGGGACACAAGAACAGGTTACCACACACATAAATAAATTTAGAACATGTGGTAGTTTGAATATATGCCCCCATGGCCTCTGGTATTTTTTTTATTGTGGTTCAATTTCCTACTTAAGTCTCTGGCAGTCTGCTGGAGGGGGCATGTCACTGGGGGAAGATCAGAATTCTAGGCCAAAGGTATGGATAATAACAGTTTGAGCTTCGGGATGCCTACTTCCTTCCCTTTTATATGTTTGCTGCTTTGGGGTGATTGCTGGTTGGTTATGGTTTTTCTTTATGCTCAGAAGTATGGAAGCAACTTCTTCTGCCATTGATGGAACTTCCCCTGGATCAGCAAGCTTAAAATAAACCTGATTCTCCCATGTACTCTATATGCTTGGAAATTTGTGAAAGCAACATGCAACTGACTACTACAAATTTTGGTACCAGAGAGTTGAAGTGTGGCTGTGGATGAATCTGACCATGTGAATTTTCATTTTTTGGAACCTGTGTGTTGGAGGAATGTGCATGGACTTGGTACTTGTCACTGAAAAAGCCTTAGACAGCAGCAAACCAAGTTTGATGGGATATTCTGGTAAGAGTTGAAGATGCTAAATGTTAAATGCAGAGACTTGTGTTGGCTTATGAACTTTCAAAGGGGAAAGAAAGACAGCAGAGAACTTTGTTGGGACTGAGCTTCTAGCATAGAGACTGTCGGCATTCTGCTGCCCAAGCCCTAAGAGTTTGATCAAAGTTGAATTTAAAAGTCATATACTGCTATGCTTGGCAGAAGATACAGAATGAAAGATGTATGCTTTTATCACAGAGAAAATTCAAGCAAGTTTAAAGTTATTGGCACAGAGACTGATTTTAGATTGCTAAAGCCACTTTTGTTAAAAAGATTACCACTGTTAAAGATGGGCCAACTGCATACTTTGAAATAATGGAAGATACCTGAGGTGAATATCACCCAGGAAAGGCTGAATGGTAGAAAAGCAAAATCCTTGGAAAGGAGATGACTGGAAGGAATGAACCTGCTTTTCAAGGTTAAGATTTACATCCTCTCTTGATTAATAGAATGGCTGTGTCACTGCACACCTCGTATTGGTTTTGGAACCATAAAAAATGCATGGAAGTGGGTCATGAAGTACACACGGTTCCACAGAAACCACTGCAAAGATGGAAGAATGTGGAACGGGGTTGAAATAAGCCCTTATTGGAGGCCAGTACAGCCACTGGAAGATGGACCATGGTTGGCAGTGGAGACTCAGAGTTGTTTTGGAAATATCAGAACTGTATATAAGATACCATGGAGTACTGTTGGCTTCAGATGGAAGTTTTCCCCAGTGTTGCAGTCCAGTTCACATTGCTGGTAGAAATCACCCAACCAAGAGCAGCTTCTGGGAAAAAGAGATTTATATTGGCTTACAGGCCCGAGGGGAAGCTCCACGAGGGCAGGGGAAAACGATGGCATGAGCAGAGGGTGGAAATCACCCCCTGGCCAACATAAGGTGGACCATAGCAACAGAAGGGTGTGCCAAACACTGGCAAGGGGAAACTGGCTATAATACCCAAAAGCCCGCCCCCAACAATACACTCCCTCCAGGAGGCATTAATTCCCAAATCTCCATCAGTTGGGAACCTAGCATTCAGAACACCTAAGTGTATGGGGGACACCTGAATCAAACCACCACATTCTGCCCCTGGCCCCCATAAACTGATATCCATACATGATGTAAAATACAATGCATTCAGTCTCACTTTAAAAGTCCCCATAGTTGGGCTGGAGAGATGGCTTAGCAGTTAAGCGCTTGCCTGTGAAGCCTAAGGACCCCGGTTCGAGGCTCGGTTCCCCAGGTCCCACGTTAGCCAGATGCACATAGGGGCGCACGCGTCTGGAGTTCGTTTGCAGAGGCTGGAAGCCCTGGCGCGCCCATTCTCTCTCTCTCCCTCTATCTGTCTTTCTCTCTGTGTCTGTCACTCTCAAATAAATAAATAAATAAAAATTTTTTAAAAAAGTCCCCATAGTTTTTATCAATCCCAGTGATGTGCATACATCCCCATAGTCCAAGATCTTTTAACTGAGCCATAATACCAAAAAATAACCTCAAAAAACCCATAATGGCACAAAATAAATATTCACACTGCAAAAGATGGCACTGGGCATAGCAAAGAAACATTCAACTAATACATGATTTAAAATAACCAGGGCAAACATCAAACGCTGTAGCTTTAAATATTTTTTTAAATTATTTATTTATTTATTTATTTGAGAGCGACAGACACAGAGAGAAAGACAGATAGAGGGAGAGAGAGAGAATGGGCGCGTCAGGGCTTCCAGCCTCTGCAAACGAACTCCAGACACGTGCGCCCCCTTGTGCATCTGGCTAACGTGGGACCTGGGGAACCGAGCCTCGAACTGGGGTCCTTAGGCTTCACAGGCAAGCGCATAACCGCTAAGCCATCTCTCCAGCCCCAAACGCTGTAGCTTTAAGTCCAGCAACTCTAGCCAGTGACAGATCTTCAAGTCCGATAATTCTAACCAGCAACGAAGTTTCTAGCATTCCAATTCCGCCCCTCCAGCTAGGCTACTCACAGTCCTGGGAAATTTCATCGGGGTGGCAGCTCCTTGGCAGCCATCTCATGGTTCTGGCATCTCCACTGGGTCTCCACTGCAAGCCATGGTTCATCCTCATGGCCCTATGGGGTCTCCATGCAGGCAACCAGCACACCCGCTTCACACTGCCAATGGCCATTTCCAAAACACAAGACCTGACCCTCTTTCCAGCATTTCTTATACTCCACGATACCAGGTAGGGTGCCAATTTGTTAATCCATGGGGGAATAAAGCAGACTTTGAAGAACAGGACACTCCTTGAGCACCCAGGCCCCTTCAAAAGAGTTGACATTCTTCTTGTTGCCCCAGTGCAGGTCAGCTAGCCCAGTCTCAAAGGTTGTAATTTCTCAGTTGCAGCTGAACAGGCAACAGTTCACCCAAAGATTTTTATTTCTGTGTCATATCCCTCTACTCACACCAGTTCATTTCTATGCAAAGCAACCCTGCACAACTTCTCAGGACATGGGCATAAGAGCAAACTTGTCACACAAACTGCTAGCCCAGTCCAAGCAAAGCTCTTTCTCACCCTCATAAACCAAACTTCATAGTCCATAGTTCTTGCTGCATTCATTTCTTGCATCTCAGACCAGAACAGTCCATCAAGCTGTACTTATAACAGCACTGCAAGGCATCTCTTAGGCCAAGGTTTCAACTCCTTCCATCTTCCTCTTGAAAATCAGCTGCAAAGGCCAAAGCCACACAGTCAGGTGTCTAACAGCAATCCCACTCCTCGGTACCACTTTTCTGTTGCAGTCTGGTTCACATTGCTGATAGAAATCACCCAACCAAGAGCAGCTTCTGGGAAAAAGAGATTTATATTGGCTTACAGGCCCGAGGGGAAGCTCCACAATGGCAGGGGAAACAATGGCATGAACAGAGGGTGGACATCACCCCTGGCCAACATAAGGTGGACCACAGCAACAGGAGGGTGTGCTAAACACTGGCAAGGGGAAACTGACTATAATACCCATAAGCCAGCCCCAACAATACACTCCCTCCAGGAGGCATTAATTCCCAAATCTCCATCAGCTGGGAACCTAGCATTCAGAACACCTAAGTTTAGGGGGACACCTGAATCAAACCACCACACCCAGCTAGTCAGTCCAACTGGTGGGTCAGAATTGGAACTTCCAGAAACTGTCATCAGTGGTTATGAATGTCAGATTTGAACTGCATGTGTTTGATGATTGCCTAATGATTATTGATTTGGTATTAGCCTAGTGTCTCCTTGTTATGCCTTTTTGCAGTATAAATTTTTACTGTTCCATTATATGTCGAAAATATGTAACTTGTTTTGATTTTATAGGACTCACAGTTAAAAGACAGTCTTGAATCTCAGATGAGACTTGGGACTTTGGAACAGTCTTAAAATTGGCAAAGACTATAGGAGCTTTGAAGTCGAACTGAATACAATTTGCAGCATAAGATGATTATGGGGCTGTGGGGACAGGGATGGAATGTGGTAGTGTGAATGTATGCCCCCATAGCCTCAGATACTTTTATTAAGGTTACATTTCCTGTGCAGGTCTCTAGCAGCCTGCCAGAGGGGGTGTGTTATTGAGGGTCAATCTGAATTCCAGTCCAAAGCTATGGAAAATAGTCAGAGCTCTGTAGGGCCTACGGCTGCCCATTTTTGTGTTTACTGCTTTTTGGTGTTTGCTGGCTGGAAGTGGTTTTTCTCTCTGTTTGGATGTATGAAAACAGCTTCTTCTGCCATTGATGGAACTTCCCCTGGATCTGCAGGCTTAAAATAAACCTCTTCCTCCCATAAACTGAGTCAATTTGGAAGTTTATCCCAGCTACATGCAACTGACTGCTACAGGACTTTTTCATAAAAGTGTCTCCTCTGTCTGTCCTTCATCCTCATCTTTTGGATTGACCCACTCTTATAGTCATTCTTAGTAGAAACATACTTTCTAAAAGTATTTTATTTATTTAATAATTTTGGGAGAGAGAAAAGCAGATAGAGAGAATGGGCACCGCAGGGCCTCTAGCCACTGCAAACAAACTCCAGACACCTGTGCTACCTTATGCATTTGGCTTATGTGGACACTGTAGGATCAAACCTGGGTCCTTAGGCTTCGCAGACAAGCACCTTAACCACAAAGATATCTCTTCATCCCCAAAGATAATACTTTTATACATTTTAAAAACTGTGTGGTTTCACTTTCATGCTTCACGTTCTCATGACATTTGAAAATGAAGATGACATAATAGTTCAAGGATGATGACCTTTATATGGAGATAAGATTATTGATGCTACAACCTATCAGACCTAAGGGAAATTTTACCTATTCAAACTTTTCATTACCTTATCAGTAAAATGGGGGAATCAATGATGTGTTCTTATCAGACTACCATAGAAATTAGGCGAGACTATAAAGGCACATAACTTAAGTTCCTAGAATTTATACTAAGTCTTCAATAAATGTTTAAAATAACAATCACTAAAGACTTTTGGTTTCTACACTCAGAAGTTCAATAACCTCCTAATTTCTTTCCTTATTTTCTTTTATTCCTTTCTTTTTGTCTGTTTCTTCCTTCCTTCCTCCCTTCTCTTCCTCCTTTACTCCATTTTTTCATCTCTTTCTCTTTTTCCTAATTTCCTTTTGTCTTTTGAGAAAGGATCTCATGTAGCCCATGATAGTCTCAAACCTGCTGTGAGATTGAGGATGACCTTGAACTTCTGATTCTCCTGTCTCCACCTCACAAGTGCTGGCATTACAAATGTACACCACCAAGGCCCACCTAAATTTCTTTTCTGGCATTTATTCTCTCCATATTTGTCACTTTCAATGATCTTAACCATCGTTCTTATGCATTTCTCTCTTGAGGCACTTTCCCCACCAATCATGGAGTAAAGAAATATAAATTTTAATAAAATGGATATATAGATGTGACTAGATGTGAGACTTCAGGGCAGAAATAAATCCTACTTCAACCTTAAATAAGATAAATGGAAATGTTAGCACAGCTCTAAAGTAGATTCAATAGAATCCCAACGGTAAAAATACAAAGTTATGAAAACAAAATATATTTTCTCCAAATTGACATGAAAAATGAGTGTATACTGAAATACTATAGAATTACTAACATCAAAAAAATTAAAATGAGTCAAAATAGGGCTGGAGAAATAGCTTAGTGATTAAGGAACTTTGCCTGCAAAGCCAAAGGACCCGCATTCGATTTCCCAGGACCCATGTAAGCCAGGTGCACAAGTTGGCACACACATCTGGAGTTTGTTTCAGTGGCTGGAGGCCCCAGCACACCCATTTCCCCCCCCCCCTCTTTCTCTCTCTCTCTCTCCCTGTCTTTTGCAAATAAATAGATAAATAATTTTTAATTTTTTTAAAGAGACAAAGTAAAAGTATCTCCCCCAGGCAAAACAAAGGGTTAAATTACATGCCTTCAAGACATAATGCTGCTGGGGTGTGACCAGTCTTATACAATGTGTTTACTGTGTAATGAGGGAAGAATTCTGGTAGGAAAATTTTAAATAAGCATATCTTCTTTGCCCCCAATACCAACCTCATCTGCAGTGTATTTGTTGAGAATCTGCCTGACAGACTTTCATTTCCCTGGAGTGCATTTCATAAGATTGCAGTCTGCAGATGGGTGCTCTGCTTGGGGACACTTGATTCTTGCTTCCTCCATCTCATTCCTGTTTGTGACTTGGGCACTTATTGGTACTCACTGAAGGAATGGCATGCAAGCCAGCCAATGATGCTTCTGATTACAGGTATTTGTTAAGTACTTCTGGGTGAAAGGTTGAAGTGTGTCCAATGACCCAGGGAAGGGTCGAATTCCATAGATTCACACCCCCCCTTAGCCTGCTCCTGTCAGCATGATAACTGAGAGGTGGCTGCATGCATTCCTATGCAATCAGACCATCTGTGAAGAAAAGAGAATTGGATTTCTGTACATCTATGTTCAGATGTTCACTGGGGCCACCTTCATGAACATTCCACTGCTTAATCTGAGCCAACACAAAGTGGAATGAGCCACACTAATGAAGATCTTTGTTAGTTCATTATGGGAGAAACACAGTTTTCAGAAAATTGAAAGCAGGCAATTTTCCTGGTCTCAGAGAGGACCCCAGGAGAACACAAAATGCACTTAGAATCCAACTAACAAGACATTAAAAGCATAAATTAAATATGAGATTCATTTACAGCCTATTTAATAACATTTAATATGATCAAGATCCAATCTTCTTCACCTCACAGGAATCATATGAAGATGTATGATATTACAAGTCAGCGAGCTTGGTAAATTAGATGATCCATATTTACAAATTCATACTGTCTTGAGACACTATCCCCAGTCACTTTAAGGCATAGCTATCATGATACATTTGACTCTTAAAATCTGGTCTACTTGAATGACCATGTTGGTGGGGAAATCAGTGGTCAGGCCCCAGGGCAGTATATTTTTCCCAGGTATGTGAAGCATACACTAAAGTTAAACACACTGCTACACAGCAGCCTGGTATAAAAATGCCTCTCCCCCACTTTCCGTGTGTGTGTGTGTGTGTGTGCGTGTGTGTGTGTGTGGAGTGACCCTAGCTGGTAAGAACTAGCAGATTTGCATCTGAATATGGACAAAGTAATGAAATTCCTAATCATCCATATGAAGTCCTCAGTACCTCAGACAAGTACTGCTCCCCCTCAAGTTCCCAGGGACTTGACAGGAGTCAGACAACACATGGACACACATCACCACCTGGGTTTCAGCCTTCCCAGGCATGAGCATTACAGCTCTTCACAACATTCTACATGAGTCTCAAAGATATTCTAAGGGTTGTCACCTCCTCATGTGTACCCATGGTAACATGCACATATTCACATGTTGTTTCTTTCCCAATGATGACAATGACTTAAGGCAACAGAATCCAGAAGAGGTAGGAAATACGACTGTCTCCTAGTCCCTACCCCCTTACGGAAGCTGGAGCTCAGACAGAGAGCAAGGGTTTCCAACATCACACAAACCTGTTGTAGTCATGTTGATATTGGACTTCAAACCTTCTGGCTCCCTGGTCATCATATGCCCCCAAATGTCTCCATCCAATGTTTACGACTTAGGATGTGTAAATATATGTGGAAGATCCCTGAGTGCTGCTGCCAAGAAAGAAAGAAAGGTATGTGACAGATGACTGCATCCTGCCTTTTTTGGCCCAAGATGGTATCATTACTTCCCAGAAGCTGAGCAAATAAAAAAAAGTTGACACAAGACAAGTCTTGTCTAACTTATTCATTCCTTCAACTATTGTCTGAAATATTAAATATGTCTTGTCCTTGTCTCATTTGAAATTGAGAAATGTGAGCCAAATGCCCATGCCACATACCAAAACAATAGCAAGTAACATCTAGGGAATTCACACTTTGGTTCAGATAGATGTTCTAGAGGTCATGGTCAATGAAATTAAAGACTGATAGAATTGTGAACTCATGGAATATGAATGGCATCATTACTTTCTGAATCCAGCATCCCTCGGGAGCCACCAGTATGTCATCCCAGTGTTCCCTAGAAATAGCATCTGATAGTCTCTATCATATAAACCTCCACTTTCCCCAAAGCAAACTGAGTTTTTGTGGGTGGGCAAATCCATTTGTGGCACATTTTACTTTCAAAGTGGTACACATGAAAGAGCAGATGAAGGGCCTTGCCTGTTGTCTGATACAAATGATAGGAACATGCACTGACCAAAAAGTTCTATCAGTTTCTTGATGTTTATTCTCTCTACAAAATTTTTCAATCCCTTAAATAAGCTCTAATGAGGAAGGCATAGTTTTTTTAACTTCTGGTCTCTTTAATCTTCACTTGAAAAGACTATCTGGGAAGACCAAGCCCTTTCTTGTTGCATGTGTGGGTCCATGTGACTTGTTACATCTTCATTGTGGCATGCATCAGAACTGAAAATAGATTGCTGCTTCTGTTGCTTGTGCTTTCAGCTACAAAACACATTAGGAAGGTTTTAATGTCCATAATTGATCAGTTTTTTTCATTAATCTCACATTAAATAAATATTTTCTAATTGATTTCAAGAAGAAGAAAGAAATGTTAAGCATGGATCCTGAGCAGATGAGTGATGTCAGGCGCTTAAAGTGCTCAAACAGTGCTTCGGGGTCATGAGTTTTTATCCTCAAAGCACAGAGGAAGGTTTAAATTTCCATCATTGATTGGTTTATTGAATCCTCCCAAATTAAGTGAATGTCTTCTAATTGATTTATTAAAAGTTGAGAAAATGTGAACTGCAAAAGTGACTTCAAAGTCAGCAAAGCACTGACAGGGTGCATTATAGTCATAGAAATAAGACAGAAGCCATAGAACCATTACTAATCTTCAAACTAATGGGCTTTCTAGAGCCTTCTATGACACTCCCCTGGCCCAGAGGAGTCCTGGGCACTTCTCTGTAGTGGTGGAACAAAGCTACAGAGAGATTTTGTGATGTGATCACCCCTGAGGCCAGCCCTGCCATTCATGAAGCCTCGACACTGTCCCCTGCATGGCAGGGACAATAACTCCTATCTCACCAGAGCATGGGGAGACTCGCCTAAGACAAGTCTGCAAAATCTATAGCAAGGGCTCGGTTCCAAGAAAATTTTATAAATGAAATAAAAGAGAGCTTGCTTGATCAGATATCATGTGCCTATAAATATGTAATGTACATAGAACACATCTGAAGAGGCTACACAGGTAAGAACTTCAGATATAGTGAGCACAGATCTGCAAAGTATACCAATGCCATGTGAATTAGCCTGGAAAGATGGCTCGATGGATAAAGTGCTTGCCATAGTGTGAGGACCTGAGTTTCATCCCCAGAACCCACACAAAAATATGGGGAGTGTGGTGTGGCCCGGTAATCCCAGCACTGGGGAGGAAGAGACAAGAGAATCTTTAAGGCTTGCTGAGTAATTTATCTAGTTGAAAATGAACTCTGGGCTTAACGAGAGATCCTGGCTCAGAAAATGAGCTAGAGGTAGATTAAAGAAGGTCCACAACATCAATCTCTGGCTTCCACAAAACACACATATATATGCATATGCATACCACATACACATATGTGCACCAAAAGCAAAAAAAAAAAAAAAATAAGAACCACAAAGAATGATCCAATTGCTAGTGAGTAAAGGAATTATGAGGAAGCAGACATAGCTCAACTGTAGGAAGAAACACTGTCTTGATATTGAAAGTACGATACAACAGACTTTAAACAAATCCTCACAACACAAACTATTAATAAAAAAAAAAAATGCCAGGAGTTGTGGTGCATGCCTTTAATCCCAGCACTTGGGAGGCAGAGGTAGGAGGAATGCCATGAGTTCGAGGCCACCCTGAGATGACACAGTGAATTCCAGGTCAGCCTGGGCTACAGGGAGACCCTTGCAAAACCAAAAAAAATTTAAAAATAATAATAAAACATTTTAACCATAACTACAGTTCTGATTGTGCACAGAGAGAGAGAAAGAGAGAGAGAAAGCAACTCCGTTATTTTCACTCTTCACAATAATTTTAAAATATTAATAAATACCTATAGAGATAGTTTAGAAGATCTCAGTTCATGGTGACTTCATGGAAATCAATTTCACCATTTTTATGCTCATCCAAGTTGAACCATGGGCCTCACACAAAGTACAGGCCAGGTGTGGTGGTTTGATTCAGGTGTCCCCCATAAACTTAGGTGTTCTGAATGCTAGGTTCCCAGCTGATGGAGATGTGGGAATTAATGCCTCCTGGAGAGAGTGTATTGTTGGGGGTGGGCTTATGGGCTTTATAGCCAGTTTCCCCATGCCAGTGTTTGGCACACCCTCCTGTTGCTGTGTTCCACCTTATGTTGGCCAGGGGATGATGTCCACCCTCTGCTCATGCCATCGTTTTCCCCTGCCATCGTGAAGCTTCCCCTCGAGCCTGTAAGCCAAATAAACCTCTTTTTCCCAGAAGCTTCTCTTGGTTAGGTGATTTCTAACAGCAATGCGACCCAGACTGCAACAGTAAAGTGGTACCGAGGAGTGGGGTTGCTGCTAGACACCTGACTATGTGGCTTCAGCTTTTTGTAGCTGATTTTCAAGAGGAATGTGGAAGGAGTTGAAACCTTGGCCTAAGAGATGCTTTGCAGTGCTGTAAGTACAGCTTGATGGACTATTCTGGTCAGAGTTGAAAGACCTGAAGGCAGTAAGAACTATGGACTGTGAGGTTTGGCTTATGAGGGTGAGAAAGAGCTTTGCTTGGACTGGGCTAGCAGTTTGTGTGAGAAGCTTGCTCATTATGCCCATGTCCTGAGAAGTTGTGCAGGGTTGCTTTGCGTAGAAATGAACTGGTGTGAGCAGAGGGATATGGCACAAAAAGGAAAATCTTTGGGTGAACTGCTGCCCGTTCAGCTGCAACTGAGAGATTACCACCTTTGAGACTGGGCTAGCTGACCTGTGCTGGGGCAACAAGAAGAATGTAGACTCTTTAGAAGGGGCCTGAGTGATCAAGGAGTGTCCTGTTCTTCAAAGTCTGCTTTATTCCCCCCTGGATTAACAAATTGGCACCCTACCTGGTATCGTGGAGTATAAGAAATGATGGAAAAGAGGGTCATTGAGTTTGCAACACAGTTTTGTGTTTTGGAAATGGCCATGGGCAGTGTGAAGCAGGTTTGCTGGTTGCCTGCATAGAGACCCCATGGGGCCATGAGGATAAACCGTGGCTTGCAGTGGAGACCCAGTGGAGATGCCGGGACCATGAGATGGCTGCCGAGGAGCTGCCGGCCCCGATGAAGTTTCCCAGGACTGTGAGTAGCCTAGCTGGAGGGGTGGAATTGGAATGCCAGAGACTTGTTGCTGGTTAGAATTATCGGACTTGAAGATTTGTCACTGGCCAGAGTTGTTGGACTTGAAGCTACAGAGTTTGATGTTTGCCCTGGTTGTTTTAAATCTTGTATTGGTTGAATGTTTCTTTGCTATGCCCAATGCCATCTATTGCAGTGTGAATATTTATTCTGTGCCATTCTGGGTTTTTTGAGGTTATTTTTTGGTATTATGGCTCAGTTAAAAGATCTTGGACTATGGGGATGTATGAACATCATTGAGATTGATAAAAACTATGGGGACTTTAAAAGTCAGACTGAATGCATTGTATTTTACATCATGTATGGATATCAGTTTATGGGGGCCAGGGGCGGAATGTGGTGGTTTGATTCAGGTGTCCCCCATAAACTTAGGTGTTCTGAATGCTAGGTTCCCAGCTGATGGAGATGTGGGAATTAATGCCTCCTGGAGGGAGTGTATTGTTGGGTGTGGGCTTATGGGCTTTATAGCCAGTTTCCCCATGCCAGTGTTTGGCACACCCTCCTGTTGCTGTGGTCCATCTTCTGTTGGCCAGGGGGTGATGTCCACCCTCTGCTCATGCCATCGTTTTCCCCTGCCATCGTGGAGCTTCCCCTCGGGCCTGTAAGCCAAATAAACCTCTTTTTCCCAGAAGCTGCTCTTGGTTGGGTGATTTCTACCAGCAATGTGAACCGGACTGCAACACCAGGCATAACATAAATCAGGACCTCAGTGAGTTTGGAACTATGCAATTATGACACAGCTATCATTTCTTATTTACCAAAATCATCTCTGGCTTTTCACTCTTAGGCTGTCCATAGAACGCTTTCATGTTTATTTTGAACTGCACATGAGGGTGACCCAAAGGTAAAAGCCCACCTGTCAATATGCAAAGGAGGGATACAATAGCATAAACTTGATTTAAAAAATGAATACTTGAAGTTCCTTCAAAGCCTGCCAGTAGGACACATTGAACATGACTGGGCCTCTAGTTAAAGGAATTCCAAAATTACATCGATTTAATTGAACATCTACTCATTATTGAGAGAATACATAAAATCCACATTTATGACGCATCACACGTGAAACTTTGAGGCTATGAAAGCATTTATCTATTTTATTTAATTCTCAAAGCAACATGAAAACAGGTAAAATTGGCTCCACCACTGCTCCTTTTCATTGTGCTAGTTAAATAAGTGTATTTAAATAGGGAAAAGTTAGGCAATCTCAATATTTTAAAGCTGTTTTTACTAGTGTGTGAGCACTTAAAAATTGTGTATATTCATTGAGGACCAAGTGATATTTTGATGTATGCATATGTGAAACATCATGATGTTTAACTCAGAGTGCACACATCTCTGCCCTGCTTCTAAAAATGCACAGCACATGACTGTCTTGAGTTATTTACGTTGCATGGACTAAGGCTAGAGAGATGGCTAAGTGGTTACAGCCTCTTGCTTGGAACCTGATGGCTTGCGTTCAGTTCCCCAGTACCCATGAAAAGCCAAATGCACAAAGTGGGGCATGTGTCTGGAGTTCATTTGCAGTGTCAGGATGACCTGGCACACCTATACTATTTCTCTGTCTGCCCCTTCCTCTCTCTCTCTTATTAATAAATAAATTAAATTTTATAAATAAATTGTATGGACTACTAACCAGAGACAAAAATATGGTTCTAGTCCTCAGATTCAGATATGAGGCAAGGTCTTTCTATCAGTCATCAACTCTGGTCCTTTCTGACACAGTTGACAGTGCAAGGAGCCATCACCCCAGCTTCCTGGTATGGAGTCTCCCTGCCAGGTTCAGCCAAACCTTACCTTTCCAGAACTTTCCCTGGGACAAAGGTATGGAATCTCAGGGCAACATGAATTGTTAACCCAGCTAGGAACGCTGTGGGGTTAATCTTCATGGAATCCTGCCTGAGCTTCAGACCTTTCCATTCAAAGCAGGTCAGGCATGGGTATCTTTGCCACATGTTTTGGTTTTGTGTGTGTGTGTGTGTGTGTGTGTGTGTCGCTGTTTTTGCCTTCTACTCAATATGAAGGTTACTACTTAGATAAGGAAAAGAAATATTACTGATGCAATTCCCTTGCACTACATCAGCTTGAGTTTGTCAGCCGAATTAATAATTTATTCCCCAAGGCCGTATAAAAAGAGAGAATTTTTCAAGTTTTTCTAGACCACAAACACAACTGTCAGCCACTCCTGATATAAATCTCTTTTAATTTCAGCCTCTTCTGAGTCACTTAGCTCCTAAACTGCTGCACTTAGAATGGAAAGAGGGACATGAGGCTGTATCAACGAGGCACATGCAAAGGAGGGATACAATAGCATAAACTTGATAAAAAAAAAAAAAAATGAATACTTGAAGTTCCTTCAAAGCCTGCCAGTAGGACACATTGAACATAGAACTCATTGAATATCAGAAACATAACTGATTGCAAGGGCAGTGGCCCGGCACACAGAATATTTGCTCTACACTGGTAAATAACTTCCTATCTAAGCACTGTGTATGATAGTGTCTACATTCCATAGTAAATTTGACATCAGGACCTCTATAAAGGACAGTGTCCTTGAGCACAGATTTTTTATCCTTCCTGGCAAATAGGGTTGCACAGGTTGAAATCTCAGGAATGGCTCAGGATTGTGTGCTTCATCTGATCTGTGTGAGACATCACTGGTTTCCTCATCTGCCATGGAATCCATGCATGTTTACCAAGAAAGTCAGCAGCTGGCGAGTCCTCACAATCCATCTTTAGCAATGGAGTTTCCTCAAGGAGGAGAAAATGGAGTCTCCTCATGGAGCATACACTCCAAGTTAGTGACTTCCTGAGAAAGTTAAGAAATGACTGATTTATCCATCCTGTCAAGGTGCACTTTAAAAAAGCATGCTCCCAAGGGGCAAATGACCATCATTTAATGCTGTGTGACATTCTTTCCTTCCACACTTTCTATGTTCTAAGGACTGGACAAGCTCACAATAAGCATTAGTAAACAAACATTGTCCTTACTGACACTGTGGGTCCTTCTGTCTATGAAACATGTTTTAAGATAACCTTGAACAGAGTTTAGGATGCTTCAGTGTCCATTTAAAATGCAGTGATCATCCCTCATAACTAAGTTCTGCCAACCATGGTCAGTGTCAACAACTGACAAAGATAGTCAGCCCAAGCTATGCACAGTCCATGGGAAAAACTCCCTAACTTTCCTGCAAAGGCACTCCTCCCAACCAGAGGACCTCTTCTTCAGTCAGCATCCCCATCTACTTTGAGCTGAGCAGCCAGGCTTCTCCCACTCATGTGCATGACACACCCACAGCTGTCAGAAAGACTAGATGACCCCTTCATAGGTTAACTGAGATAGGAAGACCACCTTAACTGTTAGCTCACAATTCCATGGTCTGTTGTCCTGACTGTATAAAAAGGAGAGCTAGCTGTGCACAGGCATCCATTGTTCACTATTTCCTTCCTGTGGGTTGATTATGGCCAGTTCTGTTTCAAGATCATGCCTTGATGAACTGTATCCTGGAATTGTAAGCTGAAATAAACCCTTCCTCCCTGATTTTTGTCAGGTACCAGCAACAAAAACGTGACTAGTACACCATGTTACATTAAAAATAAATGTGTTGACAAATTAATAAAATCAGAGATGAACAAGGCAACATCACAACAGATTCCAGAGAAATTCAAAAAATCATAGGGACATACTACAAAAACATATACTCCACAAAGTATGAAAATCTGAAAGAAATGGATGATTTCCTTGATCTATATGACCTACCTAAATTAAATCAAAATGAGATTAATCACTTAAATAGACCTATAATAAACATGGAGATCCGAACAATTATTAATAATCTCCCAACTAAAAAAAGCCCAGGCCCGGATGGATTCACTGCTGAATTTTACCAGACTTTTAAGGAAGAGCTAACACCATTGCTTCTCAAGCTTTTCCAGGAAATAGAAAAAGAAGGAATTCTACCAAACTCCTTCTATGAGGCCAGCATCACCCTGATACCAAAACCAGGCAAAGATAGAACAAAAAAAGAAAATTACAGACCAATCTCCCTCATGAACATAGATGCAAAAATTCTCAACAAAATATTGGCAAACAGAATACAAGAGTATACCAAAAAGATCATTCACCCTGACCAAGTAGGCTTTATCCCAGAGATGAAGGGATGGTTCAACATACGCAAATCTATAAATGTAATACATTACATAAACGGGTTGAAGGACAAAAATCACATGATCATCTCATTAGATGCAGAGAAAGCATTTGACAAAATCCAACATCCCTTCATGATAAAAGTCCTACAGAGACTGGGAATAGAAGGAACATATCTCAATATAATAAAGGCTATTTATGACAAGCCTACAGCCAACATATTACTAAATGGGGAAAAACTGGAAGCTTTTCCACTAAAATCAGGAACAAGACAAGGGTGTCCACTGTCCCCACTTTTATTTAATATAGTTTTGGAAGTCTTAGCCATAGCAATAAGGCAAGAGACACACATAAAAGGGATACAAATTGGAAAGGAAGAAATCAAGTTATCATTATTTGCAGATGACATGATTCTATACATAAAGGACCCTAGAGACTCTACTAGCAAGCTGTTAGAGCTGAACAAAACCTACAGCAATGTAGCAGGATATAAAATAAATACACAGAAATCAGTAGCCTTCATATATGCTAACAACAAACACACAGAGGATGAAATCAGAGAATCACTCCCATTCAAAATTGCATCAAAAAAAATAAAATACCTTGGAATAAACCTAACCAAGGAAGTAAAGAATCTATACAATGAGAACTTTAAAACACTCAAGCGAGAAATTGCAGAAGACACTAGAAAGTGGAGAAACATCCCTTGTTCCTGGATTGGAAGAATCAATATTGTGAAAATGGCAATCTTACCTAAAGCAATCTACACATTTAATGCAATCCCTATCAAAATTCCAAAGGCTTTCTTCATGGAAATAGAAAAAACAATCCAAAAATTCATTTGGAATCACAAAAAACCTCGAATATCTAAAATAATACTGAGCAACAAAAAAGAGGCTGGTGGTATCACCATACCTGATTTTAACCTATACTACAGAGCCATAGTAACAAAAACAGCATGGTACTGGCACAAAAACAGACATGTAGATCAGTGGAACAGAATAGAGGACCCAGATGTAAGCCCAAGTAGCTATAGCCACCTGATATTCGATAAAAATGCCAAAAATACTCATTGGAGAAGAGACAGCCTCTTCAGCAAATGGTGTTTTGAAAACTGGATGAATATCTGCAGAAGGATGAAAATAGATTCTTCTCTCTCGCCATGCACAAGAATTAAGTCCAAATGGATTAAAAACCTTAACATCAGACCGGAAACTTTGAAACTGCTAGAGGAAAAAGTAGGGGAAACCCTTCAACATATTGGTCTTGGCAAAGACTTTCTGAATACAACCCCAATTGCTCAGGCAATAAAACCACAGATTAACCACTGGGACCTAATGAAATTACAAAGATTTTGCACCGCAAAGGACACAGTGAAAAAAGCAAAGAGGCAACCCACAGAATGGGAAAAAATCTTCGTCAGCTATATATCTGATAGAGGATTAATATCTAGGATATACAAAGAACTCAAAAAGTTAAATAATAAGGAATCAAACAAGCCAATCAAAAAATGGGCTATGGAGCTAAATAGAGAGTTCTCAAAGGAAGAAATAAGAATGGCATATAAGCATCTAAAAAAATGTTCTACGTCACTAGTCATCAGGGAAATGCAGATTAAAACTACATTGAGATTCCATCTCACTCCTGTCAGATTGGCCACCATCATGAAAACAAATGATCATAAATGTTGGCGGGGATGTGGAAAAAAAGGAACCCTTCTTCACTGCTGGTGGGAATGCAATCTGGTCCAGCCATTGTGGAAAACAGTATGGAGGTTCCTAAAACAGCTAGAGATTGATTTACCATATGACCCAGCTATAGCGCTCCTAGGCATATATCCAAAGGACTCATCTCATTTCCTTAGAAGTACATGCTCAACCATGTTTATTGCTGCTCAATTTATAATAGCTGGGAAATGGAACCAGCCTAGATGTCCCTCAACAGATGAGTGGATAATGAAGATGTGGTACATTTATACAATGGAGTTCTACTCAGCGGTAAAGAAAAATGAAGTTATGAAATTTGCAGAAAAATGGATGGACCTGGAAAGTATTATACTAAGTCAGGTAACCCAGGCCCAGAAAGCCAAGCGCCACATGTTCTCTCTCATATGTGGATCCTAGCTACAGATGACTGGGCTTCTGCGTGAGAATGAAAATACTTAGTAGCAGAGGCCAGTAAGTTGAAAAGGAGACATAAAGGGTGGAGAAATGAAGGGAGGAGGATACTTAATAGGTTGATATTGTATATATGTAATTACAATGATTGTAATGGGGAGGTAATATGATGGAGAATGGAATTTCAAATGGGAAAGTGTGGGGGTGGGGAGGGAGGGAATTACCATGGGATATATTTTATAATTATGAAAAATGTTAATAAAAATTTTAAAAAAAATGTGTTGAATATAATCCCTTTCTATATTAATTATCTTTCTCACTGCTGTGACTAAATATTTTTCAAGAAGCAGCTTAAAGTGAGAAGGGTCTATTTGGGACTTTAGGACTTTAGGTGGCAAAAGCATGGTAGCAGAGGCTGAAAGACACCTGGTCACACTGTATCTGTAGTCAGAGAGCAGAGGGTGAAATTAAGTGGGTCCAGGCTATAAAATCTCAAGCTTCAGCCACAGTGACCCACGTCTTCCAGCAAGATTCTACCTCTAAAAGGTCCACAGATTATCAGCAGTACCACCAGCTGGCGACCAAATGTTCAAACATTTTACATTTTACATTCAAACCACAAGACCCTCTAAGAGTCTTGTATGAAGGAGAGGATCACGAGGAAGCCATTCATGAGAAAATCCACTTCTCTGGGAAGGTACAGATGTTCTGAGACAGCCAAAGTGCCTGATTGGAACCACAGAGCTCTACCACCTATTCCAACTTCAACTGAGCACCAACTTGAGTCCTTTCTGCCTTCATCTTCCAGGAAAGACACTTGGGAAGGGTGCCCTAGGCTCTGCCTGGAGCCCTTGGGCTGAGAGACAGAGCAACAGCAGATGCTAGGTAGAGGAACTTGTGTTCCATTGAGAAGGGAGACCCCCTAAAAACGCGCCAGCCCAATCCTCTGAGCAGAACACCCATGTTTACTTTAGGGTTACTTGTCACATAAGTATTCCATGGCTTTTTGCCCACTGATAGGGCCAAAAAAACAACTGGTTTAATTTTCTTTCTTTTTTTTTTTTTTTTTTTTTTTTCGAGGTAGGGTCTCACTCTAGCCCAGACTGACCTGGAATTCACTATGGAGTCTCAGGGTGGCCTCAAACTCATGGCAATCCACCTAACTCTGCCTCCCAAGTGTTTGGATTAAAGGCATGTGCCACCACGCCCGGCTAGTTTAATTTTCTTAATCAAGCTTTCATGTTTTTGTCAAACTCAGGGATTTATATGAATGGCATTTTTATCAAAACAAAATACATTTTAGATCAATGAAAGCACTCTACAAGACATGGTAGTATTGGATACAAGTCATTGTATAAATGCATAGCAAGAGGAAGACCAATGTAGACATGTCATCCTAGGCCCTTTGATTTGTGGGAATGTTGAAAGTGGAAAAGACCATGCATTTGTCAGTAGGGATGACACATATATATAGTGAATGGCTGCAACTCCTGTTCATCTGCTGCAAACCTAGCAATGCTCTAAATAATGAGTTCTTTTAAAATCAATAAGTGCTTGGGAAAGTGCACAAGTGAGAAGTATGCAATCCACAAATTATCACAAAAGGAATGCAGCCAGGCAACACCATTCACATCCAAACAGAAAGTCCAAATGACCTACAGAGACCTCACCATGTTCTTCCTTCCTAGCTCGCATCCTGGATGTTGGAGGCACAGTGTTAGGGCTGTGTAGCCAGAATTAGTAACAGAAACCCAGGAGTGGACACAGAGTCAGGGCAGGAAGATTCTAAAAATTACTTCCTTCTCCTCAGAAAGCAGTAGCTTTCTATCAAGAGACCTCTGGTACTCTTGGAAGAGAAAACAAAGGTATTTATGAGGTGGAGATTTTATGCCCATTTCCTCTTTCATAAGGACAAGAGAGTTCAAGGCAGAACTAAAACCTAAGCATTTTTCTAGGCAGTGAGTTAATCTGACTGCAAGTCAATTAATTATACTGCAGAGTATCTAATGCTAGATGAAAGAATAAAGCTCATGTATGACTCCAGAGAGGCCCCAATCAAGGCAATACCATTAAATTGCTAATGAGAGGAGGGTGCAGACCTCCATCACCTTCATCTTTAGGAAACAACTGCCTGGGATTTTCTTTTTTTTTTTTTTTTGGTTTTTTGAGGTAGGGTCTCACTCTAGCCCAGGCTGACCTAGAATTCACCATGGAGTCTCAGGGTGACCTTGAACTCATGAAATCCTCCTACTTCTGCCTCCCAAGGGCTGGGATTAAAGGCATATGCCACCACACCCGGCTTAATTGCCTGGGTCTTAATGAAGGTCTGAAAGCTACAAACGGTTCAGGGACTTCCACTCCCAACCTATTGCTAAATGTGTGTTTGTTTAACAGCTCTGATCAGCCTCAATCTCCACCACAGCAAATGTCAATCAAGTTCACAGTTAATTAAATACTTAGTACTAACCCTAGAGAGGTTGTCATCTTTAAGTGGTTCCACACCTCAGCACCTGCCTCTCCAGCCATAGCCACAAGTGTTGGAACACCTTTGAATACAGAGCAGGAAGATGGGATTGCTAAGAAAAGCAAGGGCTCTCTGTTCTTAGTTGGAACCCATAAGGTGGCCACCACGTGTATATTAGCACATTAATCCCCATGTGATGAACCACAATGTGCCTCTGGTCCCAGCAGTTGGGTGGCCATCTCCTTTTGCAAGAGCATTTTTTTTCCATACCCTGTAAATATGCAGAGTTAAGTTCCATGAACCTTCTCATCCTCATGTAAGGAAGGAGTCTATAGCCACTTAGTGGCTAACCTAGAACCTGAGGTCAGACATAATCAGGTAGACAAAACCCATAACTATGAAGGTGTGTTTCCAGTAGGTTCAAAGATTATAAGTGTTTCTGTAGGATTACAAACAACTTAGTACCAAACAGAGCTGAGTCACCTCACCTCTTTCCTCCTATGCCACCCTCACCTTCCCCCCGCAAGAGACAGCTTCAGGGTTTCTTGCTCTAAAAGCCCACCCTCTTTGACCTGATGAATGTCAGTCACAAGCTCTTTACAGCTTAAACAGCCTGATATGAGCTTGGTATTCTCCTCTGGGTGGCAACCCTCCATGAGACACAGGCAGTCCGACATGGAGAGACATCAACCTGCTCCTCAGCTGGATCTAGCCTGTGGTGGATGTATCTTTGGCACCAGCTACCTTGATTCTAAGTGGGCATTCAGACAGTTTCCAATATTAAATAAAATATTTTTACTATATTTCAAGAGCAGACTTTGAAAGCTCCATTCCACATCACTCAGACATAACCATTAACCTACTCTTGCTGCAGCAACCAAAAGGGCAGAACCAACAAAACCTGTCAGCTTTCCATCACTTTGTCAGAATCTGCTAATGAGAATCACACCAAATAAAACATGTCTCTGCGGTTAAGAATAGCATTGAACTGAGTAGATAGCTGCTGCTATTACTCCAAATTACCTCATTTATACCTAGAAAGAGCTGAGCTTGTTTCTAGATGATATTGCAGGTACACATACAGGAACAATGAATCCACAAGACGCTGAAGGGAAGGTAGAGTGTGCATTTAACCATCTACTATGAGCCCAGCCAACGTGATGCATGATTGTCTGTGAGTGAACAGTATGCCTGTCACTGAAGTATCCAGACCTCTGGAGAAGCAACAGGAATATCATACTGCTCCTTGGGGAAGTGAGGAGGCACTATATCCCATTTCACAGGGCATGGGGAAGCCTGAGGAGAGTGAGTTCCACACCACAGTGGCATATAGCCCCAGCACTGCTCTACCCCATCCATCCTTGGCACTACTACATAAAAGCCTTCTGCAATGATAACCAGCTTTGACACATATATGACAGATAGAAACTCAAGACCCACTGATCTCTACCAAGTCCATAGGGTCACATATTTGGGCAGGATCTTCACAAGTGTGGGATGGAAAGAGGGAAGGGCCAAAAGCTGTGGGACAAGGTGAACTCAGCAAGTTCCAGAAATGAAGAATGAGCAAACAATGAGGCAGTGTGAAGGAGGAGGGCTGTGAGAAGACATGCTAGGAGCAAGGGGATTCTCACAGAGAGGAAGTTGGGGAAGAGACATCTTCAGAGAGAGAGAACTTCGGGAGCACCTGATCAGTGGAGGTGGAAAGAATGCAGTATTGAAGAGCCTATTCCAAATCACCAATGACAGTTATTTTAAAATTTGTTTTGCAAATATTAAGAAAATAGCAATATGACTGAAAGCTGAATGTGGTAACAGAAATAACCCAAATTCTCCTGTCTCATACCCACATACCTGATTCTCACCCCACACACCTGGATAACAAGATGGACAACAAGAAACTCTACAATGATGGAACAATCAAAAAATAGAAACTTAGAAAGACCCAATAGTGACAGAACACAGAAATACTCTATAGAGAAGGGCCAAAGGGGAACCCAGAGAGATGGCACAATAGGGCTACGGTCAGATGGTGTGGTGGTTTGATTCAGGTGTCCCCCATGAACTTAGATGTTCTGAATTCTATGTTCCCAGCTAATGGAGACTTGGGAATTAATGCCTCCTGGAGGGAGTGTATTGTTGGGGGAAGGCTTATGGGTATTATAGCCAGTTTCCCCTTGCCAGTGTTTGGCACACTTTCCTGTTGCTATTGTCCACCTAATGTTGGCCAGGGAGTGATGTCCACCCTCTGCTCATGCCATCATTTTCCCTTCCATCATGGAGCTTCCCCCTTGAGCCTGTAATCCAAAATAAACCTCTTTTTCCCACAAGCTGCTCTTGGGTCGGTGATTTCTACCAGCAATGCAAACCTGACTACAACAGATGGTATCCCCAAAATTACATGTGCAAAGATGGGGTCCCCATGGTGGTACTTGTACTCATGAAGGGCTGTGGAACTTGACAGGTGAGAACTAGTGTGAGGCTCATAGACCACTGGAGGTATCCCCAAAAGGAACTGTGTGACTCTTCTGTACTCTCCCTCTCTCTGCACTGGTTTAAATGTAGACCATCTAGCTCCCTTGTATATGTCCACCATGAAGTGCCACCATCTGGATCAATTTTCATTTTAATGAAAATGTGGAAATGCCTTTGATCCCAAGAACAGTGGTGCATGTTGTGATGCATAGATGCTAGGGACCAAAGACCAGATGCTGAAGGCATTTTCAGAATAAAGGTGGTCATGATTTCCATGGGAAGGAATGTGTTATCTGCAAGGCTGCCACCCAGACATCTGCTGCAAGAACCAACAGGAACTGGCACACCTGGTCGAGGGCTTTGCCTCATTCCCCAGTGGGGCATCCACACGATGAAGCAAGCCATAGCTTTCTCAAGGGTTGTAATCTCTGATCCCCAATACAGGCTGCACCCATGATCAGCACTCCTTGACGAAACAGGACTGTTGGCACTGGGGAAATGCCTCTGTGATTAGTGCTTGTTCCACATTTAAGTTCAATCCTCAGCACCCATTTGAATCTGGATGCAAATTAGTGCATTATCTTTAATCCCAGTGCACCTATGTAAATAGAAAGTGAAGTCAGGAGAATCCTGAAATTCATGGACCAGCTAGTCTGGCTGCTCAGTTGCAAAAGAACAAAAGGTGGAAAGAGGGGCTGGAGAGATTTCTCAGTGTTTAAGGCACTTGCCTGCGAAGCCTAAGAACCAAGGTTCGATTCCCCAACACCGACATAAGCCAGATGCACAAAGGTGGTGCATGCATCTGGAGTTCATTTGCAGTGGCTGGAGGCTCTGACAAGCCCATTCTCCTGTCTGCCTCTTCCTATCTCTCTGTCTGTCTCTCAAATAAATAAATAAATAAAATATTTTCTAAAGGTGGAAAGAGAAAACCTATACCATAAGGTTATCATCTTACTTCCATAGGCAAATAATGGTGTGTGATCATCATCATCATTAAGAGGAGGAGGATAAAAAGAAGAAGATATAACTGCCATGCTTGGCCTGCACTGAAGAATAGAGTTGGGCAGCAGCCTGACCATAGCCAAGACACCAGATAAGGTGGAGAGCCAAGGGACTCTGAGGTCAGTGTTGCCACTGCTAACCTGGTTCTGTGTGGACAGGAGACTGGGTGGTGTCTGGTATGTGGAGCATTTTTGCAATATGGATTCTGCGTGTGCCCCTCTTTCTCTGAATTTATTGCTAGTGTTTAGTCAGGACAGATGTCACATAATACCTGTGCCTCAGGAAGTATGTCCCAGAATACAACACAAGACTTTGCACTCCAGTTGGCCATGAAGGCCTTCCTGCGAATTAAACACTCACATTACAAATAAGACATCAAAATTCTCTTGTTGGGATTCAACTGCTGTCATGAATAAAATCATTTTCATAAATACCTTCTTGACATACAAAGTACTGTTTGACTCTAAACAATCCCTGAGCCCAGCATTGCGTCCCACAATCCTGTCTCTGCCTCTGCCCAGTGTCCATGTGTCCTTTAAAAGCAAAACACCAACCCATCAGAACAGTGACAAATCCTTTAGAAAGTAGCCATGGGCTCTCTCTCGCTGTCTCTCTCTCTCTCCCTCTCTCTCTATCACTATCAAATAAATAAATAAAAATAAACAAAAAAACTTGTTTAAGAATGGGCTGGGGAGATGGCTTAGTAATTGAGTGCTTGCCTGTGAAGCCTAAGGACCCTGGTTCAAGGTTCGAGTCCCCAGGACCCACGTAAGCCAGATGCACAAGGTGATGCATGTATCTGGAGCCCATTTGTAGTGGCTGGAGGTCCTGGTGCACCCATTCTCTCTCTCTCTCCCCCACCTTTCTCTCTCTGTCTGTCACTCTCAAATAAGTAAATAAAATAAACAAAGCCAGGCATGGTGGCATACGCCTTTAATCTCAGCACTAGGGAGGCAGAGGTAGGAGGATCACCATGAGTTCAAGGCCACCCTGAATTCCACGTGAGTTCCATGTCAGCCTGAGATAAAGTGAGACCCTACCTCAAAAAAAAAAGAAAAAAGAAAAAAGAAAATGGCTATGGGGGCAAAGAACAAAATAGCATTTGAACAAAGCTATAGTGGTATGAATATTACTAGTCTAAATCATTGTATTCCTAATCATGAAAAGCTGAAATGTATTCAGCGTTTAGTATTAGCTAACAAACAATAAAAATAATAAAGAACAAATGTGTAGCAATAACAGCATAAGTTCATAATTAGAAGACATAAAACCTAACAGAAGTTTCTCTTCTTTGAAAAGTAGAGCAGTTTAAGAAAATATCCATATTTGAAAGAAGAAATGGCAAATACAAAAATAGACAACTGATTTAAATTATGAGACCAAATTGCACATCTGGGTAAAGTGGGTGGATCTGCACACCAGCCCAAGCACTGGTGACTCACTGCCTATACATAGAAGAAGTGAGGTGGAGAGAGCTGCAGCTGAGCTGAAGAATGGGTCTTAGTCACACACCCTGAGGTAGGAAATTTGTACAGGTCTGAATGGGGCTGGTCCACATACCCTTGGTCTTCTTTTCCATGACTATGTGAATCCAGAACTTAAAATGATTTGGTGACTTCCAAAAGCTTTTCCTTGGTGCCAGTAGCCATCAGTGACAATGTGTATAGGTCTTGTCACCAATTCTCTAAAGCAAAGCTACGGTGGCTTTGTGTGGGTAAAGTCTATCCTGTTTCCCGTTAAGACATATCACTTGACCCCACTGGCAGGAAAGAGACAATGGTCAGTGTTAGAAAGAACAGGTAAATGCTTCATCGGTTCTGACACAGATACATTTCCAAAGAGACTATGAGGATGGATTATTTTTACAGGGATCAATGTAAAAATGAACATTCAGTAAAAACTACTTGAAAACTGGGAATTGTGACACATGCCCATGGAGGCAGATAATTGGAAATTGAAGTGCATCCTCAGCTAGTTCAAGACCAGCTGAGGATACAAGGGACCATATCAAAAGAAAGGGAAGGAGGAGGAAGAGGAGGAGAAGGAAGAACAGGAGGAGGAGGAGAAGCAGAAAGAAGAAAAAGGAGGAGGCAGAGGAGAGGTGAGGAGGAGAGGAGAGGTGAGTGGAGAAGAAGAGGAGGAGTATGAGAAGAAGAAGCAAAAGGAGAAGGAAAAAAGATGTAGAAGATGAAGGAAATAAAGGAAAAATGATAAGGAAGGAAGAGGAAGAAACTTGACAGACTTCAATTTTTGACCATGGTAAAGTGAAAGTATCAGAGTTAACTGTCTCAAACACAAACAATGAGAGTATCAGACACTATATGAGAAGCCACTGATTTAGATACTGAAAAATAAGCAACATAGCATGTGATCCCTGAGAGCAGGAAGAAGCAGGTGAAATCAGGATGCTCCAGTTCCTTCTAGAGATGCGTCCCTCCTGAGGAGCAGTGAGAGAGACTCCAGAGATCACATAATTGTTCCTCAATTCAGCAGACCCAGACAGAGTCCCTGAAGTCTGGAAAGTTTTGAGCAGAGAACCAGAGATAGTAACACAGGTTGGACAGCATCTGCAGACATTTGTTTAGGCTTCCAGTATCTTTACAGAATGGTAAGGTCTGTGTGAGGAAGGAAACCCCATGAGGGTGAGCTGTGGAAACCTGGTAGCAGTAATCAGAGAGAAGCACTGCCCAGGCACCATCAGCATAAGGTTTGAAGTTGAAAAGTCCCAAGACAACAGTGAAAGCAAAACCCTTCAAGATGGAAGAACAAAGCATCAGAAAGAAGCAAGAAGGACCAAGGCAATCAGGATTACACTTACACTTACTTCAGGCTAGCATGCCATGGCACCATGCTCCAAGGCTTCATTTCACAGAGCACCAGCATGTGATGTCACTAACTCATAGTGAATGTGTATCATGTGTTTATGGACAAAAACAGCAACAAGGAGAATGAGGATGTGAGGATTGAACCCAGATCACCCCCAACATAAGCTCCCACAATTAGGACAGAGGGACCCTCAAGAGTAGGAGATGTGTGGCCTTCACCATTGCATGTGGAATAAGGATTTGCATAAAGAAACAGCAGAGGGAAGGCAGTTGCTGAGGAAGGGCCAACGATCCCATCTTGTAGCTAGAGGTAAAGTGCTTGCCTTGGAGTCAGTGGCCTCTGTGTGAGAAAGGGAGATGTCACATGGTCAAAACATCATTAATAACAGAAACATAAGCAAAGAATGTTCCAGAGTTCAGTTCAAACTTTTCATAGCCCTCAGCCTGAAAAAATTATGTCATCTTTATAAACATTAACAGGAGAGAAATTGCCATTATATTAGGTCCTGTGCTAAAGACTTGCATGTCCTTGGGAGAACACACTATATGTATTTCTTATAGTACACAGCATATGTCTTGCATGCAGTAGGGTCAATGCAGTTTATTTACTTCAGAAAAAATTCTCCATTTTTTTCTATGAACCTAACTTTTCAGCACACTATTTCAATAGTTCATTGCAAAAACTAGCTTATAAATCTGAAAGGAAATGGCATGGTTGAGGATATCTTAAAATTTTTGAGATGTAGTTCATAGTTATTTCTATAAATAACTGATGTGGTATTGCTCAAATTTGCTGAAATTATAGCATGCAAGTCAGAGGAAGCGATTTGTAGAGCTGTCATCTGCACCCATGAATCACAATTACTCCTATAGATTGTCCTCAGCACCATGCTCCAAGTGTGAGCGTAAATCTCAAAGGAGGAGATACAGTTAGGTAAGTTCAGTGGGACTGATATGAAATGCATGCATATTCATGAAGGAAAAGAAGCATATGGATGACAGATGGGGGATACAATGGCTGATCCACTCTGTACAGATGTGTGCCTGACAAGAGGATTTGCTATTTGTTCTTAGTAACTCTCCGGCTCTACTCTCCTTTGTTTCCTTGTTTGCATTTCTGAAAACTGTTGCGCTAAATAATTTCTGAAGGATGCATTTGGATGATAAGGCATAACTAATCCTCATGACATTAAACCTGGGATATGAATAATGTTTTCTAAAATATTTCTAGGTATATGGGACTTGTTCCTTTCATTTTTAACAAAATCCAGTCATATTATAGATTTTTTTTTCTATTTAAGAAACTGTCACAGAAAATCTATTTTCTCCCTACTGCTATGTATACCCACATATCTACAAAGACAATCTGATATTCATGGATTTATATTACTGAATATTCTGTACTTTAATCATGCGTTTTTTTGGCTTGCATTCTCCTTCCACTGTCACAACACCTACTAGCATGCAGCCACCCCACCCTTCATTCCGATGCCCAGCTGCTCTAGCGAGGCTGGATTACAGTCTGGTAGGGATCCACCAATAATTTTCTCTGAGATAATACAATAGTGAACAAACAGATTTCCATAGTAAATACATAAACTTTAATGTAGCATTCATCTGCAGTTTTCTGGTCAATATTTGTTTCACATAAGTGAGCTAGTTTTTGTGGGGGGTTGGTCATCCACATTTTTTCTCCATTCCTTTCACTCACCAGCACTGTGTAACAAGTTAACAAATCAAGTGTACAATTCAAGGTAACACTCACTGATAAGCATGCCTGCCTCCAAGGTCATTATAAATGACCTCAGTTATCCAGACCTTAGGGCACATGTCTCTTATGGGACACAGTGCCCAAAGTAGGGTTGTTACATGAGAAGACATACATCTATTTAATTTAGCGGGTTGCTCTAAAGCACAGATATCAACAATTTCTGGAATGAGTGTCCCCAGTTCCCAATATTCCTTACTACAAGTGCTAAGAATTATAACTGATGAAAATAGTACCCATTAATTTGTAGGCACTAAATGATACCCACCATTAGTTTAATTGGGAATGCCCTGCCCTACTGTGGTTTTGAGCATCAATCTGTGTGTTTGAGGGATATTTGTGTCTATGACCTGATAACTTGTAATCTTTGCCTTTCTGATTTACAATTGTCAAATCTCCTATATAGAATCAATCAGTGAAGACACGAGTCCATACATATTATCTTTGTTACCTTTGTTTACAGAAGCTTTTCTCACATGTTTTACACTTCATTTGGCAGAACTAGATAAACTCCCTCATTGACCTCAGATTCATGCAATACTGGATGTGTGTTCTCACAAATTTTTATAGCACAAGTCAGTGGATAGGGTCATACCTGGTCAGTCGTTGAATAGGAGGCCATCTATGAATATGGGGTGTTATAGTCATAACTGTATGAATGCCACAATGAACCCCATTATTTTGTATGCTAACCTATAAAAATTTTAAAATTTTTAATAGAAGAGATGAGGAAATGGCTCACAATAGCTTCACAGTTATGAAGACCTGAATTTGATTCCTAGCACCAACATAAAAGCTTGGTTTGGGGGTATATTCCTATAATTCCAGAGCTGGAAGAGTAGAAATGCAAGAATCCCTGGGCTTATTGGCTAGTTTGTCTACCCAGGTCAGGTAGCTCCAGGTTCATTTAGAGACCCTATTTCAAAAAAACAAAGTGGAGAGAGACTGAGGAAGACTCCTGGTATTAACTTCTGGCCTTAATATAACATGCACACACACACACACACACACACACACTAATTGGAATCCTGAGATTCACAACAGTCTTCACTATAAGTGACATGGCTTTGTATGTAAGAGGTATTTCTTTTATTATTATTATTAACTATTTTAAGAGAGAGAAAAAGAGGCAGAGAGAGAGAATGGACATGCCAAGGCCTTCAGCCGCTGCAAACAAACTCCCTAGGCATGTGCCCCCTTGTGCACATTTGCAGGATTGTGCACTGTGTCACTGTGCATATGGCTACATGGGACCTGGAGAATCAAACAGGAGTTCTCAGGCTTTTTAGGCAAGTGCCTTAACTTCTAAGCCATCTCTCCAACCTGGCATTTCATTTTTTATTGAGACCTGTAAGATATGAACATATTGCCTATTGGTCATATTCTCATTAGGCTATACTTGTATATTCCCTTCTCCCCCCAACTTGATTCCACTGAGGGCCCTCCTCAGTAAGGTAGTTGGTAATCATTGAGTGGTCATTCATGAATGACCACTCACTGTCTGTGGTGAGGGAGGGGGAAGCAATGGCTCCCTCAGAGTATACCTTCCCATTCTGTGGCTTTTACATTCTTTGTGCACCTCCCCTCTACAAGGTTCCCTGAGCTTTGTAGGGCTTGTTATAAGTTTCCCTTAGTGCTGTGCCATCTCAGCAGCCTCTGATTTTCTGCATTGGCTGAGTTTTGAGTCTCTTCAGTACCTACCATCAGAGGCATTTATTAAACAAAAATACATAGAAAAGCCGAGATGGTTATCTATGTAAATAATAATTACATAAGTAATTGCCTTAGCCTTGACATTTTATATGTATTTAATTATATAATGAGCTTACCAGTATGTACATATATACATTTATCTTCACCATATCTAAATAATTACAACAAATCAACAAGTGTGTAGAAGATCAAGTATGTATGCATTTTCATTCACAAAAAGAGCCATCAGACTTTGGAAATCTAAATCATGTAAAATTACAGCAGGTTCTCAGTAAATTTAAATCTTTTTTGCCATTATAACTAGCCAGGCCTTAACTAAGTCCTCTCTGGGCACCTGTAACTTGGTAGTCATTATATTAAATGAGCTTTTGTACCTTTCCACTGTTTGCTTTTCTGGTTCTACTTCAATGCGCACTTCTTGCTTGCAACATCATGAAATGACCTATTGTTGAATGCACATCTGTAGTGTCTATGTTTGGTCTGGACACCGGATACAAGGCAATAATAACCCCTTCACCTTTGGTGGGCACATGGACGTGTGTTCATCTCTGAAGGGAACTGATACCCAATTAGAAGTTGTTTGTGGTTACTCAGGATAGGGGCTAACATTTCATAAGTAGGATTTTTTGGTGACAGATGGCACCTGCTGATGGAGGTTGTTATTACCTAGACAGTAGCTGACAAGAGGTGACCCATACAGATGGCACCAGGCAGGTCCAAAAAGTCCTGGCTTCCTGATTCTGTGCCAAACCCCATACAAGACTCCAGGGTACTGCCCAGATTCTCCCTTGGAGGATACCCACCAACATACTGCTCACTCAGGCCCCCACCCTACTTACCTTCCTGTCTGTGCTCCTGTTTTTAAATTGCTTCTTTGTCTACTATCTGCAGACCCCTCTGGTCCACAGTATCTGAGCCCACTCCATTGTGGTGGTCTGTTATAAGCTGCCCTATCCCTAGCAGAACAAAGTCGAAGTGCTGACTGTGTCCTGCAATCAAAGGTGACAGCTGATTCCTGCATGCTCCCTACAGTTGGCCTGGGAACTCACTAGTGATCCTATCCATACAGTAGTTGCTTAGAATCAGAATACTAAAGGTACCTACCCATCATTCTTAGCCAAAGTTGCATCTCTAAGAAAAGATATGGGAAATAGATATTATTATACTGGGCAAAATAAGACAAAAATAAGACTGGACTCAGAAAGAAAAAGATGGCATGGTCTCTTATATGTTGATTCTAGATTATTTGCCTTCAAAGCCTAAGGACCCAAGTTCAATTCCTCAGTACCCACTTAAGTCAGATGCACAGGGTGGCTCATGCATCTGGAGTTTGTTTGCAGTGGCTAGAGGCCCTGACATGCCCATTCTCTCTCTCTCATAATTAAATAAATAAAATATTTAAAAGTGTGTGTGTGTGTGTGTGTGTGTGAGAGAGAGAGAGAGAGAGATAACTAGAATGGAAATCACAAGAAGGAAAGGAAAATATCTTAAAGAAGTGGATAAAGAGAGGGTGATTGAAAACATGTGACAGGAAATCAAAAGGGAGTACCATTAGAAAAGGGAAAAGAATCGGCAAAAGAGGGTCAGGGGACAAGAAGAGGACCATAGGAGGGGAATAAATGAGAGCAGAGTATAATCGCACATACATTTGAAGATGCCATGATGAAACCATTACTTTGTATGCTAACAGAAAATATTAATTTAAAAAAGAAAGAGTCAACACTTAGGAGCAGTGACAGGTCTTCATGTTGCCAAATGGAGACTCAAGAAACTGAGGTGACCCAAACTTAGAAAGCCTAAAATTGCATGTTCTCTCTTATGAGGGGTTTTAGCTCATAATATCTATATGTATGAATCAAAAGGTGGGCAAATGTGGGTAAAACCTAAAAAGCTAGAATGGTGATCATGTGTGGGTAATAAGTGACAAGGAAAGGGAGTATGGGGAGGGCAAAAGTACACTTGTGATGTACAAACAGGAGGGAGAGGGGAGGACACAAAGGGGAAGAAGAGGGACCAAGAGCTAAAAAGGGCATGAGAATAAACTAAAATGAATAGCATTTCCATAATGATATCTAAAATTCTGTATGCTCATTGAAAATTAAGTAAAATATAAGTTTTAAAAAGGCAAAAAGAAAACAGAATATCTGTTTAAAAAGAAAGAAGTCCACAGGTGGCTAGAGAGATGGCTTAGCAATTAAGACACTTGTTTGCAAAGCCTAATGGCCCAGGTTCAATTGCCCAATACCCACATAAAGCCAGATGCAGTGGCATATGCATCTGGACTTTGTTTTCAGCAGCTGGAAGACCAGGATTGTCCATCTCCTCTCTCTCTCTCTCTCTCTCTCTCTCTCTCTCTCTCTCTCTCTCTCTCTCTCTCTCTCTTTCTGTGTGTGTGTGCCCTCTCTATCTCTGCTTGCAATTAAATAAATCATTTTTTAATGTCCACAGGTAGACACCTGGCCCAATAATCTTTCTTGGGCATCTCCAATTCACCAGCTTGCTCACCCTTATAGCCCTTCTCTCCAGGCTCAGGTCAGAGCACCTGCCTTGCACCCTAACTTCAGTTCCAATCCATGTCTGGAAAGACTAGGAGATGCATACAAAGATCCAAGGACCATTATGAGTCAGGGACATCCTAGGAGCTGCAGAGATAGCGCTCAGAGTTCCTGATAGACATGAAGAGCTTGGAGATCAGTGGACAGTGACCAGAGAAGCTTCCTTCTGAGAATGCAAGAGACTTCTCTCTGATGTATAGCATACCTGTGTTGAATGGCTACACCACAAGCAGGAGGATCAGGGTCAAGGCCTCATGTTAGCTGTTTTTACTCTACAGGAACCCTCCAGGAGCACACTATAGAGTTTATGCCTTTCTTATTGCAATGACCTCTATGGAGAGAGCTCTGAAGTGAAGATTCTTTCCCTAGACTCTTGTTGCTTTTTACTGTCTTTCTAAATATACCAAGATATACAGCTATAGACACATAACTGGGCTTTAATTGGAGTGAAACTAATTATTCCCACTTACTCTGTGAAGATAATGTACTGCTGTGTGTGCTGCCCTTTCTGAAGATGAGAGACTTATAGATCACTTTAATGGCATTTTAATCATTTCATTCTGTTTTTTAAACTTATCACATTAATTTGCAGAGACATACCAGCCACATTTGAAGTCTCCATGAACTTGAAGAGAAACATAAAACCAGTCACTTTGATTATTCACTGGGCTGCAGAAGATAACTGGGAAGACAGAATTTGAGATATAAGTTCCTGATACAGAAATCCCATAATTCACACCAGAGGTGATTAAACAAATAGCCTGATGAAGAGATTAAATTTAATATATTTGTCTGTGAAAAGGAGGAAACCAGGGAAGTACATCATCTAGTTCATTTTATTGTGAATATTTCAGCTTTCTAGGACACAGCTTTTAGTTTATTAATTATTGGCTTGAATTTTGCAGGATAAATGATTTGAATGCTGAGAGATTCAGCAAACAAGACAAAAGTGGTTAGGAGGTACACGATCAAATCAATGGTCACACTGAGATTCTACAGCAGCTTCCAGCTTCACAACAGCTTAGAGAAGGATGACATTCTGGGAGTGGACAATGGGAGTGAAGACACAGAAGTCTTTCTTGCTACTTCTGCCTCTTACAGAGAATGCTTCTTTGTAAAAATGAAGATTCTCCCTCACTGAGTTACGCAGCTATAAAAGAAATAATTCTGAGTTGATGGACCAAGAGCAGATCTTAGTATAAATAAAAATTTGGATAGGGAGAACTAAAGGAAGGGAAGAAACATCCCCCACCCCCCACTCCCCTTCCTGTCTTCTCTCCTACTGTGGGGAGGAGCCCTCATGGAGGACAAAGGAGATGAGAAATGGAGCTCCTAAAGAAATTGCAATACTCCTCCTTCAGGAAGAGGCTCTATGAGCTCCCTCCTAAACACTGATGGATGGGAAGAAACTTGAAGTTTCCAGCTGAAAACAGTAACTTAAACCATTCCTTGAAGCAGCTATCTATCATTGCCTAGCTGCAATTTGGAGAACAACATCCTTAATCCACACTGAGCCAGCAAATAATCTAGACTTGTGCTTGTCCTGAAAGTGATGAACACCACTTAGCACTCACACTTCTGACAGGATAGTACAGTCTCCATGGGCTGAGTATACAATATTTTTATGGAAATATCCCTTTGGCTGAAGGGATGTAATTTAAATTCAAGAAAAAATGAGTAAACTAAGCCCTTATTGGGATAAAATATCCCTTATCAGGGAAATAAATATACACAAGTTCTCTTTGAGAATATAAAGCAAAGTAAGGTGAGACCTGGGCAAGCCCATCTGTTGTACAGCTTGACTTGATAAATGGAATAAAAAAAGGCTAGGTAGGATGTGATCTAATGTGCTCTGTCTCCCCTGAGAGAAGTGATCTGCACAGAGCATGCTGCAGTAAGCTAATAACTTGCAACCTTAGTGATTTTCTTCTGTTAATATGTCAGAATGCATTTCTATTGCCAGTACATTACAACAAAATATTGATTCCTTCACAAAAGAAATCAGCTGCTAGTAAGCAGATTTACCTAACAGACATTGTGTGCCATGCCACATGCTTATGAACAGACTTCCACAGCCCCTGCTCCTATAGGAAGGGGTCCCCCACAGCAGCCACTAAACTATAGAGAATGGGCTTCAGGTCTCCATCCTCCCAAATTTTTTTGTTCTGTTTTGTTTTGTTGATTTCCAAGGTAGAGTCTCACTCTAGCCCAGGCTGACCTGGAATTCACTCTGTACTCTCAGGGTGGCCTCAAACTCACAGTGATCCTCCTACCTCTGCCTCCCTAGTGCTGGGATTAAAGGCATGAGCCATCACCCTTGGCTCCATCTTCCCAGTTGTTAAGAAGATCTACAGTGCAATCTCAGGAGGTAAGGTCATTGTTGTCACTTTGCTGGGATTTTTGTAATCATAACCTCCACAGTCAAGATCATAATCACCAGCACCATAACCTCCACCAATACCATATTATTACCATCCTGACCCCACCATCAACATCATCACAACTTTCACCATCACTATCAACACCATCACCATCATCAGCTCTGTCACCATCACCACCACCATCATCATCATCACAACCCTCACAATCATCAGCATCACCTACATCACTGTTATCACCACCACCATCAAATCTATGTCAGATGTCTTCAAGAACATTAGATGCTCATTTTCTTACTTCTTCTCAGCAGCTCCATAAGATAAGGAGCATGGTGATCCCAGTTTTACAGTTAAGAAAATTCAAGAATTAATAAACAAACATCCCAAGATCCTTCAGTTTATGACAAGTATATATACAATTTTTAAATTCCATAAAAACACAGAATAATATAACATTCACAATACATCTTAAATGGATAAACTATCACCATTTTAAGCAATGTACAAATAGGGTCTACTTGTAGATAGCAAAGTAGATAAAAGTAGCTTATTTCAATAAAATTTATTTTTTTGTTTTTATGAGAGAGAGAAATATTTGATGCACCAAAGCCTCCAGCCACTATAATAGGACTCCAGACATGTGCACTACCTTATACGCTTATGTTTCCCTGTGCATCTGGCTTATGTGGGATCTAAAGAGTCAAACATGGGTCCTTAGGCTTCACAGGCAAGCACCTTAACCACTAAGCCATCTCTCCAGCCTTCAGTGAGATTATTTTTTTTTTGTTATTGATTTTTGAAACAGTCTCATACTATGTGGCCTGAGCTGGCCTAGTACATGCAAGGCCCCTGCCTTCCCCTCCAAATTTTGGATTACTGTTGTACACCACCACATCCCCACATCCAGTTCGATAATTAAGTATAATTTCTACACATGTTAAGCTGAACATTTTCAAAGAAAGGTCTGCAAAACTATAAAGATATATTGATTCTCACAGACCATTTTCCAAAGGGATATTAACTTCTGCTATCACCTGCACTAGTTCTTTTGCAAATGAACTTTTGTAGTAATTGAGTTCATTCAAATAAGTGAAAATTACCAGGCTATCCATGCTACTCTGTCAAAATTTAAAGTGCTCATAGAAAAAAGAACTAAAATTAAAAAGAACTGACCAGAAAGAAATTTCCAATTATAGAAGAATGGCAATATAAATTTATCTTATGATACCTAGATTAACCTCATTAATTCTAGTGTATGCATGATTGACTCATCTGTTGTAAGATAGAAAGGTAGAAATGCAATAATGTAATAATGGTTAAAATCATAGAACACATATTGTACAATTCCTCCAAAAACACTTGCAGCTATAAGCTAAAGACTCCATAAGAAAATGGGAGGTAACATCATCATAGGCAGTTGAACAGAATTTTTTCATTAAGCAGGACTATTTTTAATAAACTATTATTTGAAAATTCTGGAGAAGTCTGATGTTAATATTTGTTCTCTTTGTATTCATTTTTATCAATCTGTGAAGGATAATCTTTTATTACTAACTCAGACTGTAAACAGGGACCTGCTGCCTTTCAGAAATGAATTCCAGAGCACCAAGGTATCATGCTTTAGTGACTTCTTGCAAAGTTCAGATCAGAAGGCCAAAATTAGCTTCTACCAGGTACAGAAAAGAATGGCTCATCTATGCCGTGAATTTCATATTGTGAATATCGTTCTTAGGGGAAGGTGCCTCATGGATACTTTGATCTTTAGGATCTTGTTTAGCTACCGAGGTTTTTAACACCTGTCTATTATCATCCACCATATTAAGCCAAGGGGAGGTTTTGGAAGTTGGGTATAAAGAGGAAGTTTCAAATCCAAGTGGGAAGAAATGGGACAGAATCAGGGATAGGCAAGAAATTGATGAAAAGAATTTCATGTTCTCTTATTCATATCTCTACCATTCCCGGTCTCTTAATCTGTCATTTGAACTTAGTCAATTGTGTTGGCCATATCAACCATAATAGGTGTGTAAACACTAAATTCTAGCTTGTTTTTACACTCTTCTCTTCTCTCCTCTTCTTCTTCTTCTTCTTCTTCTTCTTCTTCTTCTTCTTCTTCTTCTTCTTCTTCTTCTTCTTCTCCTTCTTCTTCTTCTTTTCCTACTTCCCTCTCCCTCTCTCTCTCTCTCTCTCTCTCTCTCTCTCTCTCTCTCTCTCTCTCTCTCTCTCTCTCCTTTCAAATAAATATAATATTTTAAAGAAAAGAAAAGAAAACAGACTTAGGGGCAAGAATAGAAAAAGTCATGTCAGAGGTCAGCCCTTGTATGGCCTAGATCCAATAGGAACTCTCTCAGTATGGAGCAGAAGAACTGACCACAGCCACCCAGGAGGGAAGCTGGTGCAGTGGTTTGAATGAAATGTCCTCTATAGGCTCATGTGTTTTAAATACTTGGTCCTCAACCACTGGTAGTTTGGGAACATTGTGAGGTCTTTTAGAGGTGGAGCCTTGATGGAGGAGGTGGGTCAATAAGGCAGTTCTTAAGGTTATATTGTCCTGCCAACCTTGCCAGTGCTGGCTAGCTCACTCATGCAGCTTCCTCCCAGCTGACATGACAAGATGTGATGCTGATTGTCTGTTCTTGCCATGCTTCCCCTGCCATGGTGAAACTTTCCCTTGAAACTATAAGCTGAAATAAACTTTCCTTATATACACAGCCTCTACCCAGGTGTTTTGTCCCAGCAATAAGAAAGTATAGCCAAAAGGAAGTTGGCTTCCCCTACTTTGTGCTTCTGCAGGCTCTAGATCAGCGAGGTAGCCTTTCCAGGAACCAATGTCCTTACTTACTCATCTTTCTACATGCAGCAACAGGAGCAGAGATGTGTGAACTCACTATTCCAAGCTGATGCTGGAGACAGCTTCCTTGCTACATGTGCCTCTCAAATTCTGAAGCAGCTCAAAGGCTGGAAAAGTTACAGAGGAGACATGAGACCCACAGACAGGCCAAATGACTGAATGTGTACAATAGTGGTATGTCTGCTCTCTAATTAGACTAAAGGCCCACTCTATGGGAGGGAATATGTACTGAAAACCTAATCAAAAGCCTATGGCAGGAGAGTTCATGAGACTTAGAGGTATAATGCCTGCTCTTATCTGGATAAATGCATATATTACTCTCACCAAATTGCCCTGAAAGTACTACACTTAATATTCATACTCATATATTAATGCTACTCTCACTTCTGGTTAGAGAAGGTTCTCTTTTTAGATGGCGATGACCACTAGGATGACCCAAAGGCAACATATTGCTGAGAAAAAAGGATGGAGGACTGTCCAGCACTGAAACATCTCACACCCACCAAGGCTCAGGGTCTATTGTGGAAGCAGTGGTGGAAAGAATGTAAGAGCCAAAGGAAGGGTACAACTCCTTACATACAACTTGGCCTCATACAGAATTTGGCCTCAACATCCAAGACTTTGCAGTGCCTAGCAATACCCACACAAGACTCTCATAATAGGAGAAAAAGATGATGACATCAAATTAAAAGACAGACTAATGAAGAGAAGGAAGGGATATGACAGAGAGCTGAGTTATGAAGGAGAAAGTGGGGGAGGGGAGGGAAATACCATGGTTTGTTGTCTGTAAGTATAGAAGTTGTCATTAAAATATGTTTTTAAAAAAAGACTAAGAAGGATAATTATTAAATTATTATATGTATTGAGGGCTGTACAGAGCCAAGGAAAGGCACCCACATGGCTAGAGATCCCATGTGGAGGGCCTGAAAATATTGTGGAAAGAAAAGAGAGAAAAGAAAGTTCAAGGAGGGAGGGGGTAGTTAATAGGATGATACTGTATATATGTAAGTAGAAGAACAGATTAATGGGGGTGAAAAGGCCTAAGTGAGGTCAGGGGGAGAGACTGAGTAAAGGAAAGGTAGAGGGAGGGCTAATCAAAATCTAAGAGGATATAAATAAGTCATATGGAAACCTACTTTTTTGGACAATGGCATACACAAGAGCCATGGATTGTTACTAGAGAATTTTCAATGCCAGGGATCTGGGGGAAAAAAGCATGGAAAGAAAAAGAGAATTTCAAGGAGCTCGTCATGTGGAAAGCTGGAGGAGATAAAGAACATATGCAGAGTAAGGACTAGGGGGCCCTCACAGCTGGGTCTGCTAAGGCCTAAGCCAAGCCCCTCATAACTGGGCCTGGGCCGAGCCAGCCCAGGCCCATTTGAGGGAAAAAATCTCGCCCACAACTGGAAGTTCCCAAATGATCAGAGAGCAAGAGCCTGCCCTCCCCTTGCAAAGGTATTTATAACCTCAGGACGGTGGGCTTCTTTTTGGCCCAGGTGAGCCAGAGGGCCAGCTGGTTGTTTAGGCCTAGGGGCTGTCTCAGGAAGAATTAGCTAGAGGACAGAGTTCCAGGGGCTGAACTTGACCAACCAAAATGTTTAAATCCTATGAAAGACCTCCTTCCCATGAGGAGTCCTGGTTGTTTGTGGAAAAACAGGTCAAGGGAACTAGGCAAGAAATGAGAAATCAGATCATCTTTGATTCTATCAACTGCAGACTTATTTGCCTTTTTCTTACTCCCAGGGGTCCAGTCACCCTAACTGTATACCCCTCTCATTCCCCCATCTCATGAGAACACACTAACTGCTGTTAGAAGACAGGAGACAATGAATTACTTTGGCTGAATGGTGGGTATAGAATATGGCAGCTAGAGAGTCTCTCCCAGAGATGGAAACTATTCTAAAGGACCTTGAAAGTGTATTGATGGAATGTAAGAAGATAGTCTTTGAAGAAAATGTGGAAAAGAAAGAATAAAGGTAAGGAGTTAATGAGAGGAGAGCACACAGAAAATTGGTCACCTTTAGGGTTATCCTTTTGGAGGACTTCTAGGCCTTGGGGAGGATTCAAGAGAACCCAGGTAGATGGAGTTGGATTGTCTCAGGACCACATGAGCATGAATTGGCTGAGATTTTTCTCCTAGAACTATTCATTGAATGGAACAGTAGTAGAGTCTGACATGGTCTGAATCTGTTTCTGTATGGCTTGTAAAACAGAAGAGATATTAGCATAGTTATCAGGAATATATACACAACATTTAACCTTGATAATGGTGAATATATCATATTTTGCATACTAGCCTCCCAGAGTGTAACTTTTTCAATTTGTCCTGATTATAGCCATGGCCAAAGGTTGGTACCATAGAGCCACTGGGTGCTAGTAGGGTCTATACAATATATTGCTGGCCTGATGACTTATTTAATGATGTCCTGGAATAAGTTAGAAGGGACTCACCATTGATTTCAGCATAAGGAAATATTTTTTAAATTAACTAACCCTGGATCATAATGTGTGTGTGTGTGTGTGTGTGTGTGTGTGTGTGTGTGTGTGTGTGTTTGTGTTTATTGAAAATAATAATTTTGAAATCTGTGGTTGGTCTTCCTTATTAGAGAGGGGGACAACATGTCTTAAGGCCTTATTTATTTCCTGTTTTGGAAAGTTCGTTGTGTTTCTTAATAGGCCATTCATATAATATTTGAAGTATCTCTTTATCTTCAGTTATACATTTCTCCCTGAGTGTTTAAGACCAAGCAAGTAGCAAAAATTTAACCAAGGATTAATTTTGGAGGTTAATAATGGCTCTTCAAAGGAGACTTTAGGGACCGGGGAGTAGCCCTATAGCTTCTCCAATACTGGTGTTGTCTGTTAGGATGAGTCAGGGCCATGCTAGACAAGTAGTTTTCCCTTCTTTTGGGGAGACAGGAGGACTGATTTCTCCTCAGTTGTGACTCTCTTGTTTCAGACTCTATACCAAGTTTTTGGTTTTTGGGTCTCCGTATCCTCCTTGATCAGGAAGACAGGTGACTCACCAGAGGACCACTATAGAGTGTCCTGTCATCTCCAGTGTCCTCATGACTTGGGAGCAAAGGCCAAAATATTGGCCTTTTGTAGCTCGGTGCATCCAAGTGGCTTTGGCTTCTATATAGGTCAATAGAACACTTAGAAAGAAAGTTACACCAACCTGGATGCATTTACATATATAGCACATTTGATTGCTGAAACAGATCTAATTAAAGCATGGCACAAAACCTTAAAGCCATTTTGTCCAGTCTTTTAAGTTTAGCTGTCCTGTGGCAGCATAGGCCATATCTGAAGCATAGAAAGTAGGCACATCTTACCCTTTAAATATCTAACAGCCATAAATGTAGGCAGAACAGGTGACACACCTGCAGGCCTCAACTCTGTGAGTGGGGGGAGGAATGTGCTGGGGACCTAGGCCTGTTGAAGAAAAATTTCCAGCCAAGTGCCTAGGCTTGGGGCTTGCCTGGGGCAATTTTCATCTCCCCCTCATTTAGGAATCCAGATACCTGCTGTTTCAGGCTGGAGGCTCCTGGGAAGTGAGGCCTCAAGTATCAGATGGAACTGGGCAGAGGGTGGAGCTTCAGGACAGGTGGAGCCCAGAGCAGGAGTCTGAGCTCCATCCTTCCATTCGCCACAGGCAGCCATGTGTCTTGTGGCACAGTGGCTTGGAAATGGAAAAAGGAAAAAACAAACAACGTAGAAACCATTCCTAGTTTCTAAACCGCCATGTGGCCATAAGGACCCTCCCCTTCAGCTCGGCAGAACCAGCTCCCAAGCTCTGGAGTTCAGCCTTATTAAGCATGACTGGGGGTGGGAGAAGCTCAACCAAGTGCATCTCCCTTCAAAAGTTTTCACCTTTGGGCTGGGGAGATTGCTTAGTGGTTAAGGCATTTGCTTGCGAAGCCTAAGGACCCAGGTTCAATTCCCCAGTACCCATGTAAAGCCAGATGCACAAGATGATGCATGCATCTGGAGTTCATTTGCAGTAACTAAAGGCCCTGGCACATCCATATTCCCTCTCTCTCTCTCTCTCTCTCTCTCTCATAAATAAGCAAATAAAAATTTAAAAACAAAGCTGACATTTTAAAAAATTAAGCTTTCACCTTTATAGAAAGCCCCTACCTGGTGCCTTCCCACTTTGGCCTCAGATGATAGCACTCATTTCAACAGGGCTTGCAACCCCAGCAGGGAGGAGTCATCCAGGCTACCAAAGAAGCAGAGGCGAGTAGATGATGGAGGATTCCAGTCCCAAGGGAGGCCTGTCTGCCTGCCTGGCCACTACCAACTCTTCACACCATTCATTCCCCTCAGCTTAGTCAGAGATGGTGAACTTAACCTCTAGTAAGAAGTGAAAGCAAGCCAGTTTTTTTCTATAAGTTGAGAGAAGCAATAGAAATACCCCAAGTGGTGCTCACAGCCAGAAAACATTCCTCCCATTTTCTCCCATAATATTATAATCATAATTTTCCTTCTCAAGATAGCACCGCTAGAGTTGCCAACTGTAACAAGGTGATAGATGTCCTGGAAAGTCCTTGAACCCCAAACTCTAGGTTTATTTCTAACTTTTATTCAAAAAATTGAATTAAAAAAGACTAAAAAGGATAACTGTTAAATTATTATGTTTATTGATGGAAGTACAGAGCCAGGGAAAGGCTCCCATGTGGCTAGAGACCCCACATGGAGGATGTAGGAAAAACCGTGGAAAGAAAAGAAAGTTGAAGGAGCTCCTGCCATGTGGGGAGCTGCAGGGGATAAAGAACCCATGCGAACAGTAAGGGTTAGGGGGCCTTCCAAGCTGGGCTCACGCTCAAGCCCAGCTGAGGGAAAAACTCACTGACAGCTGGAAGTTCCCAAGTGGTCAGAGAGCCTGCCCTCCCCTTGACAAGGTATTTGGGCTGTATTCCGGCTTAGGTGAACCAGAGGGACAGCTGGTGGGTTAAGGCTGGGAGCTGTCTCAGGAAGAGGCTAGCCCTGACACCAAGCTCTGGGGGCTGAACTTGATCAGCCACACTGTTTAAATCCTATGAACAACCTCCCTCCTGGTTGGGGTCCTGGTTGTTTATGGAAAAACAGGTCGAGGGAACTAGGCAAGAGTTAAGAATATTATTTTTGATTTCTAGCTAGTGCAGACCTTCCTGCCTTTTTCTTACTTCCAGGGGTCCAGTCACCCTAACTGTACCTCTCTCTCATCCTCTCAACTTTCTTGAATGGGGAAGCTCAAGGTAAATGCTATTACACAATGTATTCCTTCTACATCTCCCTACACAAGCTCCTAGGTTCTATCTTCCATGTGCTTTTGGTTCCACTCCAGTCTTTCTCTAGAAACCTCTATTTCTCTTAAATGAATCTCACGATGTAGGTGGTGTTTGCCACATGTGTGCATGTTTCCTGCTTTCCACATGTTTATGACTCTGCTCTAGCCTTTTCCTAGATAACAGTTTCCCCCTAAATAAACCCCAAATTTATAATTGGTCCCTAAATAAGCTCAATAATTCATAACTCACCCTTCCTGAGTCCATTTTTATTAGTTTTTTGTTAAAAAGAAGACAGGGCACAAAATTGGAATTCATAAATTTGGGGGACAACTCCTAAACTCCAAAACCCTTTATCAATATGATTATCTCCAGCTATATCCATTTCCTGAAAACAACATAACTATTCCTTATGCTCAAAAGTACTTTTGTTCACTCTTCTTATCTGTTCTTTTGTTTGTGGACACTTAGGTGGTTTCATAATTTAGTTGTTGTGAAAAGAACTTAAATAAACTTTTTCCAAAAGTCAACATATCAGAGATACTCACATCAGTGTTTGCAGAAACAGTTTTTTTCTGTTTTTCCATGCTTTTCTCATGTGGCATGCTAGGCCCCTCCCACTCAGCACCCTGAGGTGCCTCAGCTGAATCCCCTGGCTCTAAGCTCTCAGCACTGCTGACAGGATCTGTGTTGACTTGCACAGGTACTATGCTTGTTTATGCAGAAATCTCTGTGTTTACCACGGATGACTTACCAAGACTGAGCCTGGGTTTTCTGACCTGGCCTAAAGAGACCATTTGTGAGAGTCAAGAAGAAATTAACAAACATTTCTAGAGCATCTGAAAGAATTGTGAACATCGGCAATGTGCCCAGTGAGCTGTGAAAATGTCGGCTCTCATTCTCGTTTCATGTTTCTGCAGTGACAAGTTCTCAATACAGATTTTAAGGCATTTGTGATGTGCTTCAAGGGGAACACAGTACAATGATTTTATTTTTTTCATTTAATTAAACATATTCTTAATCTGCTAAGATTGAAGCGACTTTACTTTCCATACTTCACACACATAGATCACACCTTTCTTTAAGATTGACTCATATTTCTGAATTAACTCTGGATGCTACTTGCTGAGCTCAGAAATAAATTTATTTCCATCTTTAATCACTCAATTCTGTATGTTTACTCTTTCCTCAGTTTCCATTATCTTTTTCTTTTTACCTAGCTTCCCTATACTTCATGCTATTATGTATAATTTGCCTCTAACTGGTTTTTAAATAAGGAAAAAGATATGTCAGATAGCTTTATTATAGGTGATAAATGATAAAGACATATGTTATAGATAGCTGAAAAGATGGATGGAAAAAGATGGAATTAGCCTTAGCCCATTAGCTGATGGATGGACAATGAAGATGTGGCACATATACATAACAAAGACTTATTTGGCTCTAAAGAAAATGATATTATGAAATTTTCAGGAAAATGGGTAGGTCTAGAAAAGATTATTCTAAGTGAGGTAACTCAGACTCAGATATTCAAACACCACATGTTCACTCTTTTTTTAAATTTTTTTTTTATTGGTTCATTTTTATTTATTTATTTGAGAGTAACAGAGAGAGAGAGACAGAAAGAGGCAGATAGAGAGAGAAAGAATGGGCGCGTCAGGGCTTCCAGCCTCTGCAAACGAACTCTAGACACGTGCGCCCCCTTGTGCATCTGGCTAACGTGGGTCCTGGGGAATCAAGCCTTGAACCGGAGTCCTTAGCCTTCACAGGCAAGCGCTTAACTGCTAAGCCATCTCTCCAGCCCACATGTTCACTCTTACATGTGGATCATAGCTTCAGAATTTTTAGACTTGTATGTGAGTTGGATAAGAGTCAATAGTAGAGACCAGGCAGCTAGAAAGGGGCCATGAGGGTGGGAGGAGAGGGGAGGACTTAGGGGGGATATAGTAGATATGAAAGTAGAGTGGAATGCTGGGGGGTGGGGGTAGAATGGTCTAAGTGATTTCAGAGGAGGGGATGTAAGAGAGAAGGAGGTAGGAAGGTTAGTCAAAAAAAAAAAAAGAGGTTATGGATAAGCCATATTCTTTGCTAGCTGATTTTAAAAACATGTAAAAGTTATAAGGGAAGGTTTGAGCAGGAGTGCCCTGGTGGAATGCATAATGCTGCACCCAGAGGCCATAGCCTTGTTACAGAAAATTTCCAGTGCCAGGTGTAGGACACCTCCCAACAAGTTGTTTGTCAGCTATTTGGATTTGTTTTTAAATAAAAGTGAGGGCTGGAGAGATGGCTCAGCGGTTAAGACACTTGCCTACAAAGCCTAACTACCCAGGTTTGATTCCCCAGTGCCCATGTAAGGCTAGATGGACAGTGGTGCATGCATATGAAATTTGGAACAGCGAAAGACTCTGGTGTACCCATTCTTTTGGTCCTTCTTCTCTCCTTCTCCCTCTGCTTGGAAATGAATAAATGAAAATATTTTTTAAGAAATTAAAGATAATGAAATGTACAGGAAATGTTATTACTCACACAACATGAAACATTGAGTCTAATAATGGCATGCAAAAACACATGCTCTATTTTTAACTTTCTCCTAATTTCTTCATGTGTACATGCTTTAGCACAAATTCTATAAGTAAGATTTTATTTTACATACTATTTTAAAGAATTTTTTCAGTAAAGCTACAAAATTTATCCCTCCTTAAGAGGAGGACCATCCTGGGTTGGAGAGAAGCATCTAGGAGAAAAAGGCTTCTGGCTTTAAAAGATGACTGTCCCAAGTTCTGAGGCCACGTGTCGGAATCCCAACACCCTGGGTACAAGGTAACTGTGGCTCTCACAAACTGCGGCTGAACTTGGAAGTATTTATAGAATACCCAGTTACATAAGATGCACAACTGTAAATGTCATTAGAAAAGAGTGCTGACAGGGTGGACTCCTGCCGTGCACTGGGACCATTTGTCCACATTGCATAAGCTACTGGTGGTGTCATCCTCACCCCTCACCCCTTTCACCCACTGCCAGATAGTTGGCAAAAAAACATCCCCTGCACAGCAATCTTTCCCTTATCCTCCCAGTCCAGGACTGTCACTGCTCTAAAAATAATATTACCCTCCTACTCTAAAGTATGCCATGGCAAAACTAGATAAGAAATAATCGTTCAGATGTCTGACATTTACAGTATGACAGAAATCACATTTATTTTAAAAGGGGGTCAATGTCTGCTTTTGACACATAATTTTCTTCCTGTCAAAAATTGAATGATAATGTCAAGCCACTTATGCTAAGTCACAGTTCTGGAGAAATGTTTGGGGCCACATTTAATGACAGGAAGTAAGTAAATCAAAGTCCCCACTCAATCTGAAGCTGATGGAACTTGGAAATTCACACCTGGCAAGGGATACATGAGTCAAGCTCAAATTAGGGTCATGTGTGCTTCAGATTCATAGCTGCCATATTTGGGCATTGTGAGTTATTTTTAACCTCATAGTAACATGGCAGATGTACCATCTCAGCTCCACAAATGGATGAACTAAGCCATAAAAAACAGAGAAGTTTGACTTCAAGACCAGTATTAGTAAACAATCACAGCTCAGATACATTTCAGTATCAAGCACACTGCCTTTGAAACTGAAAAGGGAATTTTCCTTGCCAATACACCAATATGCCAAAGCACCAATAACGTTAGAGTGCTCTGATTCTTGTCTTATGAATTTAAAGAATTAAAATCCATAGACGAGAGGGTAAGCTTTAAAGAGACTAGCTTAAGAGAAGGAAAGCAAGGAAAGTCAGAGAGCTCCTGCCATGCAGAGGTTCAGGAGGGGTTGAGAGCCCATGTGGGAGGAAGGGAGAGGTCTTCCCTTACTCAGCTCAGCTAGGTGGAGACAAGGAAAGCTTATCAGAACCTCAAAGTTCAGTATCGAGCCAAGAGACCTTGTCCCTGGTACACATACATTTATAACATTACGGTGGTGCATTTTGCCTTCAGGCGAGGGTGAGTCTGAGAGACAGCTGACTGGTTGGGGCTAAAGGGTGTCTCAGAAAGAGGGGCTGAACTTCACTAACCACAATGTCTGCATTAGATTTAAATTCTAAGAAAGGAGACCTCCTTCCCAGGAGAGGATCAGGTTGTTTATGGAAAAACAGATCTAGGGAACTCCTTTCGGCGAAGTCAGCCCATCCTTTGATCTCTAGTAAAGTGGAGATTGTGAGGATAGACATTCCTGTCTTTATTTTAGGGACCCGGTCATCCTAACTATCTAAAAAAGCTACATGAATCCCTCTTAAAACCAGTAAGAGGTGCTGGAGAGGACCCATAGAAAGAAGATGCAGAAGGGGGCGCATGCATCTGGAGTTCATTTGCCATGGCTGGAAGCCCTGGTGTGCCCATTCTCTCTTTTTCTCTCCCTCCCAAATAAGTAAATAAGAAAAATATAAAAAATAAAATAAAAAAATAAACCACAAGAGTTGAACATGTGCTGCCCTCCCAGCCTGTGGAATTAGAAACTTAAAGTCAATGGAAGAAGCAGATGAGAGCAGGAATCCACTAACATGCAGCTCTTACCCTCCACCAGCCAGTAACACACCAGCAATGTGGAGACAAAGACATGAAAAGGCCATCTCTAATCAGACAGATTCTGTGTAGCTGGTGCAGAATCTGACAAATGCCCTGCTGGACTGACTTCGCATCATGTCACCAAAAATAAGAGATGTTTCAATAATGGTGAGAGAAGGCTGGAAGCTATTAGCCCTCTGCCTTGGGGGAAAGCCAGGCAGCTTCCATGCTAGGAAACCTTCCAGAGGTCACCAGTACATTTGCTGGGTAAAGCATTATGGGAACTTTGATAAGAAATGATCCAAGTTCTGGTTTTCATTCTACCTAGAAAAAGATAGCTTCTCATTATTTGATGATAACTTTATCCTCTTTTTGTTTGTTTGTTTGTTTTTATGGTAGGGTTTCACTGACCTTGAATTTGCTATGTAGTCTCTGGCTAGCCTCGAACTCACAGCAATGTGAGTAGGTAGCCTAGGTTGGAGTACCAAGGTACTGAGTGCTGGGATTAAAGGTGTGTACCACCATGCCTGGCAGAGAGAAAGAAAGAGATAGAATGGGCATATCAGGCCCTCTAGCAGCTACAAACTTCAAATGCATGCACCACTTTGTGTATCTGGCTTTGTGTAGGTACTGGAGAATCAAACTTGGGTCATTAGGCTTTGCAGGCAAGCTCCTTAACTTCTGAGTCATCTCTTCAGCCCAACTTTATCTTCTTTATATTGAAAGTATTTCCCCAAAACTAAGCCTGTACCCAAATTCCCTGTTTGCTAGCATTCTTTACCATCACATGTAAATATAACTTTGCCTGACAAATACATTGTTAACCTGATCAGATTAAAGAGCTTAGAATATTGAGAAGCACAGCTCTGGGTATTTCCACAGTGGATTAACTGAGACTGGAAGATCTGTCCTGACTGTGGACAGCCCCATCCCCTTGGGCTGGGAACTGAGTAGAATAAAAGGAAAGAAGGAGGGCTGGAGAGATGGCTTAGCAGTTAAGTGCTTGCCTATGAAGCCTAAGGACCCCGGTTCGAGGCTCGATTCCCCAAGACCCACGTTAGCCAGGTGCACAAGGGGTGCACACAACTGGAATTCACCTGCAGTGGCTGGAAGCCCTGGCATGCCCATTCTCTCTCTCTCTCTCTGATTCTTTGTCTGTTGCTCTCAAATAAATAAATAAAAATAAACCAAAATTTTTTTAAAAAAAAGGAGGAAGTCAGCTACCACAAGCATTCTCTCTGTGCCTCCTGGCCATCAAGAAGGGAGCTGCTCTGTTCTGCTATACTCTCCACACCACAATGGGCTGTGGCCTTTAAATCTGTGAGCAAAATAAATCCTTCCTCCCTTTGGTTCTTATCTGAGGGTTTTGGTGGCAGTAAAGAAAACCAGTGTAGTAGTCTCACTGTGGGTCATGAATAGAGCAAAGGAAAAGGCATTTCCGGTTACTTATCAGGAACTGCAAGGTGGTCTCAGCCCACATGCTGCAGCTCTCATTACCCCTTGTCCTCCTCACATGCAAATGGTGCCATGGAGAAGGTTAGAGGAGGTAGTGAGTTCCTATCCATGCCATTATTTAATCACAAATCATGAATGTCCCCCCAGTATGTTGTTTCTTGTGGTGAGTGGTATAATTTAACATTTTACAGTACTTTCATTTTGGTGACATCCAATGTGAAGGTCAGGATAAAGCCAAGATGTTTGGAGACCAGGAAACCTTGAATTTCAGCAACAGCATCTGGGAATTGAGTTCCTGGTTTCCTTGGCTACAGGGTGGAGAAACTGGTACACCATAGTCAGGTGCAGAACTTGATGGGCATTTTAATATTTCAAGTAAAGTGAGGGCTGAAAAGGAAGGAGCATTGGCTTAGACTGATTTATATCATAACAGGCTGAAAACAAAATTGTCAGTACATGAAAAGTATGTGTATGTTACCTAACATGGCTTTAAGAATGAAGAAATAGAAAAAGTACATCAAAGATATTATGCTTATTCAAAAGTAGAAAGATGTCCAGCATAGTTGAGATGCAATAAATCAAGGCCCAATAATCCTGCTTATTGTTCTATTTGAATTAATAGTGAATTTTTGATGTCTCCAATGAGAAAAATGTTCACAGACTACCTTATAAATAATGTGTCATTATTTTCATATCAATTATGCCAATTTAGTTTGAATTTTCATCAAACCAGCCATCTGACTAAATTCTGTAAGATTTCAGCCTAACAAATATGTACTTATATTTGGAGACAATGGATTAAACAGTGTCATTTTCTGAGTACCTACACTGATTGAGAAAATGAAGTCATGCCATGCCAGGGATCTGTCTACCACTTCAGAAACACATGTAGTGTTTGTGGGCATTGAGCTGGGTTTCTGCTTCTGCTTCTGCAGATCCAGTCTTGCCATTAACCATCAGCCATCACCAGCCATAGCAAGGTCCCTTCCTTGAGTCATTCTTCTGAACCTGAAAAGTGTGTGTTACAGATCAATCAAATTATGGTGTGAATGAAGATATCACCACTCATAAAGACCATGCGGGACCAGAGGCTTCTTCAAGGTTTGTCTTTGCTTTCAGAAACATTCCTTCTTGCTCCTTCACACTGTGCAGAGCAAACATCTTAGGACTGTGGATTTAATTAAAGCATCCTGCAATATGTTTACTGCCTGGAAAAATTACCCTAATCAGTTCACAACTGATACCTTATAATTATCTCCATCATGTTCATAGTATTCATTCCAAGAAATTAACTCATCCATTCTTTAACATTAAACCTATTAAGATACAATAATCAAAGGCTGATTTGGTCAAGTGGTTTAAAGATGGAAACATTATACTGGTTAATAAAAGCATATTCTTGGGCTGGAGAGATGACTTAGCAGTTAAGGTGCTTGCTTGCAAAGCCAAAGGATCTTGGTTCAATTCCCCAGGACCACCCACATAAGCCAGATGCACAAGGTGGCACATGCATCTGGAGTTCATTTGCAATGGCTAGAAGCCCTGGCATGCCCATTCTCTCTCTCTCTTTCTCTCTCTCTGTCTCTCTCTCTCAAAATAAGATATTTTTTTAAACAAGAAGGCAAAGTAACTTTGTTTGATTTCTTATTCCTTGAACCTCTTTTTCTAAGATTTTTTTTTTTAGATTTTTTATATTGATGTAATCTGATGGTTCTATTTAAATCCCTCAAAGGAAATGTTTCCTCTTATCCATGTGTATAGATAGGTCTATCTGTTCTTTGTCCATTTTCTACCTGGTCAGTTCTGTGTGGGCTACAGGGGACCTGAGAGTTTCCTGTGCTTCTGTGTGGCAGAGTCAATCCCCTGTCCTCCCCATGCATTGTCCCTTATCTGACTATGTGGAATAGTCTATGTGGAATCTCATGGTTTTAGATGCCATCTAGCCTGGGGAACAGGGTTTTCCATTTGAAGGAATTCCCAGTGCAAGGGCTACCCAAAGCAGTTCAAAAATTAAATTAGCTTCTTTTCATGCCACTTATCCCATCTGGTTTTGACTACCCTGAACAGATAGTTCTGGTCTTCACACATGTGTTTTGCTTTGTTTATTTAGAGGAAGGAAAGTATGTGTGAAGCTGTGAGGATGCATGTGTGGGCTAGACTGCTGATTAAGCCCACCACCTTCCCCCACTGGGCCATCACAGTGGAAAGGGGAGGAAAGAACCAAGAGGCAAGAGTAGAGAGGGAAGTTGCTGAGGTCCCCAGATACCCATGCTGTGGGCTTCTTCTTAGAAAAGGATCTCCAGTATCCCTCTGGACACCTCCCCAGGGAAGGTTTGGAGGAGGCAGGGTACCAAGTGGTAGGGACACTGCCACCCAATATATGGTTCATTCATTCACTATTTCCTGTATTTTTTCCAAGTTTTCACTTCTTGTTTCTTCTGCACAATGCTAAGTATGGTTTATTTTTTTCTTTCTTCCTGGGATTACACTTAATTTTAGTTCTGTGTTCTAGCCAACTAGAAGCTTGTCACCTTTTTATTATGAGGCATTCTCTATTTAATCTGGTCAAGAAAATGGGACTTCGTCATAAAATTGTAGATATGAGTTCCACCAGCCAATGCAAAGATTAATTTTTTAAACCATCACCCCATAATTTCTTTATAATCATAATATAGCCACTTAAATGTTACAAATTATTCTCTGCAAAAATGTGAACTAATATGGTAACTATGTGAGGTGATGAATATGTGAACTGGCTTGATTACAGTGACTAGCCACAATGTTACCAGAACATCAAGCTATATATACATGTAACTTTTATTTGCCAATTCTATCTCAATAAAGGCAATAAAGGTAGAGGGGGGAAAAGTAGCTCCTAGAGATCCAGTGTCTATGTTTCTACCTCATTGTAAAGATGAGTTCCTGGTCTTTTAGGCAGACATACTGAGCACCAACTTTATTTCTATGTCATTTGTTTTTCTTCTGCCTTATTTTCTTTTTATTACAATTCTTTGATTAAGTTTTACATATTTTTAGTGATAATGGTTTAGTGGAGCTCACTGAAATATATATTTTAAATTTAGCTAAGTCTTTTTGTGGTTTATGAAGACAAGAAATAGATGTCAAATAACAGACAATCAAATGAACTGGACTGGCTGATTTCAATGTTCTCCTGCAGGGGAATGCTAACATGGAACAAAGACTCGGTGGCCTGAATCCTTATGCTAATGTAAGATGTTTGGTATAACAGGTACTCAGTGTATCTTGATGATGCCATGTTGCGATAGAACACATTAAATCTGAGTGGAACTGTATTTCTGTGAGGTACCTGGAGGTCTTGATCTTCTGGGGATGAACTGGTTTTCAGTTTGCCTCAAGCACAGTGGATCTAGTCCATTGTGGGTGCTGCACAGTGAATAAGCCATTTGTTTTGGATTCAGAATCACATACACCACATGGAGGTTTTCATTTGTGAGATCATTATTTACTCAGAAGTCTTAGAAGATAGAAATATGTTGACATTTAACTATTTTTCCTCAAATGTTTTTATGACAGTCATTAAACTTTCCCCAGGAAGAATATTATAAATACATCATGAACAGCAAGTCACTCCTTGAGGGCTGATGCTGTCACTACTTAGTGTTTGGGGACTTGGGTGGGACAGAGTTACCATTCCTATAAACTTGACTCCGTTAACAGGTTTAACACACCTTTCTTTACTGTGTCTTATGGTGAGAAAGTAATCCTAATGCAGCTACTGCCTGAAGAAAAGTAGAGCCCAGATTTTGTGTTTTGTTGTGAATGATTTAGCTCTTAAATCCCCCAGGTCAGGGAACAGAAGGAACTTGGTATTCATGAGTTTCTCTGGACCATAATGACCTAAGAAGTGGTTTTAAATGTCAGGCTAGGCTCTAGTAGGAGAAGTTCAAATGAGCGGGCAGCAGGGAGCCACTGAGAGCACTTTGAACAGAAGGCTTCTTATAGGAGCTCTACTTTAGGAAGATTAGTGAGGCAGGGGATAGAGAGGGGGTAGGAAATCAGATTCTGAGAAACCAGGGACAAAGCTGGGCAAATGAATGGTCTTCATAAAGGCGTTGAGGTCTTGGACTAGGTTGCGACATAAAGAAAAAAAAAAAAAAAGAGAATACCAGTGTTGTGGGGAGGAAATCCTACTTCTCTGTAGTTTCTCCATCCTGCAGAATGCCAAGTCCAAGAACCCATCACAGCTCTGAGGACCAGAAGTCCCTCAAAAGGATAGCATTCACAGAATAGGGAAACAATAGTGAGAAAACAACCAACAAAATTTCATCAAACAGATGAGCTTTGGTAAGATAATAAACAACTTTTGAGTAGAAATTCACATGCATCTCACACATGATGAAAGACAATCATATCCCTAGACCAGTGAGCCACAATCACAATCTTAGAAATTTCCTCCTATGTCAGACAAGACTACTAGAAGTTATTTAATAGTCTAGAGAATAATCTAAACTTAACTATTGGCACAAAGACGAGCAATGCAGAAGTCTGAGCATATGAAGAAGGTGTCCATGTCTAACTCTTTTATAAGCCCATGTGTGAAACCTGGCAGACAGGAACAGTGAAACTTCCTCCTGCAAACATCTAGCAATGCTGGTACTGCAGTGCTGTTAGTGTCTGTAGGACCATGAAGCCAACTAGCAGGAAGGGACTTTAGTTTGCTGATGCATCAAGAAAAATAACATTCATGGGAATTGTAAAGAAAGAAAGAACTTGTTATTTGCACAGTGCATGGTTGTCCGTCTAGAAAATCCAAGTAAATCTCCCAGTCATTAGAGATGACAGCAGAGGGAAGCAGTCACAACAACACATGTCCTGCAGCCGCAGCCTTGTCACAAAAATGAGGTGGATATGCTAGGGAAATGGCTTAGTGGTTAATGTGCTTGCCTGCAAAGCCAGAAGTCCTAGGTTCAGTTCCCCAGGACCCACGTAAGCCAGATGCACAAGGCAGAACATGTGTCTGGAGTTTGTTTGCAGTGGCTGGAGGCCTTGGTGTGCCTATTCTCTCTCATGTCTGCTTCAGTCTCTCTCTCTCTTGAATAAATAACTTTTTTAAAAAAGATGAGGTGGAGAGTGACTGAGAAAAACAATGCTAACTCCCACCCTCCACAAGCGTGCACACACATATATATACCCATTTGCACACACACACACACACACACACACACACACACACACACACACACTTTCCCAAACACGTACAAACATGCAGACCTACATGCATTCACTCCACAGACACATGTACACATGCAAAATAAACACACACACAGAGGATAGGCCGGTTAAGGTAGACTATGTCTATAATGTTAACACTCTGGAGGGGGTGGAGCCAAGATCTTGAGCCTGAGGCCAATGTGGTATAACAGCAACACCTCATCTCAGGGGTAAAAGTTACCAGTAACACACTTGGTTTTCACTTGGTTATACAGAAACTGGTGCCAGCTCAGGTTGGTGGGTAAATTACAATTTATTCAGCTATGTTTCTTAATGTGTGCAGGAGCTGAATCACAAAGAATTGTCAGTAAATGATTCTCAGGTCTCTAGCATTATGAAGTAGGTTAACGAATGTTTGCAGCAGAGGCTCCTTGATTCCTTTGACTGTCTCTACTTTGGGGAACATCCATGGTACACAACAGGTGTCCCTCAGAACAAAGGGGTAGCTGTGATAGCACAGGTGATACCTTAGCAACTGCGCTGTGTGAAAGGCACAGGTTTTCTGCAATCCCTGCATGAAAAATAAAAACTGTGCTATAAGTTCACTGGGAAATATTTACAGAGTGAACATGTTCCTCCTGTGATCTCGCTCACATTCATTAGTGTTCATGGGAAATTCTTTGCATGCAGATAATTCCAGATGAAACCTATGTGGGAACAGAGCCAAGTTATCTCTCATTGCACCTAACGTTCTGATGTCACCAGCTATGAGAAACTCAGTATCCACCCTGACTCTGCTTCACTCAGGCATCTGTTGAGAGGCTCTTGTAGGCAGCACCGTCTTCCTGGTAGAGGAGCTCAAGGCTCGCTGTGGAACAAGTGGTCAGTGGAATGAAGGCGTGGTCTCACCACCAGATGGATGGCACAGGTGTGTCCAGCGGGTCCCAGGGGAAGCAGGTATACCCAGAGATGAGGCTTAACTTGAGAACAGTTGGTCCCACTTTTCACAGATAAGGAAACAAAGGCACAGAAAAGAAATACTACCTGTCTGAAGCTACTCGCGAGTGTTCTTCCCACTGCACTGGGGATTAATCATGAATTTTTAGCACTATATTGAAACAAGTGATGCTTGGGTAATGGAGTAACATCTTAATAGAATAAGGGTAGATCAACTGGGGCTCGTGAGGCTTCCACCACCCATGGAGTTAATGGTAATTAATAGTTGCTGGGGAGGAGACATTTTCTTTAGTGGTGTAGCCACTGGCAAGTTGTCCATACTGCAGTAAATATCCTCCCACACAAGCTCATGCAAGCAACCCTAAGTTCAGTGGGTCAAAAAAAAAAAAAAAAAAAGATACAAAAGTAGGAGAGGGGCATGTGGGAAGAGGAAGAGCTCATGCAAACAACCCTAAATTCAGTGGGTCAAAAAAAAGATACAAAAGTAGGAGGGGGCATGTGGGAAGAGGAAGAGGATCAGCAAGAATAGGCAAGGCACAAGAGAGGCTAATGGGACGTTGCACTTTGAATGTGAAGAGCTCTCCATAGACTCATGCATTTGAGTATTTGGTCCCCAGCTGGTGGTGCTCCCTGGCAGTTGTGAACCACAAGGAGGCAGAGCTTCACTGGAGGAAGTGGGTCATTGTGGAGGGCCATGCCCCACTTGCGCTTTTCCCCTCTGTTTCCTGTCTGGATGCAACATCTTGACCAGCCACCTCCCATTTCCGCAGCAGCAGTGCCTTCCCTGCCATGACTCAATTTGCCCTCCAGTCACTCCCACCATTCCTTTCCAGTGACTCTTCCCATACTTATGAGCCCAAGTAGACCCTTTACTTTCTCCAGCTGCTTCTTGTATTTGGCCACAGTAGTGAGTAAAGTACATACAGGGGGTGGATATGATTTACTTATTTGATAAATTTCAAAAGTAAATATATTTAAAACAGAGTAAAAGCAGATAAATCAATGTGAATAATGGCTGAGAGGTAAAGTGGGTAACGAAGTGATGAAAAAAGGGATTTAGTGACATTTAGCTGACTTGGGGTTCCCTGTTTTGTTAATATACCTTTTAATATATTCCTTTAATATACTCCTCTAATGGCTCTTTTTAATAGATTGTATAAAAATATGCTCATGAAATGAGTGTAAATAAAAATTTAATTCATTTAAACCAGTGAAAAATGAGACCATCATATGAGATCTTTCACTCCATTCATTACTTTATACCTCAAAAAGTCCACTACCATTTTTGTAAAAGATGACTAAGTTAGCCATGTTTAGTCACCATAACATAAAGGGGGAGCAAGCGAAATTTCTAGTCCTCAAGGTAACTTCTACCAGCGTTACACAACTAAAAACAATCTTAGAAATCAAATCACAAAGCAGAACAATGATAGAGAAAATGTAGAAGGACAGAAAAGGACTCGTGAATGAACACAACTCCCTGGGGACTCCGGTAGTCCCGACTCAGACCCCATCACTGTCAGTATCACAGACCTAATGTGAAGAATCTCAATGTCTTCTTCCTGCTCTGAAAAATGGGGGAGGCTGCTGCCTTTGACATACCTCTCTGAAACATGAGATATTGGAAATTCACACCCCAAAGTTAATGTATAGATAGATCACATGCTTTTATGACTTCACTGATGTAATATGAGCCTTGTAATATCTCACAAGGTGTGTTTTATTCCTGCTAATTTGTATCATGTGACGATTAAGAAGCTACATGATTGCCTTAAAAATGCCCTGCTATTTCCTGGAAACAGTAAATTTCTGGACCTGCTCTTGTCACTGGTGTGAGTCTAATATCTTTAACAATCTGCATTCCCTAAGAGATGGGTTTGTAACAAGTAGACCGACCCTCAAGCTGGGCAGCTGAGTACCTGAGCACCCAGCTGAGTATCTGTTGTCTGAGCGCCACCTAGTGGCTTCTCGGAGAATTATCAGAGGCAGTCTTGCTGGAACACTCTACATTTGCAAGTTAAACTAAAAGGTTGAGAACTGGGGTTGGAAAGGTGGTTCAGTGGTTAAAAGCACTTGCTTACAAAGTCTGTTGGCCCGGGTTAAGTTTCCAAGTACCCACATAAGAAAGATGTCAAAAAGGTGGTTGGTATGCATTTGCAGTGGCAAGACACACACACACACACAAAGAGAGAGAGAAAATTTTTTTAAAGGCTTAAAATAAACACATGTCTGAAGATACAATTATCTTACAACTGGCCAAAATTCAAAGTGTCTGAGCCTGTGCCCCTAGGCAAATTGTACAATAAAAATTGAAAGACCAACACTGCTAGCTCCAAGCCACAGCTGAGGAACTGGCAGGGCAAGACTTCATAGGAGTTCACTTCTAGCAGACCAGAAGATAAAGTGGGCATCAAAGATACAGCATGCTGGTAAAGAAACAGTAGTTTCATTTCTCCCCACACTCTTAGAAAAGTTAAGAGGTTGGAGCCAATTGCCTGATATCCATGTGCCTGCCCTGAGCCACATTGTGTTTCCCAAGCTCCAACTAGGAAGACAATGCTGCCACCTTGGGCCCTGTGGTCACTTCATAGTGTATCTCCTCAGGCTGGGCTGAGACTCAGTTCTACAGCAGAGATTAAGTGGACAAGATGAGAAGCCTACAGACATTCCCTCAGTAAGTGAGTGAGGAAGCTTAACATGACTGGGGACAGGCACACATCATCTCCCTGAGGCAAAGTGATCCTCCCTCCCAAAACTATGTTACCCACCTCATTGTACTCATAAGGGAAGGCAGCTCTCACCCTGGATATTAGATAGAACCTCTTAAAACTTCAAAGTCATGCAAGTCAGAAAGGATCACCAGAGGGAAGGGGGGCCATTGGTATCATTGGTGGGATACTGGAACAGGAAGCAGCACTTAGGGAAAACTAGTGACATCCAAATACTCTATAGACCCTTGTTAGTGAGGACCTGATCAGCTGGCCTCTTGTGTTGTTAAAGACATGTTTAAATTTCAGTATGGATATTATTCCATAAAAAAACCATAAGAAAATATCATAAAATATGTATTGGCCTTTAATGAGCCAGAGAGATAAAACATGCTTAATTTAAGGAAGCTCTTTCTACTATAAAGCAACTATTACACTGTAATAGGATAGGGTTTTTATACCAGAGGACCTTTGCCTCTTTTCAAAAGAGAAAGCACATATTGATCCTAAGCTTCTTTTAACTTCACCCAAAGCACTCAGCCAAGTTTACAGGTATCCTTGAGGGGTGGCTGCAACAAAACTCTTTCCCAACCAGCTGCTGTTTCTCTTTAGAGTCCCTTCCTAATTCATTAGCAAACAAAAAAAAAGTACAAAGCCATCTTACATTTGCATTTGTCTCCATAAGACTTTAAATCCATAGCACAAAGACTGGGAAAATGGCTCAGTCACTAAAATGCATGCCTTAGATGCATGAGGATATGAGCTCAGATCCCCAGTACCCACTTAGGCTGCTAGGTGTGGCAGAACATGCTCAGAGTCTCAGTGCTGGGGAGGGGAAGGCAGGAGAATGCTTGGTGTCTAGTTACTATAACCATTCAGTCAGCACTGGATTCAGCTCAAAAAATTAGATATAGGGACTGGGCAGATGGCTGAGCAGTTAAAGGTGCTTGCTTGAAAAGTCTGACAGCCCAGGTTTGAATCCCCAGGACATATGTAAAGCCAGATGCAAAGTTGTGCCTGTGTGGCACATCTGTATGTCACACACATACAAACACACACACTATACATGCACATGGGAAAAAATACCCACCGCACAAGAATCTCACAAGATGCACACTCTTCAGGAATCGTGATGCCTTGGGTCCTTCTCTGTGCATGCGTCAGCAGACTGTTACTAGCCTGGTAGGTGACATTAATGTGGACATCTCTCAGAGAATGTGGTTTACCATGCCCAGCCCACTGGATGTATGAAAACCCATAATTAAACACCAGAAGAAGAGTAACATGTAGTTAGGTGGGATTTTGGTACAAGAAAACCACAGCAAGGTGCCTTGTAATGTTTTATTAGATGAAAGCAAGAGAAAACAGGGAACCTAGGCCACACAGGCCCTAAGGAGCTACAGAAGGAGTCCATAGCTACACCCTTTAGGCTCCCAGTGTCACCCACAGGACTGCAGCAGCTTCGAGCAGACTATGCCACATGCTAGCCACACCTAGGCATTGTGCCCAGACATCTCACCTGCCCTCTCTCAGGATACCCTCCAACAGCTGGCATCTACCCTCAGACACACAAGTTTTTCAGCCCTATGGAAACAATAGCTTTACTCTTAAACATAAAATTATAATCACCAAGTGCAAAGATTAGAAGCAGTCATCTATCTGCTCCCATGTGACATCATCCAGCCCTGACATCCACTTGGCACAGCACACAGTATTCCTACAACTTCTAAGCTTCTCTCCCCTCCCTCCAGGCTGGGGAAAGCCCCTATTCAAGCAGATGCAGAGGTGGATGCTGGGATGAGCTTAGGTTTGGCTTGCTGGGGAGAAGTGATGTCTGGTATCTTTTCCCCATGTTTGTACACGCTGACGGTGACATCAATTTTCTCCCCTCCATATTTGTTCTTGACATTGATGCTGTACTTGCCGGAGTCCTCCGCTGTCACACCCTGGATGGTGAGGCTGGCATACTTGGACTGTTCCATCTTCACCAGGAAGTGCTCACCCTGTTCAATGTCCTTGTCGTTCTTAAACCAAACCACTTCTGGGTCAGGGTTTCCAAACACTGTACAAGTCAGGTTCAAGGTCTTCGAAGGTAAGAAGTGGGTAGAGAAGGAGAATTAGAAGGAAAGAATACTCTACGCCTAAAGAAGAACAGCTTGGTCAGGCTCACTGACACCTATCAGCCACTTGTTCAGTCAATGGCCATTCCCAGACAGAGGCCCCATGTCATGAGGGAGCACAAGGGGAAAACCTGTGAAAATGGTTCTGTTTATTCTGTTCTACCCCAAGCCTGAGTGCATTAAGCATGGGGCGGTGAATAAGTTCTACCATTTGCATATTTAGCCTGCTTGTAAATTTTCTTTATATTTAGACTTCCGGATCTGCTCTACCATTTCTGGCAAATCCAGAGAATATATCGTCTATACCTACCAACTCAGCTGCAGCAGCTGCATGCCTGATGCTGGTTGAAAACACCTTCAATGTATGATTTAAAAAAAAAAAAAAAGCCGTTGCTACATTCCCAGATAAGTCTTTTGGGGATACCAATGGCCATTACATCTTAGGACACTAAACAGAAGGTCTATAAATTTTACATTTTGGCCAAATAAAAAGTCCTTTCAAGTACCTTTATCCCTTGTGACATTGAGTTAGAATCACAGAACAGCTGGAAAAGTGGTGATTAAGTATCAATAACTCCACTGACAAAATTAACACTCTAGAAAGTGCTTCCATTCTGTATTCCAAAATGACCTGGGGAACTGGCACAGAGGTTTTCTTTTCTTAGAAAAGTGTGACTGTTTGCACTTACAGGAGATGATAGCTCATGCTCACACATATGGGAGCTGGCCTGCCTCCTTGCTCAGGCAGAACCAAGTGACAACAAGCTGTATTGACCCCAAGCTCCTAGTAACAGGTTCCCAAGTTGGGCAGCATGACTGTGGCCTTTTGTTTTTTTTTTTTTTGTTTTTTTTTTTTTTTCCTTTTTCATTTCTTGGTGCTAGGAATAGAACTCAGGGCCTTTCACATGCTGGCTAAGTGTTCTATCACTCAGCTATATGTCTAACCCAAATATTAAGCTACTCTGCCCTCTGATTGCAGGGGTTATAAGAGGTCAAGGAAGGGCAACGTGGAGAAAGGCAACTCTGAATGGCCTGAAGGCCAAGCAGTTCTCAGTCTTCCATGTGCCCAACTACAAGGTGAGGGTTGTTTCATTCCCATTTCCCTCCATAGCTATCTGCTCTCACCTTGCCTTCCATTATGGTCACCACATCAGGTAAGCCGCCAATCACCTTGCCACGATCTGCAACAGGAAGGAGCCAGGTTAAGAAGGTCTGGTCAAGCTACTCCTGTGAGAGGCCCTACACCTGACATCAGGAGGCACCAGGATAGAAATGGGTAAGGTTGCCCACACGGTCCAGAAAAGGACAGGAAAAGAAAGTTATGTCTGTGGTAGAGGAAGAGATCAGAGGCCATGGGGAAACAAGGGCTAGCTTGGTGCAGGGCTGGAGGGTGACCAGTGGCTCCAAGGAAACTGGGATGGGAGCCAGCTGGACAGAAAAGGATTCCAGGCAGGGAGAGCCACACTCATGACTTGGACAGAAGGAAAGGGAATATAGTGGAAAGAGATGGAAACAGGAGTACAGGATGCACTTAAATCAGGGTGAGAAGGTTTTCTACCTGCCAGCTGGTAGGCAAAATTAGCCATGTGAAATATGCAGCCCCTTGCCCCACCCATCCTTGTTATCACCTAACATGTACTTACTCTTCTCTGCAAAAGCAGCCGCCCTAGAAATCACAGGGAGAAAACAGGGGAGAGAAGAGACACAGAGAGAGAGAGAGTCATGAGAACTGCTACTGACCAAAGTACGCCACATATACAAGAGTTTTGCTAATAGTGAGAACAATGAAAGAAGGAATCAACTTGCTTCTCTTGGAAACCCAGAGACTCAGGACAAGCAACTGTGCAATAATTCCCTCATCACTTTGCATCCAAGGGAAACTAGTTCTAGATTTGATCCTGAAGATACCAAAATGCATGGATGCACAAATCCGTTTGGTGGGATGATGTTATATTTGCCTATAACATATGCTTGTATTCCCAGTTCCTTTCATTCATCTCTAGGTCACTTATACCCCTCAATGTTATGCAGACACTATGTGACTAGTTCTCACAGCATACTGTGTAATGAATGGTGACCAGGCAAGTGTCTATACATATTCAGCCCTGTGCAGTTTTATTCAGTCTTGTTTGCTTAGATCTAAGGATATAGAACATGCACTCAGGGAGGACCAAATGCCTGTTTTTCCTGATATCTTCCATGGACCATTTTGAGTTAGGAAATACCTGTCACCAGGATACTCAAATCCAGTGGAAGGTCAGTGTGCAAATTCACTGACTGAATAATGTTTACTCTCTCCACCTAATTCCCCAGATTGCATTGGAGAACTTTAGGTATTTTTCAAATCACCAGCTTTTGATTTATCTCACGTGATGACACCCCCACTTAACATCAATGTTTTAAGTACCCTAAGACTTGGACACTCATTTGAAAATACCAAAGAATTCTTTTAAAAGCTTCTTTGTGTGACATGTGATTATAATGACTTTAGAAATGTATCCTTTTAATCATTGAAACTAATCCAAGGTTCTGATAACCCTAGTAGGTTAATTCATAAATGCATCCATTGCTAGTTTATGAAAATGGTTACCCTGTTACATACTAAATTACTTAAATTGTTGTTTTTATTCATGGAACAGACATTCTTGGGGTCACTGAGGCATTCATAAATGTTCCTGAATGCAGCCAAAAGGAACCCAAGCCATTCCACCCCATATGATACAATAATAACCAAACTGCAGATCTTACTTGAGCTGCTGGAATTCTGCAAATGCTTCATCAAAAGCTGCAAGGGAACATTTCACAGGTTATTTACTGTTTCAATGTGTTTAGCTCTCATTGACTCAAGTTTTCTACTAAATTATTTGGTTAATGAAAACTGATAAGTATCCAAATTAATAAAGTAACTTTCCAGAAGCAATTTTCTCTGAATGAAAGTCAGCTGGATTGCTGCTATGTCCCATTCTTTCATCATCTAAGTGGGCAACTCAAGAACAGGAGACGCCAAAAGGCTTGCTTCCTTTCTTACCTTGTCCAGAGAGATCCAGAGAGCGCTGGTGGTTGTCTTTGCCATCAAAAATCTCAAAAGTATACTTCCCCTTGTCCTTCTCGGTGGGCTCACAGATCTGCAGCCATGCCATCTCCTCGCTCCCCCCAACTCTCATGTGCTCACTGGATGAAATCTTAGCATCTCTAAGAACAAGGGGACATGTTCAGTTCAGTTCCATACTTTATACTCGTACCTGTGAGGGGATACTGGCACATCTGGGTGAGGAAGGTGTTGCACACTTGCTCAAATCTGGGTGAAGAGGGTCTTGCCCTTTTGTTCACATATGGACAATTTTTTTCTTGCTTATTTCAAACTTACTAAGTACATACATAACTTGGACCTAAAGCTTCCTAAATCCAAATGATTCTTAATTTTAAAGGAATACTATTGTTTAATATTCTCTGTTGTTACAACATGATGAACTTCAAAGAAATCCATACAGTTAAGCAGTTCCTCAGAACACTAAGCATGGGACTCTAATCTGGCCTAGCAGTCCAACTTCTGGGTATTTACTCTGTTGTAGTTAGCTTCACATTGCTGGCATAAAAAATCCAACCAAAATCAGCTAATATGAGGAGCGTTGTTTATTTTGGCTTACAGACTCAAGGGGAAAGTCCATTATACCAGAGAAAATGATGTCATGAGCAGAAGCTGACATCACTCCTGGCCAACAACAACTGGAGAATGTGACAAACACTGACAAGGGGAAGCTGGCTATAACACCCATAAGCCCACCCCCAACAATATACTGCCTCCAGGAGATTCCAGTTCTCAAATTGCCAACTGGTGACCTAGCATTCAGAACACATGAGTTTATGGGAGACACCTAGTTCAAAACACCACACACTCTAAAGAGCTGACCACAGGGTCTCACACTCTTGGACCCCCAGGCTTATAACACCATTATACAGGTCTAACCCAAATGGGTGCAGACAGGTAGATGGATATGGTCGAGTGTTACATAGCCTGAAAAAGAAGGAAACATTGGCACATGCTACAGCATACATGAATCCAGAAGACATTAATCAAGGTAAAGTAAGCCAGTCACAAGAGGGCAAACACTGTATCTCCACTCATCTGAAACGCCAGAGTTCTCACATTCAGAAAATTAAAGTAGTATGGGGGTGCCAAGGGCAAGAGAGGAAGGAGCACTGGTGTTTAAAGGGGCCCAAGACTTCATTTTACAAAATGAAAGAGCTCTGGAGGCAGGGTGGCGGTGTGGAGTGTCACACACAATGTGACTGTGCTGTACCCTCACAAATAGTTAAAATGGTAGATTTTATACTGTGTGTCCTACAACAACTGTTAAGATATAAGTAAGAATAAAGTGCTCAATACCAGCCCTGTCTCCCCAGACAGCCAGGGTGCTACACTGCGCTTGCCATGGCTCAAGTCAACCTGCTGTGTGCCAGTGTGGAAACATGTGATGCAAAGTGCGTGTGTGTGAGTTAGTTCCAGGTTCAAGGTAAAGTAAATGATTTGTAGAAGTCACAGTTGGGCATATGAGAACAATAATTAAGGACAGAGAGACTAGGACTTAAGCCTACTTATCTCACACACTGGCTATGGAGAAGTGAGACTTGGTAAAATTGGCTGGCTGGGGTTTTGCATAGAACAGGCCATCAGGCTTATGTCATATTTTTTTACCATTGCCAGCCACTGCCTACTCAACTAGTTCAGTCAGGGAAAAGTATTCTCCCAGCCCTCTTCCCTGGAAAATATCTCTGTCAAGTGACAGTCATAATGTAGGGACATAGAGTACATCAGTCCAACACAGAAAGTGGCCAGTGCCATGAAAACAGACCAAGAGGGATGAAAAGAAAAGATGCTTGGGAACTGCATGGAAGAGCTGCTCCAACAGGGAAGAAGGGCGTGACATCAGAGCAAGTGCATGGATAGAAAAGCAACCCTGGCAGGAGGAAGCACAGACTCGGTGCCCTTGGGCAAGCAGAATCTGCAGGGGCCAGGGCTGCAGGGAAGGCTTGCAGGTTTTCAGCCACGCTTCAGTGCCCACCTTCTAGTCTGCCCCTCCCTGCAAGCCTAGGTCTTCACCCAGGGCCTCCTGTGAACTCAGAGTTCTATAACCAAAGGGATGGAAAGGACTTCCCACCACCCAGACCTCCCCATCCCTGACTACAAGGCAAAGCTAGATTTTATATAGTGACTCTTGATTCTGTAGAAAAGTAAAAAATATTTTTTCCAAAGCTACACTAGATTTTCCAACCAGTTGTGAACACTGAAATGCCAGAAAGAGTGTGAAGCCATGTGTGTAGAATCCCAACATGAGCAGACATTGGCAACCAGTGCTAGATTAAGTGCTATTACTGCTAGATTAAGACAGACTTCTCCTTTACCCAAATGCACTTACACAGCCCATGGAGTCTTCCCATGGACTAATCGACAGCTATAGACCGGCAGGGAGTTAAGCCACTCTAATAGTTTATTGACTATACTTATACCTCCAAAACAAACAAAAAAAGACAATCACCCAACAATCCAGCAGTGCCTTTCTGAGCAGAGTGGAAGCCCTACACTGATGCCAACAGCTAAGTCACTTTACCATACCATGAGGTTCACACAGGGCCTCAGACTCTACAGACACCTACGGCATACACCCAGGCTACTGATGCTTCCAGAGCCAGGATGACCTGAGGCATGAATTTCAGTGTGATCCAACCCAGTGATATGTCCTCAGTGCTCTACACCTTAAACACTGCAGCCCATCCTGCAGCAATCAGGTGTTGCTTTGGAGTCGTAATGTGCTCCCTGCTTTAGGGGTAGCACAGACCACTATGAAAATGGGGCATATCTTAAATGGGAACCCCTTGCTAGGTCATTTGTACTATGGTGAATTTGAGTCAGATGAGTCTATGTTTAACCCCTTTGAACCATGTTTCACTCACTCTTGGCTAGAGAATCTGCTTTTTATAGATGGCAGTGGATACTGGGGAGACCCCAGACCCATAAGAATGACAAGGAAAGAAACCCAACTGCCTAGCATGAGAAAGTCATCTTTATCTAATGTGCCATAGTCCGGGAAACATTACAGAGGAAGAGGCAGATAAAATATGAGTGCTGCTTTCATAGCAAGCCAGGGAACTTCCTCCAGGGTGAAGCAGTAGACACTGAAAAGACTCAAAACTCATCCACACAGAAAATCAGAAGAGATGAAGAGAGCTGAACACTGAAGGACACTTCTGACACACCCTCCAAGGCTTAAGGAATTATGCAGAAGAGGGATCAGCAAAATGTAAGAGCCATGGATGAGAAGATGTACCCTAGGACATCGACATGCCCACAAAGACTAACTGGCACATTCATGACTTCACAGTGGTTACCAATAACCCCACTGAGGAGGACCCTCACTGGAATGGGGGAATGGGAGAGGTGGGACATAAGAGTATAATCTGATGGGAATGCAGTCAATTTGCAGTATGTTCGTATATTAAAGTTACCAATAAAATCTAGTTTCTCCTCCTTGTTCATGGCCAGGCTGTGGTTTAAGTGAGGGAAGAGAGCCACAGGCATGAAGAACTCACTGACCTTAAGGTTACTTTAGAATGAATTTTTAAAATGTTATATGCTTTAGATATGCCTCATATGTTTAGTATATGTTAGATGCTAAGACAAGTATTGGAAGTAACAGAGGTGGAGCACTGTAAAAACCTTGTCTGAATGAATGTTGGTTGACAGAGGAACGCTAGAACCAGTGTGAACAAGGAAAGTGGAACTCAGCGCCCCCGGAGGTGGTTGAGTATGGGTCCACAGAAGGTTGGCTCTAAGAGGTCTGAGACTGAGACCGCTATGGGTGTCCAGGTTGCAGAGTAAGACTTCTGTTATTCTTGGTGTGACTGCAACACATGGAAACTCCACCCAGGTTCTGTTACATTCCCTGAAAAGCCCCCACAGCTGTGGGGCAATCTGCAGCAAGGCTGGAGAATGAGAAGAAGACAACCTTCCACTAAGCCCACAGCTAAAGTCCTGCACACATCCACCCACCCATGGTGCTGCTCCAGCAAGTTAAAGCCTTGAGCATGGCAGAGGGCTGGAGGCCGCATGCTTGCTGAGAGGTGATCTGCGAAGCAGATGGGCCCTGTTCTTGGCAACTGCTCCTGGTCAGGAGCATCACCACAGGTCACAAATGCTGAGGCCCTCCCCAGGATGGGAGAGCATGCATTTACCTCCTTAGCTCCCCACTGGAGCCTTTGGTCCCCACACTCCTTCCCTCCCCATCTGAGAATGCCAAGGAAATGGGTGCGCCGGGAGGGACTACAGAGGACCGATAAAGACTCATTCTTGCAGCTAGCTCAGAGTCCACTGAGATTTCAGGGAGCATTTGTCCAACCTGAGCTGTACAGTGAAATCTCCTAAGCTTAGGCACCACATGCACCTTGAGGTTAGAGCATGCTGTATTGTTTTTCTTCTATAAAGACTTGGAGAAATTTCTTCAGTGGCTAGAATTCCTCTAAGTCTTAAGTGGTCGATACTCCAACGATTGAGTTCCAGAGCTGTCTACATGATGTATTAATTTTGCCCTCCAACAAGAAAACAAAATCCTTTTTTTCTGAAGAACATTTTTGCTGATTTCCCCTTCTCTCCTGCTTCTAAGTCATGTGGAATAGATTTCTAGCCCTTTCTTTAAAGTGACATTTTCTGCATTCCCTGATCTATGACTTGACATTTTTAAGCAAAGAACAATTGCCCTTGCCTATGCTCGCGTTTCACAGAGGTCTCACTGCTTTCAACTGATTCAGTGTCAAGGTGGACACTGCACACTCTGAGGTCTACAGCGCAAGCCTTCAACATTTGCCTCCTCACCCTACCCAAGCCCAGGCAGCATGGCCAGCTCTGAGAAGAGCTCACCCAAGTCTGTCTTACATCTCATCAGAATTGCATCAAGACAGTGATAAAATGAAATCACATAATATGCTTCAATATATAGTTTAATATTGTTCAATAATCAAATAGTAACATGTACAGACATGTATATATCTTAATATATCTATCGGTTTGATGAGACATGAGTTTGATTCCTAGAATCTATTCCTAGTATGAGGACCTGAGTTCAATTCCTAAATTCCACTTAAAAGTGCCAGGTACAGTGCTGATAGGCAAAGACAGAGGATTTCTGGAACTCACTGGCAAACCAGTCTAACACAATTGGTGAGCTTCAGGCACCTTAGAAACTCTTATCTCAAAGGAGGTGGATGGAACCACACCTGAAGTTGTCCTCTGGCAACTTCACATTCACACACACCTGTGGCATTTTGTGCATGCGCACGCATACACACACACACACACACACACACACACACACACACACATACACTTTTTTTTGTTTGTTTTTCAAGATAGGGTCTCACTGTAGCCCAGGCTGATCTGGAATTCACTATGGAGTCTTAGGGTAGCCTCAAACTCATGGCAATCCTCCTACCTCTGCCTCCCGAGTGCTGAGATTAAAGATGTGTGTGTCACCACGCCCGGCTTTACACACACACTTTTGTTGCATTACAGATTCTGTGTAGAGAAAGCAGACGTAATGCCACTTCCTTGAGACTCTGGTCTATATTGTAATCCCTCCTTCAACAACTCCATCTCTGGATTACATCCATAGCCTGTGCTCTGTCTATCTGTCTGTCTGAATGTCTGTCGCCAGTCCCCAGCAAGCAGCCTGACTGCTTCTCAGAGGGGCAGTGACACTGATAGAGCTCAGAGGACCTAGCAGCCCCACCCTGCTCTTCTTAAAAGACGTGTGACTCTCTGAACAAAAGGGCTTCTGTGCTTTGCCCTTGGCCTCAGTACCATCTCTGAAACAGGAATATTAATGCTTAAGTCCTAGGGCATTTGTGAAGATTACATAAAAAATAGCGTGTCAAATGTTTAACACAAAGCACCTGTGAGCCTGTGGTGGCATATCTACACACCTGTGGGAGCTCATACAGGTGTGTGGTATATTTAATCTCTGTATCCCCAAACCCAACACAGAGCATGCCTCTTGTGATAAGCCTGGCAATCTGACAGTGGGGCAACCTCTCCCCGATACAGATGCATTTCTGACTGTGCAAGACACAGACTACAACTGTGGGCACTACCTCATGACCAGCTGCCGTAAATAGCAATGAGGCGTGAGGAGGCATGAGAGACTTTCTTATCCCAGGGGAAAACAGATTTGCTCACTGTCTTAAAAATAAACCCTCACAAACAATTATGTCACAAAGTTTACCTGAATTTTAGGCCCTGTTCTATAATATACCTTCCTAATCAAGTCCCTACAAGGATCTATAATGACTCCCCTGGTCCTGACTGCGACCCCAAACCACAAAGTGTGGCATCTGAGCACAGTCACTAAGGCACCAAGCATAACACATGCGACAAATGCACATCATGTCAAACTTTGAATATGAAAAAATATATAACTTTTTAGGACTACAAATTGGTCATAAATAGATTCACCTTAAGGAAATAATTATTTTTCAAAATAAAATGGTGAGAACCACAAACTCCCTCCGAAATGCTAATTCAGTAGATGCAGTATCAGAAGGTGCGTGTTGATGCTCACTGAGGGGCTCAAGGCCTGGTGCAGTGACTGCTGGCAACATGGCAAATGATGCAAGGAGATGTCCTCAAGTTCCAGATGAGATGGACACAAAGGCAGGACCTGCTCCCGCTGCCCCATCTCAAGTCCGCCCTCATGTGACATATCCTGCACTAAGGATAGTGACCCTGACACACAGACTCTGAGATTCAGTCATGCCCTGGCTGGTCCTATTGTGAGCTGGTCATAGATCCAAAGAGGCAGATTCCATAGGTGGCAGGGCCTCCCTGCACTGTGACCCACAGGGACTTGACAGCCGTTCTAATGAAGGTCATGACCCATCTACATGAGCACAGAGGTAGAAGAGGGCTGCCTTTGCAAGCTTCATGTAGGGATTTTTGTGTTTATTTTAACTATTGGGCTTGTCTGGGTTCTTGCATTTTAACTATATCTAACGCAAAAGCCATTAGATGGAAGTTCTGAGCCCAGTCTCTGCTCACTTCTCTGTGAAATGTGTTGTGAGCAGTGTCACCTTTTGATGAGCACTTTACAGAAGAAAACTCAACACCTACCCTTGGTAGAACTTGCTTCTTTCTCCTTTGCCCAGGCCTTCCTATTGCTAGATGGCCCAATCTAGTCAAAAGTTACCAGGACTGCTGCCATCTTTCTGTGGTGGGCACAGCCAACGTTCCTTGCTCTCATGCTTACTTGTGATACCAGTTGACTTTCATTTCTTCTGTGAAATACTTCATGAAACACTGAAGTCTGATTCCTTCTGGGGTACACAGGATCTTCAGTGGCGAGGCCGAGGCTCCTGTAAATGGCAAAGTGAATCATATCTCAGAACAGTGGTATGTGTCATGCTTTACAGAAAGGGGCCCAGTGCCTGACAGTGGGGCACAACCATCTGCACAGACCCCTGCAAGTTTGCGCATATTCCAGACTCACATACAGTTTTTTTCTACCTCATTCCTATGCCATGTGCATTCATTACACACTTGCCTCACCAGAACACTTTAAAAGCTCTTTGTAGACTAGTGTGAGAGGTACATTTTTTTCAAAAATAATCTATATTTGCCCTTAGAAGCTTAAGTGGGGGAGGGGAAATAGTGTAAGTCCACAAGGAAGTATACAAAATGCTACATTCATTGACCCAGATTGTAAGTGTTATAGAAAATCAAAAACAAGAATTAGCAAAGGAATCTGACCAAAAGAAAGAGAGAAGAGACACAAATTAATAAAATTAGAGATGAAAAAGGTAACATCACAACAGATTTCAGAGAAATTCAAAAAATCATAGGGACATACTATAAAAGCATATACTCCACGAAGTATGAAAATCTGAAAGAAATGGGTGATTTCCTTGATTTATATGACCTACCTAAATTAAATCAAGATGAGATTAATCACTTAAATAGACCTAAACAAGCATGGAGATCTGAACAGTTATCAATAATCTCCCAACTAAAAGAAGTTCAGGACCAGATGGATTCACTGCTGAATTTTACCAGACCTTCAAGGAAGAGCTAACACCATTGCTTCTTAAGCTTTTCCAGGAAATAGAAAAAGAAGGAATTCTACCAAATTCCTTCTATGAAGCCAGCATCACCCTGAAACCAAAACCAGGCAAAGATAGAACAAAAAAAGAAAATTACAGACCAATCTTCCTCATGAACATACATGCAAAAATTCTCAACAAAATATTGGCAAACAGAGTACAAGAATATGTCAGAAAGATCATTCACCCTGACCAAGTAGGCTTTATCCCAGAGATGAAGGGATGGTTCAATATATGCAAATCTATAAATGTAATACATTACATAAATGGGTTGAAGGACAAAAATCACATTATCATCTCATTAGACGCAGAGAAAACGTTCAACAAATCCAACATCCCTTCATGATAAAAGTCCTACAGAGACTAGGAATAGAAGGAACATATCTCAATATAATAAAGACTATTTATGACAAGCCTACAGCCAACATATTACTAAATGGAGAAAAATTGGAAGCTTTTCTACTAAAATCAGGAACAAGACAAGGGTGTCCACTGTCCCCACTTTTATTTACTATAGTTCTGGAAGTCTTAGCCATAACAATAAGGTAAGAGACACACATAAAAGGGATACAAATTGGAAAGGAAGAGATCAAGTTATCATTATTTGCAAATAACATGATTCTATACATAAAGGACCCTAAAGACAGTACTAGCAAACTGTTAGAGCTGATAAAAACCTACAGCCATGTAGCAGGATACAAAATAAATGCACAGAAATCAGTAGCCTTCATATATGCTAACAACAAACACACAAAGGATGAAGTCAGAGAATCACTCCCATTCACAATTGCATCAAAAAATAAATAAATATATAAAGTACCTTGGAATAAACCTAAACAAGGCAGCAAAGAATCTCTACAATGAGAACTTTAAAGCTCTCAAGTGAGAAATTGCAGAAGACACTAGAAGGTGGAAAAACATCCCTTGTTCCTGGATTGGAAGAATCAATATTGTGAGAATGGCAATTTTACCAAAATCAACCTACACATTTAATGCAATCCCTATCAAAATTCCAAAGACATTCTTCATAGAAATAGAAAAAACAATCCAAAAATTTATTTGGAATCACAAAAAACTTTGAATATCTAAAATAATACTGAGCAACAAAAATAAGGCTGGTGATATCACCATACCTGATTTTAACCTATACTACAGAGCCATAGTAACAAAAACAGCATGGTACTGGCACAAAAACAGACATGTAGATCAGTGGAACAGAATAGAGGACCCAGATGTAAGCCCAAGTAGCTATAGCCACCTGATATTCGATAAAAATGCCAAAAATACTCATTGTAGAAAAGACAGCCTCTTCAGCAAGTGGTGTTGGGAAAACTGGATATATATCTGTAGAAGGATGAAAATAGATTCTTCTCTCTCTCCATGCACAAGAATTAAGTCCAAATGGATTAAAGACCTTAACATCAGACCGGAAACTCTGAGACTGCTAGAGGAAAAAGTAGGGGAAACCCTTCAACATATTGGTCTTTGCAAAGACTTTCTGAATACAACCCCAATTGCTCAGGCAATAAAACCACAGATTAATCACTGGGACCTCATGAAATTACAAAGATTTTACACTGCAAAGGACACAGTGAAAAAAGCAAAGAGGCAACCTACAGAATGGGAAAAAATCTTCGCCAGCTATATATCTGATAGAGGATTAATATCTAGGATATACAAAGAACTCAAAAAGTTAAATAATAAGGAATCAAATAAGCCAATCAAAAAATGGGCTATGAGTCAGTTGAAAAGGAGACATAAAGGGAAGAGAAAGGAAGGGAGGAGGATACTTAATAGGTTGATATTGTATATATGTAATTACAATGATTGTAATAGGGAGGTAATATGATGGAGAATGGAATTTCAAATGGGAAAGTGTGGGGGTGGGGAGGGAGGGAATTACCATGGGATATATTTTGTAATCATGGAAAACGTTAATAAATTTTTTTTAAAAAATGGGCTATGGAGCTAAATAGAGCATTCTCAAAGGAAGAATTACGAATGGCATATAAGCATCTAAAAAAATGTTCTATGTCACTAGTCATCAGGGAAATGCAGATTAAAACTACATTGAGATTCTATCTCATTCCTGTCAGATTGGCTACCATCATGAAAACAAAGGATCATAAATGTTGGCGGGGATGTGGGAAAAGAGGAACCCTTCTACACTGCTGGTGGGAATGCAATCTGGTCCAGCCATTGTGGAAATCAGTGTGGAGGTTCCTAAAACAGCTAAAGATTGATCTACCATATGACCCAGCTATAGCACTCCTTTGGCATATATCCTAAGGACTCATCTCATTTCCTTAGAAGTACATGCTCAACCATGTTGATTGCTGCTCAATTTATAATAGCTTGGAAATGGAACCAGCCTAGACGTCCCTCAACTGATAAGTGGATAATGAAGATGTGGCACATTGATACAATGAAGTTCTACTCAGCGGTAAAGAAAATGAAGTTATGAAATTTGCAGAAAAATGGATGGATCTGGAAAGGATTATACTAAGTGAGGTAACCCAGGCCCAGAAAGTCAAGCGCCACATGTTCTCCCTTTTATGTGGATCCTAGCTACAGATGATTGGGCTTCTGCGTGAGAAGGAAAATACATAGTAGCAGAGGCCAGTAAGTTAAAAAGGAGATATAAAGGGAACAGAAAGGAAGGGAGGAGGGTACTTAATAGTTTGGTATTGTATATATGTAAGTAGAATGATTGAGATGGGGAGGTAATATGATGGAGAATGGAATTTCAAAGGGGAAAGTTCAGGGGAGGGGAGGGTATTACCATGGAATATTTTTATAATCATGGAAATGTTAATAAAAATTGTGAAGAGAAAAAAAGATAAATAAATAAAACAATGAAAATTAGCAAAGGGCTGGAGTGATAGTTTATCAGTTAAGACACTAGCCTGCAAAGCCAAAGGACCCAGGTTCAATTCCCCACAACCCATGTAAGCCAGATGCACAAGATGATGCATACATCTGGAGTTTTCAGTGGCTGGAGGCCCTGGCATGCTCATTTTCTCTCTCCTTCTCTCTCTGTCTCTCTCTGTGTGTCTCTCAAATACATAAATAAAAACAAAATATTCTAAAAACATAATTAACAGAGCTTGGATTTGTAGCACCCATCTGTAATCCTTATGAATGAACATTTGATCTTATCCTTGTAAAACTGGGTGTGGGAATGTCTACTCCTATTCTCTGTCCCAGCCTATCCTCAACCCCCATAAAACGTGCATCTCAGACTCTCAGGTGATAGAGTGAGTTGAGAGCCTCCAGGGGGATGATCTGAGGAATGTTGCACTTATTAGTTCTCCAGATACGTGACCAATCATGTTATCTATGAGTAGTCCTCCAACGCATTATGAAATATACAGTTCTAAGTAACTCTGAGGAGTATGAGAACAGTGAAGCTGTTTCTTGGAGTACTTAATTTGCCCCATAAGCAGTGTGCACACACAGGGTAGTGCCTGGACTCACTAACAGCCACCCAGAGGAAAATGTTCTACAAAACCAGACTTTTAAACATTCATCATTGCTATTCAATATTGTAATGAAGACACCACCAGCAACTTTGGACAAAGTGATGGCCCAGACTGAACTAAGGCCAGTTGGAAGAGTAACTGGTAGGCAAGTCCAAATAAGGCTCCTAAAGCTGAGACATGCCTTGACACTCCTGCTACATACTCTGAAGGAATGTCATGGAGGCGGCAGGTCACTGGCCTCCTGCACAGGTGAGGGCCTGACACAGGACACACCCTGGACAGCAGCTTCCTCCTTTGAGTAGTAAGTGCCCACCTCAGGAAATAGAAATGTCTACGCCGTAAGTGACAAGAAAGCTCTAGGTCCTTTACTCACCACAGACTCGACTCATTGCCAAAATCATATCCTCATACACTGGAAGAGAGAAGGGAAATGTACAGTCACAAGGTATGGCTTTAACCAAGAGCAGCACTTTCCATGTCTAATTAAATTGACACAGGAAATCATGAGACTCATTTGAAAAATGAAGCATTAAAATGGTAATATGTGTCCATAAAGTGCTTATGTGTATAATAAATCCGTCTAACCTATTCACATTTTAAACATGTGACAAGAACATTTTGCTCAACATAAATCCAACCACCTATTGAATTGAATGAGCTCATCAGAACCTCAATCATCTTAACTGCATTAGTGAGGGGCTAAAACTTGGCTTCCAATGAAGTGAAATGACATCCCATCCAAACCCAAGGTAACAGTCACATTTTCCTAAAACACAGAAGCAGTTGTTAAGACAGCTGACATACGAGGTGTTCTCTTCCACAACCTTGCTGCCAGAGCAATGTGGACAACAGCTATGGGCACAGGTGAGTACATTCATACAACCCCTCTCAGCCCACAATGGAGTTCTGCTTACTAGGACAAAAGGAGGTTTCATTTTACCTTTACCAGCTATTTCAAGAACAGATACATCTTGACCTCTATCATCTTTCAAGGTTGCCTTGTATTCACCATGGTCCTTCTTGGACAACTAAGACAAAACATATCCCATATTTATGTCAATCAATACAGCAATACAAAATGTTGTAAAGGCTAACAAGTTTTTCTTGAAAACTAAGGAAATCAAGGGTACAAACTGGAAGACGATGCAGGATTTATGAGTTATTGGGAGCACTGCTCTGCTTTCCTCCTGCATGCCTTGCCTGGCGCACTGTACCTTCGGTATAAGCAGCTCACAGAGGCCTTTCTCCAGGTCCGGCAGGGACTCGGTTTCATAAAGAACATCATCCTTGAGCCACTTGAAAACAGTTTCTCTCTTGGTATTTGCAACCTAAGATACAGAAATGTGCAGTGTGGAATCACTGTGGCTCATGAAAAAACAAACACTTCAGGTTCTGTGAATGCCAGACCTAAGGAAAATGCTGGGTTTTATTCTAGACAGTCTCAGATGAGGGTTCATGGATGAACTGCCACTTTTAATAATGACCAGTGTGTTTCTAATTCTGTTTTCTGAAAGAACTAAGCCCTCACAGTTTTGCCAGGAGACCACATACCACATCATTCCTGGCATGCTAACCAGTGCAAAGACCTGTTGGTTAGTAGGAAATGCTATAACGAGTCATAAGGAATGCATTGTTTGCATGCATACGTGTATGTGGTATATGTGCCTGGGTGTTCTTATGTGTATGGGTACAACCATGTGCAGGTACACATACATGCATGTGTGTAGGGAGATCAGAGGTTGACATCAGGTGTCTTCCTCAGTTGCTAACCACTTTATTCTTTGAGACAGTGTCACTTCCTGAACCTAGAGCTCACTGATTCAGTTGGACTAGCTGGGCAGCAGCCCTAGAGTCTTCCTGTCTCTACCTCATCAGCACTAGGATTACAGGCACATGCTACCATGCCCATCTTTGATGTACATACTGGGAATCTGAACTCGGGCCCTCATGACTGCATGACAAGCACTTCACCAAATGAGCCATCTCCCCTCAGCCCAGATGCAATGACTTTTGATTTATAAATGCATTGATTCTTTGGAAAGGTCCATGGATCTGCTGAGTATCTGCTCTTTGGCAGTATGGTATTTCAAGCACATGGACATAGGAGGAAGGCCCACAGGAAGCAGATGAGAAGACGTTCTCTTTGTAGAAAGCCCTCTCAATCAGAAGCCAAGTGTTCAAGAATCCAAAGGTGAGTAGGCACTCTGACAATGCTCTGTCAGACACGTAAAGGGGACAAGGCCTTCCGACTCTGTAATGTATCATGAGTTCCCTCTGACTTCCAAAAGGATAAGGAGCCTGCATTGCCCAAGTGACATCAGTGATGAAAGGTTGCATATGACTGCATGATTACATCATGCACACAGCTGTAGTGCATGTGTTCAGAATGTCCCCACCAAGTGCAATGGTAATAACAGTGACAGCAGAGTGCAATTCCACAAAGCAGGAGGGTAGCCGGCTTTAGTCACCCTTGTCCCAAAAGTTGGGATGATGTCTGGCACATAGTACTTGTTCATGGGGTCTGTGAAACCCATGGAGATTGTGGAGACTCTGGCCTGGAAGCAGGTCTTCCCCAGTACAGAGCATAAGTTGAGCACATGCCACAGGGTGGATGGAGGCAGCACAAGTCCTGAGTCAGCTTCTTGACCCTTTCCAGGACCATTGCAGTCCCAGCCATGGCCACACTCGCCCCACCTCTGAGATCACTCTGTTCATCATTCATATTTGAAATTGCTGTTCCCTCTGTGCCAGATAAACAGCTGCTCTCTAAGCATGGCCCCATTCCATGTGATAGGGTGTCCTCAGCCCACTCCACCACTGCTTTGCATGTTCTCAGGGCCTCACAGCTTCCCTCTGCCACCCTTTAGCATCCAGGCGCTTACTGTGTGGAGACAATAGTAATAAACTCACTCTTCAAATGCATGTGGCACACCTCCTCAATTACCAAAGGACAACACTCTCTTCCACCTGCTATACAATGTGACAAATTGCCAACACATCTTCTTGTATTTAGTATTAAGGGTTTTTTTTTTTAATCTTTTTTCAAATGGCATTCTAAAAGTATGCATATACACTCACATACATTATTCTCCACGTATTTCATTATGTAAAGAAATTTAAAAGTTCCACCTGTTACAATATTTACTAAATGAAAAACTGCAGAAAGATGGTTTTTAGGATTCATGAGAATATAAGTGTGTAAATTAAGTGCAGTAAATTGCAAAACACTCAAATTTAAATATTTATTTCATTTCTCTAATATATGTGTTTGAAGATGTGTGAGCCCCTGTATGTAGTACAAATATTTATGGACAGTTATATAAATAGTGAGAATCTTTGTGGAAGAGGGGGCAGAAAGAATGTCAGAGCCACTTGTTGGGTCATGATATGCAGACATTTATCCTACCCATAACTGTGGGCTAACTCCAGAATGCATGACCCATATACCTCAACAAGGAGGGGCTAAGGGGAGGATGTAGGTCACGAACGAGCCTAATAAGGGTACCAAACTGACTGTACTCAGTGAGTACACAACTAATTAATAAAAAAACTTTTAAAAAATAATTCTAGAAATGGTGCTCACACTTTTAGCCCCTGCTCATGGGGTGCAGAAGCTCCTGTGTGCCCTGGTGCTATGTCAGAAAATAAAACAAACAGAAAAAAAATGTTGCTCTGCTTGCTTTGGGCTCTCCGCCCTGACCACCTAATGAACTTAATATTGTAATGCCGAGTTCTGTAAATTCCCAGAAATCCACCTTTCCACATATGATGATCATTTGAGAAAATTTGCATTTTCCAGCATGCACAGTTTACATAAACAGCCTGTTGTTCTGGAATCCTCACCCATAACCCATACTCTACTCTCTTATCCAACCTTTCTTCTGACTCCATGCCTGTCAGCTCTGACTTCTGGTCTAGCCTCACATCTGCTTGTTGTGTAAATGTATACAGAATAGATCCACATTTCTGGCCATGGCTAAAGAAGGGTATAATTCAGTTCCTGCCTCTGATCTCCCTGGAGTAGTAACCTTGTCCTCTCTATCTAGTACTCATTCACTTGGCTCTGGAGTCCCTGTCCAGCAGAAACTGTCTGCTTACCTTTCTCTCTTACTCACTCAGACTGCAAGTAGTCTGAGGACAAAATCAACACACTATTAACATTTATCCCAAACCCTTATACAGTGACAGGCATGCAAACAGTGCTCAATAAGTTAAAGGTTTATTAATTAAAGTTTATCTTAAAATCAGTGAAGCTTCTGTTACTACTGAATTATGAAAGGAAAACTTGGCACTTATTCCAAACACATCTCTGATTTCCTGATGACCTAGTATAGATAACATGCTATTCTTCTTCACAAATTCTATGATAAAAGTTTAAGTCAATGCCTGTATGAGCTAGCCTGTGAATCTTCTTTTGCAGGTCACAACGCTGATGCCTTTGTGAAGGAGGTACAAGCACTGAACAGCTAGGTACTATGTGCTTCACTAGTTCACTGGACCATGAAGTAGCTGTCTATTCATACCTAGCCCTAGGCCACCAGATTGGCTCCCTGGTGTAACCTCATCACAGCTTTCTTGCCAGGTGTCTGCAAGGAACAAAACAAGACCCTAATAGCTTGCCTCTTTCAACCAGGTCTCTTACCTTACAGATAAGCCGAACCTCACACTCTTCAGTAACATCCCAGTGCAAATACTCAGCAAAATGAGGACCTATGGGAGAGAAGGGGTAAAATTTCAAAGGGGGAATGATGTTGCATGAATGAATACCCAACATATAGATATTAAACACACATGCACATAAATATGATGTGCATATGTATGTGTGTGTGTGTATACTTACTTGTTAAATACATATAAGCATCTGAAGATAATTGTTGTGCCCTATGAAACCAAGATACTTTTCATGTCCCTGAAGCCAGCATTCCTTAGAAGTGATTCTCCCTGAAGCCTGCTTTTCCTAGTGGAAGCATACATCTCCCTTCTCACTGGCATGCTGGGTCTATGGAGATCATTCTCTTTTTTCAAGCATATGTCTAACAAACATTCCACAGCATAGTAATAAGAATCTTTAAAGTCCAGGAATTAGTAGAGATGAAGTAGAGAAAAAGCAACTTCACCTACTGACTTTGCAAACACGTATTATTTGAAATCAAAGATTGATTCAAGTGTGCTTTTCAAAACCATCAATCATTTCATAACAGAACAAACATAAAAGTGAGCCATATACTAATGGAGATACTAACACCATGATCCCTACAAATACAAAAGTACAAAGCAAGTTTGGGAAGTATGTGTTGGTTTCTTTCATGTAAATATATTCTACAAGGCAGGCTCAGGTAAAGCTTACAATTCAAATGGTGCTTCCTTTCAAAGCCCATGGGAGCAGTAAGATCACACAAGGAGCAGTCTTGTAAGTCTTGGGTCAGAGAAAGACATCTCAGTGACCAGAGGTGGCGTTGCAATGAAGTGGGAGGAGAAGTTTGGGTAAGCTGGGTTTATAACTATTAAGGAGCTCCTGCCCTTGTTTATGTCAGAGCTATTAGCATGTTCTAAGATAAGGAACACTGGCAAGAAAAGTGTTCGGGGAGGATTATTAACCCTCAGGGGCCAGAAGTCTGGGTAGCAATCAGTACAGTGCTTGCTTGGACAGATCACTTACTGATGAGGTCAATAACAGGAAATATTGGTATCAAACCATACTTGATTCCTTTAAAGTTAGAAGCAAGAGAAAGTATAGATGAGCCAGGCATGGTGGCGCACACCTTTAATCCCTACACTCAGGAGGTAGAGGTAGGAGGATTGCCGTGAGTTCAAGGCCGCCCTGAGATTACATAGTGAATTTCAGGTCAGCCTAAACTAAAGTGAGACCTTACCTTAAAAAAAAGAAAACAGAAAAAGAAAAAGTATAGGTGAATACCCAAAAAAGGGCAAAGGACAGAGGTATCTCCAAATTTCCATGGCTTTAAAAAATATATATCATAGTTGGAGGTATGGCTCAGTTGGTGGAGTGCTTGCCAAAAAGAAAAAAAAAAATAACTACACAAATAATTTCAGCTGGGCATGGCATCCATGACCCCAGTCCTATGAGGAGCAAAGACTAGAGAATCACTAGGTCAGCCAGTCTATCCAAAAATGGCAGCACTGTGTTCCATGAGAGACCTTGTCTCAAGGAAACATGTGGGTAAACAAAAAGAGGAGGCTACACAGTGGTCTCCTCTGGCCTCCACAGGCATTCACACAGACACATACATTCTGCATACACACATGCATACACTCCACATTCCCCACACATATTACAAACAAAAATGGTGCAGTTTTTAAGTATTCTAAGTGGATTCAGAACCACTCAAATAATCCAAGGTCTGCTTTATACACAAGTCTGTCTTTTATGCTGGTCATGGGGTCAAACCACCTTCTTACCTTGTTTCCTCAGGAATTCTTTCCTCTGAAATTCAGCCTCTTCCAAAACAGTCTTGAATGCTAAATTCAATATTCAAGGAGAAAAAAAAAGTGAAATATGTCAACCTCTCTCAAGTCTAAAAAAATGTTTTTGTCTTTAATGGACATGTGAAAATGTTCACTGTAGCATACCATCTCCAATGAGGACCAGCGATGATTGGTTCTTAGCTTTCCCATCTTGAATCTGCACAGTGTAGGTCCCTTCATTCTCAATAGTAAAGCGATCCATTACCATCTCAATCATGCCCGTTGATCTGTCACATTTAATTTTGTGTGTCTAGAAGCCATAAGAGATATAGAGGATGATAGGGCCACCATCCCAAAGCATGATGATAAGAACCTAGTGAGCAATCCCTAACTGGTTCTTGAATATCTATCTAATTTTAAATAATTTTAACTACCAATAGCAAATTTCAAATTGCTCAGACAAATGTCCTGTCTCTTCAGAGAACCTTAAGCACTTGTTCCAACTAGCCAAGAAGTCACAGGCATGATTCTCGTCATCCAGATGCTCAACAAACACAGTAACCTCTTCGGTGGCCCCCTCCCCTGTACTGCAGAATCTGGGAAGGATGTAGGAAATAATTAGGAGTCTTGATACTGCCATTATGTGGCAAGATGAAGTTCAGTGATTTTATGAGTGCCATAAATACAGGCTTTCATGTGACTTTCACAAAGCACCATTAATCTTCAAAGGTAAAAGTCACCTGTGGGTTGCTAATTAAAGATGCGAAATAGCACAGCATATTCCTAGAGATTAGCTGTGTAGCAATGGCATTGCTCTCTACAGCAGGTAGGAAGTGTTAATCAAAAGATGCTCTGCAATAATGTGCAATTACTCTACTTTCCATTTCATTTCATGGTGTGATCTCTTTTCAGAGAAAATTTCCCCAATTGCCTTGATAAGATAGTAATAACCCCATACATAATATGCATATCTTTGGCTTTTTGCAGCTCAATGGAAGTATATACATTTCACTTTTCAACCCAACTCTCCCATTTCTATTAGTCTTAAAGTTTGCCATGATTTCCATAGGATAGACAGGCCCTAGACCATGAGAGTAAAAATAGCACAAGATCCTTGTTGCAAGATTTCTGTCCAATAGACTTCATGCAGTCCTGAAAGCGTTGCTAAATGCCATCAGACACAAGGGCTAGACTAAGAGTAAGGAACACTGCTCAGGAACAGAACATGGGCTGCCCGCAGGCATGCACGGGTCCTCATCTCCAGTTTCTCATTGACATTTGTGTGGTGAACAGCAGAATGAGGCTTTCAGGACGTAGGGGTGCAAAGGTTCCAGTGGCATCATGGCATCAAGAGAAAGGAGGAATCCACAGATGAAGGGTAACTTACCTTTAGCAATTAAAGATGGATTAGACACCACAACCCCACTTCTCAACAAAAAGAGATGCTAAGAAGCATACTATCCTGCGACTCAGTCCCCCAGTATGCTATACTCAGACAAGAGGATGTGCTTCTCAAATGTACCACAACCACAAATGAAGAACTGATTTTATATGAGAGCCAAGTGCTTGTATCATAACATTCTTTTGAGAATTCCACTTCTTTCTTTGTCCAGATCATATTCAGCAAAGCCAGAAGGACCAAGATGCTATGGAAACTTTGTTCCTACCTGGTATCTCCTATGGGAGCTGAACAGTGGGAGGAACACAAATATCCCTTTCCCACATAGAGCAAAATGCCAAGCCTTCAGAGCTATTGTCAGGAATAAATAAACTTCTTCATCAAGGACACCCCTTCCCAGCTCACATAATCTTTCCCTACAAACAAATTCCATGTCTATAAGCATAGTCTCCTGGATACCAAGGTTTGCCAATGATGTCTTACCAAACCCAAATGAAATCTCTGAGCATAGTGAGAGCTAAATACTTCCATTCATCTGGTCGACCTTCTGTACCTAATGTCTAGAGCTCAGACAGAGGTGGGAACAAACACCAAGCCTTAACTCTGTATATCAAACCTGCCCAAAAATCCCAGCTCCCTGTAGCCGTAACACATTTCAGGAACTCACCTCACTGTCAGAGACTTCTCTGTCATTAATAACAAACCGGAAGTTGGCATCTGGTGAGAGGTGCTCAGCCTGGAGCCAGAAGCGAACCTGGCCTCTATCAAAAATCTCATAAGCTAACTCTGACTTCAGAGGAATTGCTGCGAAAAGGAGAGAAATCACAAGTCAGTGATGCACAAATCCTGGTGAGAGCCAATAGATACACCCCAGTAATTCACTATTTTGAGGATGTGAAACCACAGTGTACTGCATTGGCTTGCAGAAACCATGCATAACAAATACTTATGAATTGAAACATTCCCTCCAGTGGAGAGGAGAGAAGCTATGCAGACTTCTGCAGTCAACAAGTCTGGGAAACCCTCCCAGTTTATTTAAAGATTAAACAACTACTTGAGAGAAGACTCTGAACAGCCAGAGATGCAACTTACAAGAGTTGCACCCATATTGGGGTGAGCTTTCCAACAACGACACAACTTTCTTTGAGTCACTCATGCTTCTCTAAGCAACTCCTACCCTGCTCTGTAATTAACCCCAATGAACTCATTGGATCACCAAAATTTTTGCTTTTGGTCCAATCATGCTTTGGTCTATTATCCATGCCCTATCTTGGGTGTGTTTGCATCTCTCCAGAGAAAAAGTTTAATGTAACAATAATGAAAAACAAAAAAATGAAAACTAAGGGTAATTAGCCTATTTTCTTGTATAAAACATCACTTTCCATGGGTGCTATAGTAAATTTCTGGACATGGTCAGATGTAGAAGATTAACATGATTTTTCCAAAATCAGTGTGATTTGGTGAGATCATATTTGATAGACAACTACTTGGATTAGGCACACTTAAGCAAGCTTCCACAGAATTTCTTCTAAATGGGCACTTGCAAGCCTAAGAGAAGTTGTCCCTTCCCTAGGTTTGCAAGTGCTCATGTGAGGCAGGGGGATTACTTACTGGGATTCTTTATCTCGTTGCTCAGGGCCATCAAACGCTCAAGTTCTAAAATTGAGGGGGAAAAAAGATGTCATTGATTTTGACCTGTGTTTAGAAGTTTGTGAATAGCCAGGCTGTACAGGAGCAGAGCATTTGCCTCACTGGGATCTCCTTCAAGGACATGAAGGATATTTGAGCTAAAAGCAGGATGTACAGAGAACAGGGTTTAACTTTTAACATATATTCCTCACCATTTATGGAGCCCACTTGCTAAAGGGACAACTGAGGGTAAATAAGGGGCTTATGCGGCTGGGGCGGGAATTTAGAAAAGCCCTCAGGGAATGGATAAAGAAGACAACTTCAAGCACAGCCACTCTTCCTCTGACTCCATAGGAACCACTCCCTGCAGCTGGCTTGCTCCAGGAACCTGGCTGTGGTCAGTGGCATGTTCTTCTTCCATCTCATTAAGGTAAAGTACATACCCTTCATGCATCCAGAACTTTGCTAGGGAATATTACCATGAGTAGCAGACAGAATGTATCCTTCCTGAGAAAGCCCTGAGCAAGGTCAAAAAAATTAAAGCTTTAAGACATTCCTCTTTCTTTTTCCTTTCTTTTGTCCTTGTTTCCTTCCTTATTTCTTCCTTGCTTTGTACTTCCCTTCCTTCCTAAAGTTAGAATGCAGAAATGCAATGGCATCATGGAAGTTCATATGAGCATATTCACTTGAACTGAATAAAGAAGTCTCTTCAGGGCTGGAGAGATGGCTTAGTTGTTAAGGCGCATGCCTGTGAAGCCTAAGGACCCAGGTTTGATTCTCCAGGTCCCATGTAAGCCGGATACACACGGTGGCATATGCATCTGGAGTTCATTTGCAGTGGCTGGAGGTCCTGACATGCTCATTCTCTCTCTCTCTCTCTCTCTCTCTCTCTCTCTCTCTCTCTCTCTCTCTCCCTCCCTCCCTCCCTCCCTCCCTCCCCCCTCTCTCTGTCTCTAATAAATAAATAAACCTTAAAAAAAGAAGTCTCTTGACTATGACATGGCCCTACACTCATGAACTCACATCAGCTATGGTTTACTGCATAAGACTGAGCATGCAAGCATTTCATCATGAATAAAGAAGGAGCTCATGAGATCCCACACCTCCCAGAAGAGCTATTAGAAGTTTAAGGTGGCTGGGAGTCTTATTCTTCCATGATATAGCCATTGTAAGATGCCCATGTTCCAGTAGACAACTCCTCACCTATGCTCATCCAAACAACCTTACCCCAATTTAACTCAGTGGGTCACAAAAATAAGACATGAAAGTGGGAAATGGACTAGTTAGGAAGAGGAGTTAAGTGTGAGTGAGGGGGGAATAAGAGAGAGTGCATATGATCAAAATAAATTACATACATGTATAAAGTCATAAAAAAAGAAAATAAAAATGTATTTTTCTAAAGTCAGATTTTTTTTCCTAACAGCAAACTTCATCTGGGCTTTGGTTTGATCATGAAGACTGGATTTCTCACCCAGGCCACCCAGTGGAAATGGCAGGAAATTACGTGAATTATACCTTGAATCCAAAGACCCTAAAGATTTGCTTCAAATATACTTAAGCCTACATGTAATATAAAGCATGGTGGGAAGTTTAAAACTGAAATAAAAATGTTCTGTTTAAACTGAAAATACAGAGGAATGTACCACTCTTCAGAATTCATGAAGTAAATCTTTACAGACAGAAGTTAAAATACAGATTCAGGAACTGGATCTCACAGATACTGACGAAATAACTTGTAGCCAGGGCATTGGAATATGCTTTGTTTCAGGGACTTTGAGTGATTTGCATGAAAATGGGTTTGTGACCATATTTATGACACATGTCCACAGTCCAGCTACATGAGTACTAATCTTCCCTTATTTATGGTCTCACTAGTTCTCATTGAAGACCCCCCCAAACCATGGCCTCCAAAGGCACATTGCAAAGGTACTTCTGTGCACAGTGCATTGAGAAGCCCAGGAAAGAAGGGCAATGCTGCTACTGGTCTTGGCTATGTCTTGCTTGTTTACTGAAATTTAACCTGAACTGCGACAGACCTGCAAACTTTTGAGGCGCCCTTTGTGTTTCTGACTGCCTCTTCCCATATGTTTGTCACCCTCATCCCACACTGCTAATGTCTGATTGTGTCTCTACAAATTCATTGGTTAGAAAATGATCTATTATACATCATGTTGAGAGGCAAGATTGGCCAAACACTGCTGCCCCAGGAGTGGGTTCATTACTGAGAATGGTGTCTGTATGAAGATTGAACTCTCCTTCTTCCATGTGATACCCTCCACTACGGTACAGAGCAGCAAGAAAGGCCACTTTCTGAATTTGCCAAGTTTCTAAAGTCGTTTTGGCTCATATACACTATGGTGGTTTGAATGTAAAATGACCCCCATAGGATCATGTGAATACTTAATCCCCAGGTGGTGGTGCTGTTTGAGAACATTATGGAGCCTTTAGGAGGTAGAGACTTGCTGGAGAAGGTCTGTCACTGGGAGCTGGCATTATGGTTTTATAGTGAAGCCCTACTTCCTATTCTTTCTGGACTTGCTCCCTAGGGATGTGGCAGTGTAACTCAGTTTCCTGCTCCCTGCTCTTCCAATCGTTTTCCTCAGCATAGTGGACTTCCCCTAGAAATTTCAAGCCAAATATAAACTCTGTCCTTCCCTAAGAAATTTCAAGCCAAATATAAACTCTGTCCTTCCCTAAGAACTATGAGATGGACATGAGCCTATGGGGTCAAGAGATGGAAAGTTATAAAGTAAAAGTGTTATATTTGTGTGTCAAGTTGGCAAAACTGTGGATGGCACCACCCCCACGGTCTGGGTTCCTCTAGTATATAAAAAGGAGAGAGCTGGCTGAGCATTCAGCATTATACTCTTCTCCCTCACTGTTGGACCGAAGGTGACCAGCTCCTGTCACCATGCCATCCCTGCCACAGTGGATGGACCTGGACTGAGTGCCAAAATAAACTCTTTCCTTTCCTAAGATGCTTCTAGACCGACATTGGTTCACAGCAATGAGAAAGCAGGGGATACAGAAACATTCCCCACCCCCAGCCTCCTCCAACACATATCTTTTTTTTTTTTCTAATCTATTGTAGAGTGAATTTTCAAAAGTCAAATGAGATAAGTCTGTGTCAGGAAGACATTACCTTCCTCATCCAACACAAAACTGGAGGACACGCCATCTGTGTCACTCACAGACACAGAGTAAGTCCCAATGTCCACTTTATCTGGATTTTTAAAGTATAGTTTTGAGCTGAAATGAACAAGAGACAAGCATTAGTCATTTCTGCTTCAGGTCCCACAGGTTCCCAGCCTCAGACTCCCCAGCCTGACTTACTGGTCACCCTCAGTGTGGACTTGGAACCGCTCCTCATCTGCAATCTCCTCATAGGCCTTGCACCAGGTGAACTGGGAGGCATCTGTCATTTCCTGGCAGTCAAACCCAAGGTATATGTTGCCCTCCTCATCCACACCAGCACTGATCTCCTTTGTGCCTGCAAGAAGAAAGGAGCCTCAGGGATGTCCTGTTCTCTGGTTTCCTTCCCCCCACCCCCGCCCAGAGGTGTGCCACATATAGAAGCTTATTTTACATTGAATCATGAGTTCTACTTAATGTGTGATGGGAAGACTTCAGGGAGTGTGTTGACAAGGATGGTCCAGGTGTCTGTGTAGATATGGCTTTTATGCCATTGCACTTCTACTGACTTCCTCTCCTGCCCCATTTGTCTCTAAGTCTCCCAACCTGGGCTGCCTCTCAGCCCAACCACCTGTTTCCCTGAGATTTGACCACTAACCCTCCTGCAGTTAGCTGAACAGCTGCAGTTAAACCATTTGATTTCACCCGCAAGCTCCTTCTTCCCCACATTGGTCATTGTGCTTCTTGGAAAAAGAGAAATTGCCATCCATTTGATAAGGGAGATGCCTGGCCTTATTCTAGCTAGTCAGAATACATCTTTAAGAAATTAGGGATGAATTGCTGAAGATATGTCTAGCAGATAAAGTGTTTGTTGAGACTGGATCCCCAGAGCAAATTGGTTAGCTAGACTAGCCAAATCACTGAGTTCTGGGTTCAATAGCGAGACCCTGCCTCAATGAATAAAGTGAAGAAGGATCTCAAGGTAGAAACTCAATGTCAACCTATGACCTCCACAAACATGCACACATGTGTACACATGTGACCTCATGCATATGGGCCAACACATACATTTAAGTGAGCAAAAGGGATAAAAAAGAGGTTAGGGACAGAATTGAAGAATATGAAGCTGGTAATAGAATTGCCCTAAGTTTACTAAGAAGATAAGAAGTAACGAAACTACTTTAAAAAGAAAGGAAGGGCTGAAGATATTGCTTAGTGGTTAAGGCACTTGCCTGCAAAGACTAGGGACCTAGGTTTGATTCCCCAGTATCCATGTAAGCCAGATGCACAAGGTAGCATATGAGTCTAGAGTTTGTTTGCAGTGGCTAGAGTACCTGGTGTGCCTGTTCTCTCTCTCTCTCTCTCTCTCTCTCTCTCTCTCTCTCTCTCTCTCTCTTTCCCTCTCTCTCTCTCTCCCTCTCCCCACTCTTTCTCTCTCTCACACACACAATATATATATATATTACAAACATTAGATCAAGGGGTCCAAGCAGAGGCAGATCCCAGACATCTCAGTTAATGGCTCCATGTGCTGCCTGAATACAGGCACATATCTGATCTGTGTATCCTGTGAGCTAATCTCCAGCCCCAGGTGCTTACTTTTGCAAGGTCACCACCATTGGCTTTCCAACGTTCTGATCTAGCCTTAGCAGTATAAATCACTGTCCTTCCTGGGTGTTATTTTATACTCCTGGAACAATCTGTAACACTGTGCAGACAACTAAATGCTCCAAGGCAGGCACAAAGCCCAAGAGCAATCTTACTGCTTGTGCCCATCTCAGCTGCTTAAAAACATGACAGGCCATCTACTCACCATCCAAACATCCACCCACGCATGCAGGCTTTACATACATGCATACATGCAAGCATGGTGCATGTGCTCTCAAGTTACTACAGCTGGGGTTGGAGGAATGTTCAGTGGCTAAAGTGTTTGCTGTGAAAGTACGAGGACCTGAGTTTAGATTACCAGAGTCCAATAAAAGCCCAGCATGGCAGTGCTCGTCTGTGACCTAGTGCTAGGAAGGTAGAGACAGGAGGGACCCTTGCTTGCTGACTAGCTAGCTCATCTAGCCAAATTGGTGAGAACCAGATTCAGTGAGAGACCCTGTCAGAAAAAATAATGTTGAGAGTGATTGAGAAAGACACATTGGCCTCTGGCTTATACACACACACACCACATATATAGACACATGTAAAAAAAAAAAAAAAGTCACTGTGGCCATAGAATTTTCTGTGCTAAGAGGGGAGAGGTAGAGGCTCACCTGGCCGGGCCTCCACAAGCACAGCCTCCGATGTGTCTGAGGGCTTTCCTGGCCCACTGGCATTCACTGCCCGCACTCTGAACACATAGGTCTTACCTTGCTGCAGGTCACAAACCTTCAAACAACAGAGAAAATGCACACCAGGCTAGATAAATATGACTTTACTGTTGCCTACAATTGATGATGACCCCACCTTCTTTCTAGAGAGAACTTACTTCTCTGGTTGAAAAGGCAACACGGAGTGAAGTAACCCACAGGGAAAGAACTCTGTACCCAAGCCCCATCTCACATGCAGGAATGAGCAGACTTGGATCTGCCCACTGTCACATGCTTAAGGGACAAATCAAATGCTATCACCAAGATTGCAAACTGGTGTTCATTTTTAACACAATTTTTCAGGATCAAATATTATTTTAAATGTGATATTTTTAATCTGTAAGAAACTATCCTTCAAACATCACAATTGGACCAGTCTCTTCTCACACATGCCTGTGCACTTGCTACTGTCTGTGTGGTGGCTGGATTCTTACACGCACATTTTCCCACTCAAAAGAGGCTGTTTTGGGGCTGGAGAGATGGCTTAGCGGTTAAGCGCTTGCCTGTGAAGCCTAAGGACCCCGGTTCGAGGCTCGGTTCCCCAGGTCCCACGTTAGCCAGATGCATAAGGGGGCGCACGCGTCTGGAGTTCGTTTGCAGAGGCTGGAAGCCCTGGCGCGCCCATTCTCTCCCTCTATCTGTCTTTCTCTCTGTGTCTGTCGCTCTCAAATAAATTAAAAAAAAAAAAAGAGGCTGTTTTGCATGAGAAACCACTCTGCAGAGGACACTGCCTACTGCATCTCCATCCGTGAGCAGCAGGGCATGGTGCCAGCACAACCTTTCTTGAAGGAAGGGTGCACTGGCCTCTCTCTAAATCACACCCCACGGTGCACAACAGAAAGGAACAGACCTCTGCTGGATCAAGACAGCTGAGCACACTCACCAGGGCACATGCACTAAGGGGAACGAAGACAGGTACAACTGTCCAGGGACTGGAAAACTGAAAATGTCAAAATAGAGATTATCCAAAAAAGTGATGATGGAAGTGTACTACGTTGCGTGTGTGTGTGATGTTTAAGGGCAGTACATGTATGCATGTCAGATGTGCCTGTGTGTGCACATGTGTACTTGTGAACTGTGTAGGTGTGTGTGAAAGTGAATGGGTGCATGTGTGAGGTGCTTATTAACTAGATGCCTAGTAGCAATAATAGGAACTATGTAAATTAACTGTAGGGCTTGAGGTGGCAGAACATACTATAATGTCCATTATCCCGGTTTAAAGCAGACGATGGCCTCTTTACATACAAGGGTATGTAATACTGTAATAATGATTGGTAGGATGCAATGCCAGAGGAGAAAAAAACACAAATCCACACCCCTCCTGCATAGTGCACTTGTAAGTACAGAGCCACCTCCTGGAGGCGCTTTGCTGCCCTCTGCTGGAGTCTCCCAACTTGCTCTGTGGATCCCTCAGGTGGAAAGTTCCTTCCCTGTGCAGCCTAGGATGACTATCCCAGCGTCATTCGAACAGATTCTCCTGGGAGCTTGGATCCAGTTTACTACAGGAGTCACACACACTCATTTAAAAAGAAGGAAAATGCCAGAATTACCTTTAAATAACGATTTGGAGTCGCTGACTCGCTGACCGTCTTCCATTCTCCAGAATCCTCTTCCTTAAAATCAACGAAATAACCAGAAACAGGGCTGCTGCCAGAATACACAGGGGCTTTCCACAGAAGTACCAGAGAGGTGTCCCGGACCTCACAGAAGGTCAAGTCGTAGGCAGGGCCTGAAAAGTCACTGACCTGAGCACTTAGCCCAAGCAGCCAATTCTGACCCCGGGGACCCCTGCTTCCTCATCTGAGGCCTTCTACACCGGCATTGCATGCATCTTCATCACACCCATGCGTCACTCTCTCTCAAGGGCGAGTGAGCAGGGGTCCAGCCTTATGCTGGAGCTGAGAAACAGGTTCAGCTTCTGTCCCTGCAGCACCCCCCTCCCAACATCTGGGGGATTGTGGCTATGAACCCAGAAATTCACAGCATGCATCAGTCTCAGGCCAGCAGGGGCACAGAAGAGAAAAACTGCAAAAAGAGGAGGTGCTGTATTGACATTTCTGGGCTGGAACCCCCTAATCACACCCAACCCCAGCTAGCTAACACACATCAGACCTCTGCTCTCTAGGGTCCAAAAAGCCCACAGGTGTTTTATGGCTCACTACCCACTTCTAGAGCAGCTCTGGGCAGCAAGGGGAAAAATTAGGTGAGCTCTGGAACTTTCTTAAGGGCTCTTTCAAATATTGGCTTAGTGGCAAGACACAGGGAGATTAAAATTAGATCATTAAAACACAACCAGGTCAAAAAAAAGAAAAGAAAAGAAAAGAAAAGAAAATGCAGCCTGGTCATTTCACCATCACACCCCAGACCTGACACACCAAGATTCAACCACAACCTGTCACAAGAATGGCCACCTGATCAATGTGAGAAGCAGGTGACAACAGAGTGACACCTTACAGCCCCCCCCCCATAGAAGTGCCCTCTGGCCAGTCGTGCTGGTGGAGGGCAGGGTGTCCAGGAGAGTTGGTCTCACCAGGTTCTGGTGCTGTCCAGGCCTCACACTTGAAGTGCTCACTGGGGTCCGATGGCTGCCCAATCCCAGCCATGTTGACAGCAGCAATTTTGAATTCATACAATGAGCCTTCTGTCAAGCCATTCACCTAAGCAAATTTTGTTTAAAAAAACATAAAAAATAAAAGTTGTGCTACAACCCACTGAGTCATCAGTACTTATAATGAGTTTGTAAAGGGAAATGGAAGCTGAAGGGACAGTGACGAAACATTACACAGAATCATTTAAAGAAGGCCATTGTACACCAGGCATTTGATCATGACATCAAACCCTATGAAGCCTCCTATGAGGTTAACTGGACAATGACCTCAGTAAGGAAACTGAGCTGAGAATCACTGTGTCCACAAAGAGTGAATTTAGTAGCGGATGAAAGGAGGAGTCAGCTCCAAGTCCTGCTGGGTCCCTGCAGACCCCACTCCTGGGTCTGGTAGGAAAAAGCCCTGGAGCCAGCAAAAACTTTGTCTCCAGGCTGGCTCAGTGATGCTGGGGTCCCTGTAACCTGCAGCCACCACTCCATCTACTCTGCAAAACAAGACACTCTAGGCTATATCCTCATAGTCCACAGTCTGTAGTGGGCTTTAGAATCTCTGCCAATGACGAGCAAGACCCTAAGGGAAGGAAGGCCTTTGACCCAGCAGTATGGTAGGATGGAAGCTTCATGCAGGTCAGTACTGAGTCTGAAAAGCTGAATTTCCAAAGCAAGGCATTTTTGGTTAAAACTTCTTTATACCCCACAAAACAGAGGACTCTCCACTGAAGCAACTTGCACCTACATGTGAAATGAGTATTCATGCCAGAGATGAGGGCTCAGTTTAAAAAATATGGAGGGTGAGGCTGAACGTGACATGTATCAGTATGGTCACATCATAGACATATGTTAAAATACATAATAAATATTGTGTAAGACTATATTATAAACAATACATGTGGGCTGGAGAGATGGCTTAGCAATTAAGCACTTGCCAGTGAAGGCTAAGGACTCCGGTTCGAGGCTTGATTCCCCAGGACCCATGTTAACCAGATCCACAAGGGGGTGCACGCGTCTGGAGTTTGTTTGCAGTGGCTGGAGGCCCTGGTGCGCCCATTCTATCTGCCTTTCTCTCTCTCTCTCTCTCTCTCTCTCTCTCTCTCTCTCTCTCTCTCTCCCTCCCTCCCTCCCTCCCTCCCTCCTTCTCTCTCTCTCTCTCTCTCTCTCTCTCCCTCCCTCCCTCCCTCCCTCCTTCTCTCTCTCTCTCTCTCTGTCACTCTCAAATAAATAAATAAAAATGAACCAAAAAAAGAATACATGTATCATAAAGCAAAATTTTCTATAAATCTGAAACTAGACTCCTAAGAACTCCCCTGGGAACTCTTATTTCCCAGCAAGTCTCCTGAGATCAGTCTGTCCATGGATATCATGGGGTAAATTCATTCATCATTGTTCAGATAAAGAAACAAAGGTTCAAACAAGAGAAATCAGGGGCTGGAGATATTGCTTAGTGGTTAAGGCTCTTGCCTAAAATGTCTAAGGACCCAGGTTCAATTCCCCAGTACCCATGTGAGGTGCACAAGATGGCACATGTGTCTGGGGTTCATTTCTAGTGGCTAGAGGTCCTGGCATGCCCATTAGCCCATCTATCTCTCCCCCTTTCTCTTTCTCTGTCAAATAAATAAATAAAATACTTTTTAAAAAGTTGAAAAAACAAGTGCAATCAAAACCAAGGGTTTACAGACTTCTCTCATTCTCTGCACCTAAGGGTGATGGGCACTATGGCAAGAGTCTAGGAAGCACTGAAGTTTCTAGGAAAGGGTCACCAGCAACAGAGAGCACAGCCTCTCCTCAGCATGGGCTCAGCTGGATTCCACCCCAGGCACTGAGCTCTGCTTCAAGGATGCAACATACCTGGGACAACAACCCAGGGACTGTCCATTAACTGAGTGTAAAACTGCTCAGTAAAACACCTCAGCTTCCTACAATCCTTCCAGTTCTGAACACCATGCCCTCCTGGTACTAAGATTCTTAGTCTACTTCTATTTTTATATCCAGCTGCCTAGCACCACTGTTCTCTAGAGTTCTGAATAAAGAAGTCTGCCCAGAGTACAAACATCACCTAAGCAAACACAGAGGAACAAATAAAAACCAACCAACCGTTAAGATCCTCTCCTTGACAGGGGAAGAATTGATCTCATGCCAGTTCTTATGATGGGCTTCTCGCTTGTCCAAGTAGTAACCCAGGATGGCTGAGCCACCACTGAATTTAGGCACCTTCCAGCCCAGGGTCATGGATTGGCCATCACAGTTCAGAAGTGTAATCCCATACGGATGAGAGGGCACAGCTGCAAGTACACACAAGCACAGTAGTTACCCAGGTCTGAGCTCCGCATCCTCATCCTCATCCCACCATGTAGCCAGCTCTGGAGCTGCAGAGGGGAGCGGCAGCAACCAACATTTTTAGTGTGTGCCCCACCTCTGACATCACTTCTTGCTTCTACTGCTTCTTTGAAAATGGATGAGTATGAAGCAGTGTCTTTCATATGTACTCATTGCTCTTTATAAATTTATCTACATGTATCTCAATGACATAAGAACAGTAGATTGAATAAATCTGGTCCAGATACTAGAGGCAACAGGTTTCCTTCAGCCTCTTTAGACAGAGGTTTCTGCTCTACAAGGATTAAGAACATGGCCAGAGTGGGCAGTGTTACTGATTTTGTATGTTATAATTACCTATCATTATGTAAACTTCAGATCAATGCAGGTGAGTGTGGCTCATGATTTCCTGTTTGCCCCTCATGTCCAGAGGGCCACTACCTTCCTTAACAAGCTGAGGGGAAATGAGCCCCAGCTTCCCTCTGCTTTCAGAGCCTGGTATTTCATCCATGGCTGAGGGACAGTGAGCTAGAGATAAGGGATTCTCCTCACAGAGCAAACCCAGCCACCAGCTTCCTGCAGTGGGGATTGGGTCAAAATGCAAGTGTGAATATCTGAGGTCTCTACTGGGAAATGATTCCTGGCTCCTGTGCTCACCTGAGAGTTATCAGAACTGATATTCCTGAAAAATCCCAGGAATTGCTAAGCAGGACACTTTAACTTCTAAAAATGTTGGTAAATTTAATTGAAGATCAAAAACAGTTAAAAACCTGAAGCTTGGGCTGGAAAAATGGCTTAGCAGTTAAGACACTTGCCTTCAAAGCCAAAGCACTCAGGTTCAATTCCCGAGGACCCACATAAGCCATATGTACAAGGGGGAGCATACATTTGGAGTTCATTTGCAGCAGCTGGAAGCCCTGGCATGCCCATTCTCTCTCTCTTTTCTGTCTTTCTCTCTCTCTTTCTCTCTCTTGCTCCCCTCAAATAAAAAAATAAATAAAATATATTTTTAAATAAACCTGAAGCTTTCTGTCAGAAATGAAAAGCTGAGACTGGCTGTGCTGGGAAATGGGTAGGATGTGATATTCATGTTCCCAAAAGTTCCTAGATATATTCCCTTACATGGTGTGTTCAAGAGGAAAAGCCTACATTGACATTATAAGACATCAAGCTTGGTGGATCACCTTGTCTGGGGAATGAATCAAGATTTTAGACTGAATTTCCCCATCTGATTAAAAATAGACATTGTTAAACATCACTACTCATGAACAGGACCTCAATGTGAGATTCTCCATTAATGTTCTATGTTAGCACACATGATTGAGAAGAGATTGTTGTGGCCTAGAGTGGATATCTTAATGTGAACATAGGTGCTTGGAAGCAATCAGGGCTGTCTTGAAATTTTCCATTTTTAATTGGTATTGAGTTGATATGCTGCCATATCCCCTCATACTGCCATTTCCAAGACAAGCAGCCCCTTAGGAGATTCAGCAGAACTGTGTGTGATCTGGTAACAGCCTCTACCCCTGTGTCCTCTGGCCATAGTCCAGAGAGCATCAGAGGTGTTTATTCATGCAGACATTACAAAGCCCTAAAGAGCAGAGATAGGCGGGGGGGGGGGGTCATGGGAACCCACGAGCCACGTACTGAGGGCCGCCTGGACCTTGATCACTTCCGACTCCTGCGAGTTCTCACTGGTGCCCACGGCGTTGACAGCCTTCACCCGGAAAATGTACTGCTCACCGGTGGTTAAGCCATGCACCACGAACCTGAGAAATGTGAGTCAAGGTCATGGTCCAGCCCCATTTTGCTTTACTCCTACAATAGAAGTCATTTGGAATGCTCCATAAAAAGATGACAGGAAGGAGGGAAAGGATGGTACCAACATGTGGTGTTTACATACAAAACATGTCCATATCTCATAATAAAAAAAGAAAGACAAAAAATAAACCTAGAGTTCATGTGAGGATTGTGGTTTATAAAAATACTCTTTTATATTGTTTCAGAAATCTCAGTTTATAGTTTGTTGCGAGCATGATTTATGAACAGAAGTATTACTCTCATTTATGGAAGCTGATGCACTTCACTCATTTTCTCCTCAGAACTTGCCTCTTTTTTCCTTTTAATAAATTGGAAGTATAGAACATACCATTCATTTCATTTCCTTACAACAGTGGATTTCAGACTAATTAACAGAGTAAAACAAGCATCTTTCAAAAAACATATTCTGTCTTGGGATATCCTTCATTTTTAATTTCAGGAGCTAATTCAACTTTTAGAATCCTAAAACAAAGCACCAGAAAGGTGCCATGTTGTATTTAATGCCAGAGTCTAAGATCCTACCTTAATTTTTCCCTTTAGAGATCTATTTGAATCAAAAGCCTATTACTAAATAGTACCTAATACCTGATCTCTGGGACCCAAGGCATCTAAAACCAAATACGAAAGCCAGGCAGTTACACTGCAGTGGTAGAGGCTATGGCCTTGAAGCCACATAGAAGAGGCTCCAGTGCTGCCTTTGATACCTGCCCAACTTTTCATCCTTTGAGGTGTCCGTCAGTCCCTTTGAGGTGCTGTCTTCCCACCTGGGGAGGGGACATTCAGGCTTGCCTCATAGTACTATTGGGAGCATTAAAGAAGTGGTGATCGGAAAAACACTTGGCCCCTGGCCCTGCAGATGGCAAGCACTTGGTAAATGTGAGCAGTTGTTATGAATCTTTATAGGCAGCAAAATTTATTAACCACTCCCAGAATCTCTCCATTAAAACACTGTTCTCTAATAGATTTTTCTGAATCTACTGGCTGTGAATGGGTTAGAACATATAGCTATTATTCTGCTCAATTGCCTTCTTTATTGCCTAGACACAGATTTTTACAGTATCTCTTATTACAGGGATTTAAAAAGAAAAAAAATGGCAGAGCCACCATTGAGAACCTATCCACAGGGCAATTCTGGCGCTACTTCTGTTTCTCTGTGAAGCGTGCCAAGCAGAAAACACAGGTTCAGTCTCTGCATCTGGGAATGATAAGGAGTGAGTGAATTGCACAACTAAAGGTGGGGGCTTCTCCCTGAAAAGAACACAGGCTTCCCCTGTCCTTCCCAGCCAGGGAGAAGTATAGCTTTCCCCATCTGGTCTGATTAGAAACTGGAAAACGAGATTTCCCTGATGTGAGCAAAGCAGGGGTGACCCTGCTGTGTACATGTATTGAGATGTCCCACTAAACTCCACCTTAATCAAAATCTTGAACTGGAGAGAAGACTTAGTAGTTAGGATGCTTGTCTATGAAGACTAAGGATCCAGGTTTGATTCCCCAGAACTCACATAGGCCAGATGTACATGGTGGCTCATGCATTTGGAGTTCATTTGCTATGGCTAGAGGTCCTGGAATGCTCATTCATTCCCAATCTCTCTCTCTCTCTCCTCTCCCTCCCTCTCTCTCTCTCCCTCTCCCACCCCCTCTGGTTTTTCTGTCTCAGATAAATAAATAAGTAAAATAATTATAAAAGCAAAATTAAAGTGTTTAAGAAGAGACTGGGAAAATGGTTCACTACTTGCTGCAAAAGCATGAGAACCTGAGTTAGGGTCCCCAGCACCCACAGAAAAGCCAAATCATGGTGGCATATGCTTGTAATCCTCAATACTAGTGAGGCAGAGAGTGGAGGATTCCTGAGGCTTGTTGGCAAGCCAGTCTAACCAAATTGGTGAGCTCTAAGATGAGTAAAAGAATTTTTCTCAAAGAATAAAGTAGAGAACAATTGAGGAAGACACCTAATGTTGACCTCTAGCCTCCACATGAAGACTTAGACATATGTACACATACAAGCACCTATATGCACATACACCACACAAACACACACATACAACAAATGTTTAAAGAGATGGAAATAATGGCTATCATTACACCTTGTATACAGGTACCAAATTACTACATTGCACCCCATACCTTTACACAGTTTCAATAATAATAGAGAGGCTGGAGAGATGACTTAGTGGTTAAGGCAGCACTTTCCTGTGAAGTTTAAAGACTCATGTTCATTCACTATCCAGATCCCACATAGGCCATACATACAAAGGTGAGGCAACACAAGGTTGCACATGCCCACTAGGTGGTGCAAGAATCTGGAGTTCAATTGTAGTGGCTGAGGCTCTCTCATTCAATAATAATAATAATAATAATAATAATAATAATGGACCAGGTAGATGGTTCAGTGGTTAAAATTACTTGTTATGGAAGTATAATAACTCAAGTTTGGATCCTCAGGACCCACACAAAGTTAGATGCATGTAGTGCATGTGTCTATAATCCCAAAGTGCTTTTGGTAATGGGAGGTGGAGTCAGGTAAAGCTCTAAGCTCCTGGGCCAGCTAGTCTGGCATTTAAAGTGGAAAACAATAAGATAGACCCAGACTCAAACAAGGTAGAAAGAAGAGCTCAACACACTGACATTGTCATCTGACTTCCATAGGCACACTGTAGAACATATATACAACATGCAAACACATAGATACCCAAATAATAATAATAATAATAATAATAATAAATAGAATAAAGTCCTTTTCACCAATAAACGAATCAAGTCAGTGAGGATGAGCTAGCGCAGTGGCCATCCCACCTCAAAGCCAGCACTGCAGAATGACATTCCCAAAGTATGACTAAGGAGAATAGCCATTTCTAAAGGGCACCACAGGCATTCTGCCATAGCATCTCCTGCTCTGGGAGCCACTCATCCCTGTTCTCTACCTCTGCTCCCGTAGCACTATGCTGGCTGCAGGAAAGGTAGAGGGAGGATACCTGTTATAGCCAATGGGTTTGTGGTTGCACGGCTCCCACTGGTTTGTTCCTGCTATGCAGCAGTCCACGTAGTAGCCCAGAAGGTCTTCTTCATGTTTTGGCCTGTCCCACTGTACCACAACTGATGTCTTGGTGTTCCGGGAAGCAAGCACCCGGCCGGGAGCTGAGGGGACCACTGTGGGAGAAACAAGAGGATGGAGATATGTGGTAAAAGTGGGTACTACCTTTTTCCCAGAAGGTAAAAGTCAGGTCTGAGACTCTGGTGTGGGCTGAGGAGATGGCTTGGAGAGTAAGGCACTTGTCATAACCTGAGTTCATATCTACAGAACACATATAAATGCCAGACATGGAGGCACACATGTAATCCTAGTACTAGAGAGGTGGAGACAGGATTGCTAGGTTTTACTGGCTAATCTAGCCAAACCAGTGATCTCTGGTGTCTCAAATAAATAACTAAGGAACAGAATGATTGAGGACAGTGCCCAACATTAAAAAAAGAAGATATATTTTGGAGAAATAAGAAAAGCTCTTCATGGCTTGCAAAATGAAACTCAGGGCACCTTAACATACCTGTATCCTCACCATCCTCATCCACCCCCTGCAGCAGCACCTGAAGGTACCTTATTTTGGCCTGAAGTGAGGTCAGATGCTTACCATGGTAACTTACCAACTATGTCCTGAGCCTGAATAGGAGGTGTGATCTCTGATGGATCACTCAGGCCATGCTTATTGGCTGATAAAACCCGGAACACATAGGACTTCCCTTCAGCCAGATCAAAGACAGCATACCGAGGAGACCTCACTGCTGCCTGTGCATTGACACGTTGCCAGCTGCCACTCCCAACCACAGACTACAAGGGAACAGGATTGGGATAAAGTTAGACTCCCCAGAAAGTGAGAAGGGAAACTGTTTCAGGGACTGGAAATGTGGTTCAGTGGTTAAAGGCACTTGCTTGCAAAGCCTGCAAGCCTAGGTTTGATTCCCCAGTACCCAATAAAGCTAGAAGCACAACATGTACATGTGCCTAAACTTGGTTTGCAGTGGCAAGGCAAGAAACTCTGGTGTACCCATATATTCTCTCTCTCTCTCTCTCTCTCTCTCTCTCTCTCTCTCTCTCTCTCACACACACACACACACACACACACACAAGTAAAAATAGTATTTTACACTGCTAAGTGTGAACTATGGGATGCCAGGTGGACACCAGCATCAGTTTAGCACTCATGAAAATGATGCAGTTTGGAGAAGGTAAGAGTGTGCCTAAGGTTTGAAATTTTATTGATAGAAAATTTTCCATTAAAGTGAGTAAACTACTGACAACTTAATAGGAATAGATATATAGCTGTAGTTTTAGTGAGCTAGACAAGCTATCAATAATAAAAGGTAATTTAATAAAATATTCATGAGACTCCATCACCATTTAGTGAGTCCCATTTCAATTAAAACTCTGCCATTGTTGAAGCTGCTTGGCATAGTGAAGTAACAAACACAATCTACTAGCATGAGACAAATGATGATGTATTCATAGGCCTTAACCATGGTGTAAAGACTATAATGCAATGAAGGGATTCTATCATCTTGTTAAACACAAACACATAAATGCATATGGAAAAACCTGCATGTACAGCTACCACAGATTACTTGTGCCTGGCCCTTTCTACTCAAGGCAGGCAAATAAACCCCAGGTCTATTTTTACAGAGCCCAAACTATTTTATATGATGGGGTTACAATAACTTTAACTTTATTTTTATAATTTATCCATATTCTTCTAATTTTCTATACATATATACTTGATGACTGTTTTTGAAAACCTCAGTTGCAGCCCCGTTTGAGTTGCTTGCACAGTGTGTAGGAAGGTACGGTGGCCTGGAGTGACTAGGCCAGACTCCTGTTTCCGGGCTCCTCCAACCTCTCTGGTCTGGGTTCACTGAGCTGGTCTATATGCTGGAGGGCATGACATGAGTCAGGCCAGATCCCTGTTCCCTTGCCCCTCCCAGTCCCCTGGTCCTGGTAGGTCCCACTGTGCCTTGCTTACGGAGGCCTGGTCCTTGTGTGGGCTGTGAAATCAAGTCTTTTGCTCTGGTATCCTCACTGGCCAATGAGTGCCAACATCCCTGTTCACCTGAGCTAGAAAGTGGATGGGCCAAAAGACAAAACCTTGCTTCCTCCTCAATAAAATAAAGAGTCTTCCTAAAATGAGTAGACAACAAAGCAAAAAAAAAAAAAAAAAAAAAAAGGCAGAAAACTGAGAGATCCCCACCAAGGATACATAGTCCTACAATGGAAGCCTCCAATGAAACAACAGAAATTTATGCTCAAAATGAAAACACAACAACCAATGAGACACTGATAAAAAAAAAATGCTGAACTACAAGCAAACAATCAAAGAACCAACAATCATATCAATGAAATTGAACAGAATAGTTTCTTAGAGCTTCCAGCTTTTGACAGTAGGCTTAACTTGATTGAAGAAAATGTTAGAACCCCTCCAAAGAGATATGAATAAATTGAAGGTAAGTCAAGAAATATAAGATCTCAACAACTGGTTGATTAAGCTTAATGAAGACTTGATCAAATGCAAGAATGAACTACAGGAAGCATGAAGAAAATCAGAACTTGAATCAAAATCATACCTCAAAAAGAGATTGACGTGATGCAAAATAACATAACAGAAAACAAAAGTCAAATAGAGCTTTTAAAAACCTCTCTAGAACCCCTCACCAACGGAGTTACTCATGTGGAAGACAGAACATCTGACCTGGAAGACAAGACAGAAGAAATTGGTCAGGAGGCCAAACACTTTGCTAAGTTCAAAACATCAAGTGAACAGAATATGACAAACTGTGGGACACCCTAAAACGACCAAACATCCAGATCATGGGTATACTGGAAAGAGAGAAAATCCATGCCATAGGCATAGACAAGATATTCAACAAAATTATTGAAGAAAATTTTCCAAGTCTCAAGAGAGGCACATCCAGATACAAGAAGCCCACAGAATACCAAATAGACAGGAACAAAGAAAAAACTCTCCAAGGTACATCACAGTTAAAACTCTTAACAATGAAAATAAAGGAAGAGTGCTAAAAGCAGCAAGAGAGAAACAACATACAAAGGCAATCCCATCAGAATTACATCAGATTTCTCAATGGAAATCCTGAAAGCCAGAAGGGCCTGGAATGGAACACATCAAAGTCTGAAAAACCATGGCTTCCAACCCAAGCTACTTTACCCAGCAAAAGTATCCCCCAAAATAGTTGAAAGAAAAACTTTCCATGAAAAAAGTCAACTGTATGATTACATGAACACAAAGCCAAACCTACAGAGAATACTTGAGAGAATACTCCACACAGAACAAACAACCAATCTTAAGAGCCAACAAGAAGATCACAATAACCAAAGTAGATCAGGCTCAAAACAGTACATGACACAAGGAAGCACCAAACCCCATAAAACACCTTATCATGGCAAGGATTCAAACCTCACAGTAGAAACAAATATTAATGGTCTTAACTCACCCATAAAAAGACACAGGTTATCAAGATGAATAAAAAAGCTGGACTCTTCTATATGCTGTATTCAAGAAACCCACCTCACCACTAAATATAGACACCTCCTCAGGGTGGAAGGCTGGAAAATGATATTCCAAGCAAATGGAAATAAAACGAGCAGGCATTGCTATATTAATATCTGATAAAATAGACTTCAAACTAAAAGTAATCAAAAAGGAAAAAGAAGGCCACTTCTTAATCATCAAGGGAATAATCCAACATGAGCACATCACAATCATAAATACATATGTACCAAAAACAGGTGCACCACAGCTTATGAAACAAAATCTACTCAACAATAAAACAGAAATAAACACCAACACCATCATAGAGACTTCAATACTCCATTATCATCAATAGACAGATCATCCAAGCAGAAAATTAACATGGAAATACTAGAGATGAACAACATCATAGATAAACTAGTTCTAAAGAACATCTACAGAACTTTTCACCCCTACTATACAGAATACACATTCTTCTCAGCAGCCCACAGAACCTTCTCTAAAATTGACCATATATTAGGCCATAAAGCATGCCTTCATAATAATGTCAGAAAAATTTAAGTAATTTCCTGCATCATGTCAGATCACAATATTTTAAATCTAGAAATTAAAAATAAGAGATGCATCAAGAGCTCTACCAGCTCCTCAAGACTAAACAATACACTTTTAAACAATGAATGGGTCATGGAACAAATCAAAAAAGAAATTGTAAAACTCCCAGAATTTATCCACATATGAGAGAGAACATGTGGCGCTTGGCAAAAGCATTCTTGATCAAGTAGGCAATATAAAGATTTAACACAATGCCAACAAAAATACCAGCATCATTCTTCAGAGATAGAAAGAATGATCTCAAAATTTATATGGAATGGCAGAAGGCCTTGGATATCCAAACATACCCTCATCAAAAGAGAGAAAGAGAGAAGACACCTCTGGTGGTAACATCACACCTGATCTTAGATAAAAAGTCATAATGACAAAAACAGCACGGTACTGGAATAAGAACAAAAACAGTCTAATGGAACATAATTGAAGAACCCAGATTTTAGGTCAAGTTACCACAGCTGCTTGATCTTTGGCAAAGATGCCAATAATCTAGACTGGAGAAGAGACAGCATCTTCAACAAATGGAGTTGGACAAATTGGATGAGCATATGTAGAAAAATGAAATCAGACTACTTATTTCACCATACACAAAAATCAAGTCCAAATGGGTTAAAGACCTCAATATAAGACATGAAACTCTTCAACTACTGGAAGAAAATATAGGAGGCACTCTTCACGATATAGGACTGGGAAATGACTTCCTGAACAAACCCCAGTATCCAAGGAAATTAAACAAGCACTCAACCAATGGGATCTCATGAAGCTAAAAAGCTTTTGCACAGACAAACATGCCATAAGCAGAGCTGATAGATTACCCTCTGAATGGGAGAAAATCTTTGCCAACTATACCACTGACAGAAGCCTAATGTCTAGAATCTAAAAAGAAGTCAAAATTTAAACAATAAAAAAAAATCAAACAACACACCCCTAAAGTGTGGCAGAGAACTAAATAGGGAGTTCTCAGAGGAAGAATTACAAATGACTAACACACACTTAAGAAAATGTTCAACATCCCTAACCATTAGGGAAGTGCATATTAATACAACTGTGAGATTCTACCTTACCCCAGTAAGGATAGCAAACATTAAAAAATCAAATGAAAACAAATGTTGGTGAGGCTGTGGAGAAATAGGAACACTCATTCACTGTTGGTGGGAATGTAAACTGGTACAACCACTGTGGAAATCAATATGGAGACTCCTGAAAAGGATGAATATAGAGTTATCAACAGACCCTTTTATTCCCTTACTGGGCATTTACTCTAAAAGCTCCACATTTCAGTTCAGAGACATTTGCTCAACCATGTTTATAGGAGCTCAATTCATAATAGCTAAGAACTGGAATCAACCCAGGTGCCCATCATTGGTTGAATGAATAACCAAGATGTGGTATATCTACACAATGGAATTCTACTCAGCAGTAAGAAAAAAATGACACATTGAAATTTGTAGAAAAATGGTTGAAATTGGAACAGATCATTCCAAGTGAACTCACACAATCACAGAACAACAACTGTCACATGATCTCACTCATCCCTAGGTCCTAACCTGGATCAGCCTGAGTTGCTGACATAACTGAATAGCATCTTCAGGCTTGGACAATAGGGATGGTAGGGCTTGGAGGAAGGTAAAGTGTTGGGGGGGTATACAAAACTGAACCAAAATTGAACTGGTACCATATAATCTAATATCCTGGAAGTCAGACTAAAAGGTGGAATCCTCAAGAGGACCTTAGAGGGAGCACCTGAATCAAAGGGCCCCAGAGAGGGTGAAATGAAACCTAACCTCAAATTTCTCCTGTTTCTCCTTCTTCTCTGGATTTTTCTTCTCTCTTTTCCTTTGGTTCTGGCCTGTAATTAATTCCCTATACCTGGATGGTGTCTACATCCACAATGAGCTGTTGATCAGAGAGATCTACTAGATCTCCCAAAACAAATGAGACAGACTTCTGTCAGAGCACTTGATTATCCACCAGAGGCTAATGGTAAGACCCTACTGCAGAAGACATCATGGAGAGACCTGATTGGAATCCAGCGGAGAGCCAGTCCCTGGACAATTAGCCCATCCAGTTCTGTAAGGCACTACATGAGCTACCAGGGAAAAGTGTCATCTGTCACTGTTCAAGCAACTCAAAGTCTAAGCGACTTAGCAGCAAACAACCTGACATGATGCTCACACAAGTGCAATAGTGGCACACAGCCATAGTGGGTAACCAACTGCTCTTTGATTGGCTAACAGACCCTCTAAGTAGAAAAGAAACCATATCTGGAACTGGAAAACAAGTCAGAATCATATCCAGATAATGATTCTCCTTTCCATTGTCAAGCTCCCACTGACCTTAGACTATAAGAGGGTCTATACCCTTTTAATTCTCTCTAAATTAATAATGGTTATCCCATTTAACCAGTGCTGACTTCATTCTCTGTTGGAGAACCTGCTTCTCTTTTTCGGATGGGAGCTAGGCCTGAGGAAATAAAAGACCCAGTGCACTCCACCCTGGACCCATCTGAAACCACAGAGGAATTGAGGAAATGAGCAAGAATGCTACTTTCTTAGTAAATATGATATCAGCACAAGAATGATGGAGAAACATACTGAGGACATTCAAAACCTACCAAACCAGAGATCCAGAGGCTCCTAAGTGCCCATCCCTGAAGTAGACTTAAAATGCTCCTAGCATGGCTCAGGGAATTTTGCAGAAGGGGCAGAAAGATTGTTGGAGCTCCAAATTGGGACATTTTGTACACAGACACTGCCTCTCCTCCCTCCTATAATGCATGACCCAAAATCCCCATTGGGTTGACCTGCATTCCCAACAAGGAAGGCCTCTTCAGAAAAGGGGCAGGGAGGAGGGAAAAGGATAGTACCAACATGTGTTGTTTACATACAAAATACGTCGATATCTGGAGCTGAAGAGATGGCTTAGAGGTTAAGGTGTTTACCTGCATAGCCAAAGGACCCAAGTTTGATTCCCCAGGACCCACATAAGCCAGATGCACCAGTGGCACATGTTTCTGGAGTTCGTTTACAGTGGCTGAAGGCCCTGGTGCATCCATTCTCTCTCCTTCTCTCTCTATCTGCCTCTTAATCTCTCACTCTCAAATAAATAAATAAATAAATGTTTTTTTAAAAAATATGTAAAAAAATGTTGCTTAAAAATAACACCTCAACTGCATGTTTTATTCTACTTTCTACAATAGACACAAAACCTCCTGTTAACAGTTTGAATGCCAAAGGTTCAACGTAGGTTCCCAACTAGTGGCCCTGTTTCGGTCAGTTGTGCAATATTTAGGAAGTGGGGTGGGTCAGTGGGGCGGGGCTTGAGATTTTATAGCCCTACCCCACTTTCTGCTGGCTCCCTGTGTTCCTAATTAAAGACATGTGATAAGCTGGCCTGCCTTGCCTTGCCCACCATAATGGAATGTAACCTCTAGAGACTACAAACCAGAATAAACCCTTTCCTTCCTTAAGGGAAATGAGTAAAGCAACTAACAGGCTAAGCAAGAGGGCTCAAGCTAAACTACTCTAAATGGCTCTAGGGAATGGTTCCCTTTACAAGATCGCCCCCCAGTGGCTGCATGGCTTGTTGCAGTAACCCCCTGTTGACCCCACAGCACTGGATGCAAGTCAGCTTGTCCGTGAACACTTCCACTTCCGGAGGAGCTCAAAGGGAGTGCAGGCATATACCTAAGCTCAGCTCTTGCCTAGGCTATGATGCAGAGTCCAGACAGCTCAGCAATAGCCCTGCTCATACAGGTAGTGAAGCTGAACTCGCCAATTTCTATACCAGAACTGTGGTCACAGCCCTAGCCCCCACTGCCTAACCCCCTCTTACACACCAGGGTCTATAGAAGCTGAGGGGCACAGCAAAGAGATCATGTTGGATCTTTCCTGTCAAGAGTCTGACCGTAGTACCTTCTCGATGAAGTACATCAAAGGATCCTTGCCACGGGGAGAAGGGGGATCCCAGCTGAGGACAACATAGTTTCTGCTGACCTCTGAGGCTTGCACATTGGTGGGAGGACCTGGGATTTGAACATCACCTGCAAGAGAAATGAACCGAGTGAGCACCAGGAGCAGGGGAATCCTCAGCCATCCCGTCCCTGGACATGGCCCTGGGTCATTAATGACATCCATGGTGGGTCCTGTTGCACCTTGCCCTTTCGAATCACAGCAAGGAAACAAAACCCCAGGTCTGATTTTCCAGAGCCAAAGCAAAATGTGCCCTTAAAGATCATTCCATTTTGTTTCTTATATAAACTAGTTCTGAAAAGTCTCGTCCAAAGTTTTTCAGCGTTTCTTCAGGATAAAGGGAAGGCTTTGCCTAGAAAAAAAAAAAAAAAAATTCTGGAAGGTAACCAGAACTGCAGTCTGACATACTAGGATCTGTGCAGGGAAATGGGCTCCGATCTGCAGCAGGTAGTACTGCCCAGTAGCCTGGCCCGCTACACCCTGCTGCTTTCCCCACATCATGGGCCCTCGCACATGTAAGGTTACATCAGCTTCTAGGACACCCTGCCTTTTCCCACCTCTGAGGCTCTCTGTACACATGTGCAAGCGCTGTAATCTATGCTCGTATACTTGAACTTCAGAAGTGATGTTGATGACCTCTTTGCATATAACTGTGATGGAGTGTTTATAATCACAGACAGCTAGCGAACCTACTTCTATTTTTTCCACCTAAGTTTTTTTTTTTTTTTTAAATATATCGTGAGCTGTTAGAGACCTGTGTTTGAATTTATGGGAGATTCTCACAGGGGTGGAGGTTATCCAGACCTAAGGTCCCTTTAATTGTGATGCAAAATATTATGGGCTTCAATCAGATTAGCACATGATTAAAATGGTTTAAACCATCCCTAGGACATCTATGTGTCCTTCACAATATCCAATTGCTCCCATGGGACTTGGTTACAGAAGAAGCATTGAAAAGCCACATGGAAACAGCACAAAACAAGATTGGGTTTCATTTCTTGAGTCTTGGCGCAGAGCACAGTGCATTCTAGAGGGATCAGCCTGGTCTGTATCATGCTGGTTGAATTTCAAACAAGGAGTCAGTGTGTCTCCAGGAAAGTGGTAGACAACATGACGAAGAGAGTGGGGAGCAGCCCGGGACTCCACTGGTCACTCTCAACCTGCACACGTGTGTCTACACCCAGAGGTGCAAACAGGGATAGCAGAGAGGGAAGACAGAAAACCCTGCCAAGTTTTAGAGCTGATTTATACTTGGGGAACAGAGCACACAGGATGCCACAGGCAGGGAGAACGTATGAGAGGCAAGTAGAAGCACAGAAATGAGACTTTTGGACCCACAGCTGCTGGACATGGAGAAAGTAGGCTAAGAAACACTTTATTTGATGAGTACACAAGAAATAAGAAGCCAGATTTTGAGAGCTGGAAGCCCTCAGTAAGAATAAGTTTTATGAGTCTATACCACCTTGAGGGAAGCAATAGCAGGGCCCTTGCAACATGCAGATATCCCAGCTATAGAGAGATAAGACCAGGCTACAAATGGCTCAAGAGACAATGAGGGGACACTAAGATTCACAGAGATACATTAGGCTAAGAGGAGAGATCTTCAAGGACAAAAATTTAGAGGAAATGGCCAAATGCTTCCCCAGGCGTCTTTCACTATGAGGCCAAATGTGGCTAGTCAGTTGCAGATACTGCCCTGGGCTTCTGCTTGCTTCCCTTAAGCAGGCTTCCCACAGGCCAAAGAGATACTGGGTGAAAATGGTAAAGAGGTTCATGCATCACTATGTACTGTGACCTTATGCACCAAAAATATTTCTCAGAAAAAAGTGGTTTCACTAACATTAACAAAAAACCTACTACATAAACACACACACACACACACACACACACACACACACACACACACACAGTTTTCACATGTTACCGTTTAAAATGCTTCCATGTCCTTTCTGTTACTTGGCCCTTGAAGACAAGACTGTGATCCTCCAACCTGTACTACAGAAAAGTAGCCCAGACAGTTCACAACTCCACAGCCACTGAGTGACTGAGCTGTGGGTCTAAGCTTGGAACTTTGGTTTCAGACCCTGGATTTTGTTCCTTCTGTCAACCCAAGGAAACCACAACCAGCCCAGAAAACGTTACCATACGTCATCAAAACCCAAGGTTGATTTGAAATTTGTATAATGCCAAAAAGGCTGTAAGTCAAGAGGATGTGAAACCAAAAACAGTCCAGAACAAATGATCAATTAAACATGTGAGCTACCCATGCCCTGGGCCAAGAAGGCTCTCAGAATGCCCAGAGACATAACAATGTATCCTACAGGAACCTATTGTGGTCATTCCAAGAATGTATCATACTTTTTAGTGGGGTAATTTGAGAAACTGGGGAAAGTGGATGATATTAAGGAAAGAGCATTAATATGAACTGAAATGTTTGAAAGAAGGCACTAACCAATCAAAATCAGAAAGAAGATTAGAAAGACAGCAAAGTCTAAAATTGCCAAGAAGCAGATTTTAGCCAACAAGAGTAATACTTCTACTCTATCAAAATGAATGGCTAAAGCAATGTAAGGAAAGAAACAGAGAGGGAGGGAGGGAGGGGGAGGGAGGAAAAAGGGAGGATAGAAAAAAAGAGAAAGGAAAGGGAAAAGATCAGGGCTGGTGATTTAGATTAGTGATAGAGTATACAAAGCCTTGGTTTGATTCCACAGCATTTCAAGAAAAGAGAAGAAGAAAGGAAAGGAGGGAGGGAGGAAAAGAGGGAAGGGTGGGAAGAAGGGAGGAGGCTCAGCTTATGTGAAGAAAAGTCAGGGCAAAAAAAAATTGCTAGTAGCAAAGTTTTAAACCCAGAAATGATTTGTTTAAAAAGCTGGAGAGATTGCCTAGTAGTTAAGTGCTTGCCTGCAAAGCCAAAAGACCCAGGTTCAATTCTCCAGGACCTATGTAACTCAGATGTACAAGGTAGCACATGCATCTGGAGTTCATTTGTAGTGGCTGGAGGCCCGGGTACATCAATTCTCTCCCTCCCTCCCTCGCTCTCTTTCACTCTCTTTATTTATTTATCTCTATCTATCTATATGCCTCTTTCTCTCCCTTTCATAATTAAAAATTTTTTTAAATACAGAATCTCTTCAAAGGGCATTTAAGATAGAGGTGGTACACATATAAAATTACCAAGAGATCTATATTTACTCTCCAGCTCCTCCCACAGTAACAAAATCCTAATTTTGCAGCTGGCTTCCTGCATGCAAACCCACACTCTAGAGTCCAGAGCCACAAGAGAGACCTTATACCACAGCCCCAAATTAAATAGTCCTCCACATCAGGGTCTCGCCCTCTGCCTCCCACAGCAGGCCACACACACAGAGCCTTGGAAATGTTTCAAGATGTAAATGAAACATTTTCATGTCCAAGAATTCAGTAAACACAAAGAAGGGCAGGACCAGGGAGCTGGTCAGTGAGGGTGCACCCTGTGGATTAGGAGAATGCTCTCTGCTTCTCTCCTGTGATGGGAATCCGAGCCACTATGTCTGCAGGTCAGACCTTCACATTATCAGACAGTAAGCCTGGTGTGAGAAATGTGTTACTTCCATGAAAATGTATTATTTACTTATTTGGCACGTTTCCCAGCACATCTATGGTTATAAGTGAAATAAATGGCTTATCTCCCCTAAAAGCCATAGTTGGAAAGCTTCCTTCCTTGGCAACTTACATTAGACTGTGTTACTTCATGACCTTTAGGTAATGTAAATTTCATCACATATGGTATTTATGAAGCAAACAGACCTTCTCACTGTGGCCATTATTACTAGGTGTGAATTCCACTGTCCACACTGGATGAACAGACAGTGTCTGTCTCTTAATCCTACATCCCATGAGAATGAAAGAAAATTCCTTGTCCTTGAGCATGTCAAACACTCCCATTTATACAGGCTGGGTCACAGCAAGGCTATCTTCTCCAATCTAACTTGGAACTGTGTCTTAGTCATTCAAATATTTGTTTCAGCCAGCAGCACTGGGTGAGGCGCTAGGCTGAGGGAGACAGTTATGTAGGAAGTCACAGGCCAGCTTGGGCCAGGCCGTTCCCCTCTTCTGCTTTTTTTTTCTTTTTCTTTTTTTTTACTTTAATTTATTAGTTTTCTTTTCAGCAAATACAGGCAGTTTGGTGCCATTGTTTAGGCTCATCCATGACCTACCCCCTCTCAATGGCCCCTCCTTGTTGATGTAAATGGGTCATACACTGTGGAGTTAGCCCACAGTTATTGGTACGATAAATGTCTCTGCATATCATGACCCAACATGTGACTCTGACATTCTTTCTGCCCCCTCTTCCGCAAAATTTCCCTGAACCATGTTGGGTTCATTTTTGCTCTGCTTCAGTGCTGAGGTGTTGGGGGCCTCTGAGGCTCTGGCTCTCTGGTTTGATAGGTGTTGATTTTTCTCTGTGTTGGTCTCCTTCCCCTTTGTGCTGGTATCCGGTTGATCAGGAAAACAGCACCCTTGCTTGTTTCACCAATTTTCCTTAGTTTCAGTCGGGCCCCTTTTGAGGTATGATGGGGCAGCTCTCTCCAGATCATTCTCAGTGGACTTATCCAATCACAGAAAAAAAATCGACACATAGTCTCACTCATCTACAACACCTAACCTGAATCCACCCAAGATACCTTACATACCCAGCAAGCACCTCATGGATTAGACACTAGGATGGATGGGGAGGGAGGGGAGGGGACCAAAGGGGTGGGAAACACTAATCTGGACCCAAACGGCAATGGTACCATAAAATTCTACTTCCTAAAAGACAGATCAAATGGCTGAACCTTCACTAGACCCTTACAGGAAACACCTGAGCCACAAGACACTGGAGAGGGTAGGATCAAGTCTAACCTCTGCTGCTTTATTAAGCACCTCTCATAGTTTCTGAGGTCTTTTGGAGGGACAGATTTAACTAGACTGCCTTTAATTTGAGGTCACCTCTGCAGAATTCTTAAGTGCTTTTCATGAGGACTTTATAATCTCTGCGGTCAGAGTTGAAACATGTTCCTTCAGAGGCCCTAGAGACCTCCAAGGGCAATAGACAGTGTGTGGGTGACCTGTGCGCTACAAATACAAAAGAAAAAAAAGAAAAAAAAAAGTGAGTCAGCAGACCTCCTTTGGGAAGGAATGTTCTGGATGCTGCAATTTCAAAGAGCTGGGAAACACCTCTGTTTAGCCAGTGGCTGCAAACTGACTTGGAATCTTATACTTTATGTTTCTGCTTATTATACCATGACCTGATAAACTCTCAGGATTTCTGATTCATCTTAGATTCTCCTTGCTAGCTGTCTCAGAAAGTACATTAATGAGAAGTATTCCAAAGATCCAAAAGAAATAAGGGAAATACCATCCTCCCAACTAAGAACATCATTTCACAGGACTCAATTTATTTCAGTTAAAAATATTAGAAATAGGCTGGAGAGATGGCTTAGCAGTTAAGTGCTTGCCTGTGAAGCCTAAGAACTCCAGTTCAAGGCTCCATTACCCAGAACCCACATTAGCCAGATGCACAAGGGGGCACATATGTCCGGAGTTCGAATTTGCAGTGGCTGGAGGCCCTGGCATGCCCATTCTCTCTCTCTCTCTCTCTCTCTCTCTCTCTCTCTCTCTCTCTCTCTCTCTCTCTGCCTCTTTCTCTGTCTGTCACTCTCAAATAAATAAATAAAAATAAATAAAAAATTTAAAAATATATATATTAGAAATGATCCAGGTATGGCAGCACACGCCTTTAATCCCAGAGCTCAGGAAGCAGAGGTAAGAGGATTTTCATGAGTTTGAGACTACATAGTGAATTCCAGGTCAGCCTGGGCTAGAGTGAGACCCTACCTCAAAAAAAGCAATATATATATATATATATATATATATATATATATATATATATATATATATATATATGTGTGTGTGTGTGTGTGTGTGTGTGTGTGTGTGTGTGTGTGTGTGTATGTATATATACATATGTATATATTGTTGTGTATGAAACAAAACTTTCACTTAAAAGGGGAGAACAATTAAAATGCCCTTCTACTAACAGAGTTAATGCAAAAGGGTCCAGTATCAAGCAGGAACCAGGTCTCATTTTCAGGTTGCCAGAGTCCCAGAAGGTGCATTCATGGCCCTGAGTGCAAAAGGGGAACCCACATACCGAACACCTTGATTGTTTGCCCCTCTTTCCCCAGGCTTGCTTGCTGTTTTAACTTCCATAATCACTATTATAGGCTGGACCTACAGTTTGCATGTTTTCAGGCAGGAAAACCCTGCAGACAATGTGGGCCCCTTCACTCATCTCTCAATCCCTAGAGTCCTGGCAGCAGAAAAGAATCAAAGTACTTCTCACCTTCAAGGTCATCCTGGTAGATGACAATTTCTTTCTCACCCTCCAAATGAATTGCTGCAGAGACAAAAGGTGACATTGACTTCAACATCCAAAGATTCCCTGAAGGAAGCAAGGTTTTCCCTCATTTGGGTGATCTGAGCCAACTGTATCAGGACAACTGCTCTTGGGAGTCAACAAAATTGGAAATATCCCTGATGGGTTTTTAGCCCTCTCAGCTCTTCACAGGATGTCCAGGATCACACAGGTAAGAAAAATAGAATGGCTCACTTCAAACCTTGACAATGGATCCAATCCCACAAAGGAACATGTAAAAACTCAGAAATAGACTGGCTTGGCTTCAGGCCCTCCTTAGTCTCTGTGTGAAATTATACCATCAGTGATTGGTTACAGGAAGGTCTAAATCTGAGCCAGCTGAAAATCTCAGTGCTGGATATGTTTAAGGCTCACATACAGTGGGGTCACTGAAAAAGAACACATCACATGGATGGCCCACAAGCTTCCTGTCATCTCTGGGAGGTAAATATGCCTACCTTGTAACCTCTTGAGGTCAACAGGGTCGAGGGCTGCCACTGCATCTGAGACTCGGGAAGGCCGGCTAATGCCTGCATTGTTGACCGCCCTCACACGGAACACATAAGACCTTCCTTCAAAAAGTCCCGTGACAGGGTATTTGCAGATTTTTACTGGGGCATCATTGCACTGGACCCAGTTGTTGGTTCCCACTTCACATCTTCAAAGGAAAAAGAACAAAGAAAGTAGAACTCAGGTGTCAGTATGCCAAATACTTATAGGTATATTCATGTGTATAAATATCATAGGGGAGTATTCACATTGATAAAAATTCATATTATTAAATATTGATGTATATGAGCCAGGCATGGTGGCACACACCTATAGTCCCAGAACCTGGGAGGCAGAGATGTGAGGAATACTGTGTGTTTGAGGCCAGCCTGTGACTACAAAGTGAGTTCCAGGTCAGTTTGGATTAGAGGGAGACTCTGCCTTGAAAAAAGAAAAAAAATAATAAACTATGGATTCATGTGAAGCATTTAGGAAGCTCAGAAGATATCTCTATATATGTATAGATACATAGAGGACAGATAGGTGATAGATGATCGATTATGGATGTAAAATAGATGATAGATGACTTATAGACAGATGATACGTGATGACAATGTAGATAGTTGATAGAATGGTGGATAGAGAGTAGAAGATAGGTTTGAATTTGAGCTAACTGATTAACAGATAATGACAGAAACATGATGATAAATTTAAATGATTAAAAGATAGACATGGATAGAAAACCAGATAATTTTAAATAATAATGTTTTTTTTTTTAGTTTAAGATAATTCCTACCACCAAAAATATTCAGGCAATATCTATTCCAAAAAAATTAATTTTAGTTTTATCTTTGATAGTTCTTTTTCCAGCTTATATGACAAAGTCCAAGGGTGTCCTACACACCCAGCCTGTCAGGTGACAAGCTCTGGGGAAAGAACTACCATCCTCTGTGGCCTAAATATGCATGAGCTTGGGATGACGTCTCACTGGGATATTGGATCACAGTCTACATAAAAATAAGATATTTGAGATATTTATTTCTAGAGCACTTCCTGTGTGGAATTTGGAAGCTTCTATGCTATCTAGAAACCCGGAAAGATTGTTCTCCATTTTTCACAGGTTAAGAAATTTAAACAGAAAAACATTCTGTTAAATCCCCAGGAGAAAACAGCAAAGTCAAAAAAAGGAGTCATTCAGCATACTTCAGCCTCACAGTTGTTCATTCATGTAGAAAGGGCTGTCCCCCTTGTCCTAACTGCCCAGGGTTCTGATGCAAGTTCTGTGACCTGCACACCTGAGCCCTGTGAGTCAGCATGGGAGGATGGCGGGCATTTATCTCAGGTCAGCCACCTCCATGGCATAAAACGGAATGAGGCCTGGAGGGCAAATGCACCCACTTTCTGGAATGTTCTGTGGATCCAGTGTTATTAATGAGGGGAAAGTAGTGTGAATTATTAACTGAATTGGAAATATTATCAAATGTACAGTGATGGAACAACTCTGCTTCAGGTAAACCCTGAACTGCTCAATCCATAGACCTGTCTCTAGCACATTAAGATGTTATCTTGGTTGTGAATATTTTAGCTAACCTTTGTTGGGCACAGAGTGAATTTTGTTGGCCAAAAATCCATGCCAGTTGAGTTTGGTGGAGCTTTTTTTCCCCTGAATTAACTACCTTATTTTACTGTGTCATTAATAAATAAACAAGTAAGTCTTAAGTTCCTACCAGGAATCCCCCTTGTAACATAGCTTGTACTGTATTTCTCACTCCTAAACTCATTTTCTTTAACTTCTTCATTCAAGGAATGAAACATGTATTTGAGGCATAAATTCCACATCTACTCAATTCACAGACTTTGCTCAGTATTCTTTCCCAGCTCTCAGAACTATGTCAGATAAAGAAAAATCAAAGACTTAAAGTTCCATTGGGGTTAATGATGGTCTAAATTTACTTTTTACCTCACAGATAATCCCAACATGTTCTTTGAAGTTCTACTACCTTCCATTCAGAAACCAGAATAAGACTTCTTAATGGAGAAAAGGAACAAAAGCTGGGAGGAGCTATAGGCAGTCATTGCTCCTTGCCCTCTTGGCACTCAGTGTATTAGTCCTGCTACACCACAGCCCTGTCCTCAGCAAACTGGCCACAGGCTCAGGGCAAGTTTTTATAAGAAAGACTTGTTACTGGCCAACAAGGCTTTAGTTTCAACAAAAATTATCCCATGTGGGGTGACCCTGGGTTCTGCTTCAGATGTCACTGACCAATGACCTTGTTCATGGTCACTGAATGACCACTTAGTGATGCTGTATCTAGTGCTATCAGGAAAGGTCTCATCAGTTTATACTGAGAAATATGTTGTCTTGGTAACAATCATCTCTCCAATACTTCCCATTCCCATGAGAACACGATGAGCATTCACCTATCAATGAAGTAGCCAATGACAGGGCTCTCCGTAGTCGTGTTGGGAGGCTTCCAAGTCACAATGACGTAGTCTCGGTTTGCATCATGGCACTGCAGGTCCATGGGTGCTCCAGGAGCCCCCGTGACTGGTGGGTCAGCATCTGGGATAGGGAGATAAGAATTTCATCACTTAATTATTGGGGTCACAGCCAAGTCTGGTCACAGCACCTCCAAACTCAGATTCCTTCACTTGGTTTGATTCTCTTTATGTAATTATTTAAAACATTTTACTCTGGCATATTGGAGTCAAGAAATACAGATATATGGAGCTAGAGAAATGGCTTAGCGGTTAAGGTGCTTGTCTGCTAAGCCAAAGGACCCAGGTTTGATTCTCCAGGATTCACTTACACCAGATGCACAAGGTGGAACATGTGTCTAGAGTTCCTTTGCAGTGGCTGTAGACCCTGCTGTGCCCATTCTATCTGTCTCCTTCTCTCTTTTTCTTTCTTTCCTTCTTTTTTTCTTTCTTTCTTTCTTTCCTCTCTCTCTCTCTCTCTCTCTCTCTTTCTCTCTCTCTCCCCAATAAATAAATAAAATATTTAAAAAACAGATAACCAGATGATACTTTAAAAATGAAATATCGATATATGTACGCATTTCCTTCAAAACTCAGAACATTTAATCCTGTAAAAATTTTTCTATGATTGTTTTCATAATTCAATCCAAAATTAAGATTGATCTTGTCTGTTTCATGTGGTCACATCATACAAATTGTCAAAGATTTTATGATAATACAGAAGTGACTCAGCCTTTCCAGCAATTGAAAAATATCATGTGAGACACTGTTTTGCATACATGTGTGTGGTGTGTGTGTGCATATTTATATGTATGTGGGCATACATGTACATGCATGTGCATGTGAGGCCAGAGGTCAGGTGCCTTTCTCAATTGCTCTTCACCTTATTCTTTGAGATAAGGTCTGTTACTGAACCTATATCTCACCAATTCAGCTAGACTAGCTTTCAAGTGAGCCTCAGGTACCTCTTCTTTTCCAGTACTGGGATTTCAGGTATGTGCCACCATGCCAGGCATTTATTTAGCAACAAAGGACTCAGAACTCAAGTCCTCCTGTTCAAAGAACACTTTTTACCACTGAGCAATCTTGCTAGCTCCTTGGTCCTACCCTGAGACACTTTCATATTTCAAACTCTTCAGCAAATGTTGGAAGTTTTAAAAATTATTTTCAGAAAGTTGTGGGGAAATGCTTGAGTCAAATTCTACTCATTTGTTTCTCAGTCTACTTAAAATCATAATATAATTAGGTTTTGTTTTCAAATTTTCATTACAGTTACACTGAAGGTCATCAGCACAGAGAATTCATGTCCTTATCTAAAATTCATAGCTCTTCATTGGCTGTGGCTGCTGTGGTCCTTGGCAATGAAAGCATCATATGGTCCTGGCTCAAACAACCCAAGAATATTAAAGGTTGAGGATTTATTGACATTGATATCACATTTTCTCACATATACAAAACCTCAGAAAGTCATCAGACTGGATGAACCTCCCCTTGCTTATATAATGCTTGCATTATTTTTTTTTTCCTCCTGCTAGTGAGTGCTTAGTAAGCAAAATGATTTAGACTGTGGTATATTCATTACATTTTATTGGACGAAACTTCCTGCCAGAGGCATACAGAAGAATAGAAGGCATCTCTGAATGTCAGCCTCCTGAAAACAGCAAAGCATTGTGGAAGAGTCTAAAATTACAGCCTGGCAAGTTTATGTGACGTCATGGGAAGGGCAGGGAGTGAGGTGTATATTTCTGTGGCTGTTAAGATATTCCCTAATGATAAAGCCCTTCCTTTAAGCTCTATCCTAACTGATACCTGAAGGAAAAGCTAACAACCTGATAGCTTTCTTACATATCCCACACCTGGAACTGTAGGTAAGTGGACAGAACCCTAATACCAGGTTCAGAGAACTGGCCATGCAGGCAGAGAGCAGAGCAGACCAGTAGAAGGCGGGGGTTGGGGGGTGGGAAAGTGAGGACAGCAACCAGTCAACCAGGTCTGCATATCTCCCCAGGAGGGTCAAGAAGGAGGCTACAAGGGAAGCCTGGATGGGCAGGGTGGGGAGGGAATGAGGGACACCAAGAATGAGAAACAGCCCATTGTAAGCTGAAGGCATATGCATCTATACACATGCATATGCATGCATTTAACAAGTATTTCCATATATGTTATCAGAAATATATCTAAGATGCCTAGCCCATCATAACTTTCGATTATTTCACAAAATAGAACCAACCACACCAACTTAATGAGCCCATAGTAAGAATTAGAAGCAGGGCAGAGCACCCAGCCCAACACAAGGCATTTGGCAACTGTTGGCTGCTATGCCGAGAGGCTAGAGGAGAAAGGGCCAACAGGAGAGGGTTCCTCAGGACCCTGGTGCTCATCTACATGGAAGTGATCATACTGCATGCTCACTCTTAGGGTTCTCTTCATAAATTCCAGGGTGTCAAGAACTCTATGGATAAAGAAGTCATGCTTCCAGCCTCCCTTGCTTACTCATTAACTCGTCTATCATCAGGGTGATGGGAATTGGACTGCTCCATGCCTAGGAAGGGGTCAGGCAGGTAAGCAAGGAACAAAGCACACTGTCCACCTTCCTGCCCCCCTTCCAGGACCTTCTATACACTGTGATGCCTCCTCCTACTGGGTAATCAGACCGGGCCCACCACAATACCTCTGACAAACAGGAAGGCGCTGTGGTCGCTGACTCCACCCCGGGACACAATCCTCAGGGTGTACAGGCCTTCATCATCCTTATTCAGGTGGCTGAAGGAGAGCGAGGCCTGGCCTTCTCCAAAGAACATCTTTGTCCACTTAGACTCTTTCAACAGCACATCTGAAACAGCATCAGAATTCAACATTTGCTTCAGTGTTTCCCATTACCAGCTCCAGGAAGCTCCTGGATAAAGTTTAAGGTCAGTGTCAGACCATCAAGGTCACTACTTCGCCTGGATCTATTTGCTGCTGACAGCTAACCCACTGGCAGAGGTGAAAGCCAAATCAAGTGATGCTTCAAGTTAACTCCTGATTAAACTACTTATAGTGGAGGAACAGCGTTATCAGCAGTGTCCCCAACCTGGCTCATCATCGAACTCACCATCTCGGTACCACTCAGCCCTAGGCTGCACTCTCTTCAGATCCGGAGTCACCAACATTGTGCACTTAAGTGTGACCGTCTCGCCCTCTCTTCTGAAGGTGACTCCGAATTTCTCCAGAAACTGGACATCAAAGTGTGTGTAGGGAATCACAGACGACAGCGGCACTGCAGGGAGTGAGGCAGACTCCGTTAGTGCCACCACCCACACGAGCTTCCGAATGGCAGGCGCACTCCAGCCACAGTACGTCCCCACCTGAGTTCTAGGCACGTGGACTCAGGTCCTCATGCTTGTGTGGTAAGCACTTTATCCTATGATCTACCATTCCAGCCCCTCAACTGAATCTTACAGCCTCTCAAGTGCTAGGAACACCAACATGCACCACCATGTCTAGGAACCTTATGTTTTTATTAATCAAAAACTTATGATTCATGAATCTATGCACGTAACAGGAAAGTTGAGAAACCACCTACAAAGTTGGAGATGGTAATTTTGTCTCAGGAGAATGTGGGGTGGTGGGGAGCACACACTGTCTCCTTGGCGCTCCCATCCTTCCAAAACAGCTGCCACGCCGCTGGATAGTGTGTACTCCAAATGGGCTAATTCTATGCCATGGGAATTTGACTCATTGATAAAATGCTAAGATAAAACATCTACATTTACTAAAAGTGGATGATGAATAAATTAGCATTAATTATAACTACTGTAAATAACTATTATAAATATTTTTAATGGATTAAGGAAAGGTGGGTTTAGTGGTTATGTTCTCATTGCTGGATATTGAAAGATTGGCCAACACAATTCCTGAGGGAGATCCTTCTGGCAATCACTGAATACATTTTTGGGCATTTCTTCAAGAATTTATGGCCAGTGTGAATGACCAAGAGAGAATTTAGGGATGGGAGAGTATCCGCCTACTCAAAATATGACAGGCACCATTTGTTGTACAGCAATTTCTTCCAAGTTGAAACATGTCATCCTGGAAGGGAGTTTCCTTAAGAAGTTCCAAATTCAAACATGGGCTCTTCGCAGCTCAAGGTCCCAGGCTAACTCTCAGGAAGTAAAGATGGCTCCAGATGTGAACACCTCGCAAGTCTCAGGAAGTTCCTGAAATGTACAAGATTCTCAAGGTCCCTTGTCAAGGTGATATAAGAAGTAAGAGCTGCTTGGGACCTATGGTGATGGCTCACCGGTTAAAAGAACTTATTTATCAAGACTAATGGCCCTGCATTCAATCCTTCAATACCTTCAAAAAGCCAGATGCACAAAGCACATACATCTAGAGTTTGTTTGCAATGGCAAGAAGTTCTGATGTACCTATCTGCCCCCCCCAAAAAAAAAAAATTCTTTAAGAAAGAACTGCTTAGGAAAAGCCTGGAGCCTTGAGTTTTAAAGAGCCCAGATCACTGCGTGCAAGTAATTCAGTAAACTCCAAACATGCAGCCTCTGGAGAGTCAACACCTGTGCTGGGGTGGGCTTTTCAGTGATACAGCTGCCTTTGAGCTGCTCGTGATCCTGTAACCCCAATAAATTGACTGATTCACTAAACTTGATTTCGGTGGAATATTTGTGTATCTATTGTCAGTGCCCTGTCCAGGGGTGAACAGATCTCTCTTGCCTCTCCCCAGGAAAAGTTCGTGTAGCACCATCATTGTAGTACCAAGTATCATTCAGCTTAAGAATCTGCATTCTTTCTTTATTCCTATTCAGACACAAAATCTCTGGAAGCAATGGTTTTATCAACATCTATAAATAAAAATATAAATTAAAATGCCAGCTTCTCATAGAATGACAGGGTAACAAACTCACATACTAGCATCTTTATAAAAGATGTTAACCTTAGGAAAAATCGTTTTTTACTTTTACGCTATCCCACTAACCATCTTTCTAGAAAAAAAAAAAAAAAAAAAAAACTCCAGGGAACATTCTCTTTTCAGATGGCAGTGAACTTGCGATGACTCAGAAGGCATCATGGTGCTGGGAAGAAGTGACAGGAGTGCTCAGCACTGCAATATCTCTATCACACTTTCCAAGGCTCAGGGTCCATTGTGGAAGAGGTGGTGGAAAGAATGTAAGAGCCAAAGAAGGGTAGGACTCCTTACAATGTGCTCCTCCAGACACAAAATGGCATGGATATCCATGACCTCACAGTTCCTGATACTACCTACACAAGACCATCATAATATGAGGGAAATATGATGACATCAAAATAAAAGAGAGACTGACTGAGAGGGGGAGGGGATGTGATGGAGAGTGGGGCTTTAAAGGTGAAAGTGGAAGGAGGGAGGGCATTACCATGGGGTATCATGAAAGTTGTTAATAAAAAATAAGTTAATTTTTAAAATCCTCCTAGGGTACTTACATCCAATTGGGAGTCCTACAGAATACAGCGGCTCCTCATCTCCTCGGAACCCTGCAGGGACAATTGCATGAACATGTCATGCAAACAGACAAACAGGTGTAAAGGCCAGCCACCCCCAAACAGCATGTACGCACTTCTCACCACCACTGCAGCATTGGTGGACACTTGTCCATGGGCATTGGTTGCCACTGCTGAGTAGGTGCCTGTGTCCTCAAAGTTTGCCCTTAGAAAGAAGAAGCAAGGGTGTTGGGATGCTTTGGCAGAATCAGTGGACAAACCATTCCTAAAAAGTAAACTGTGTGACCTGGATCACTTGTAATTTGTTCGAGAACAATGCCGGTTCTATCTTGGAACGGCAAGTTACAGACAATATTAATTATAGACACAGAGGAGAGTCTGATCCTCTACTGTTCCTGGCTGTGACTGTGAGCAAGAAAAGATAGAACTTCCAGAAATCCTTCATTTCATTCTCAAAGCAAAAATCTCTATTCTGCTCTAGCCCTGTATTTCTGCCTCTAGAATCTGATTTTATCTTGCCATTGGGTTTCTTGGATCTCCACCTCCAGCAAAGCCCTCCTGCTGAACAATAAAGGAGCATGTCTGGGAGAATCCTCCTGCTAGACAATAAAGGGCCATGCCTGGAGGAGCCCAGAAAAGCCCTCCTAATGGACAATAAAGGACCATACCTGGGAGAGTCCAACAGAATCCTGCCAAACAGTAAAAAGGCACACTGGGAGAGTCCTGTGCCTGCTCTATGTAGGAGTAAGGGATTTCCACAGAGGAAAGCCAGACCCCAGTCAGCATGGCCCCTGAGGCCCTGCCCAGTAGCTGAACATAAGCTAATTCAAGGTGGCTCAGAAACTTATTCTTGGCCCCAGTTTCCATGCTGTCTTAATGCATCTCATCTCTGGGGTTGTGCCTGCTATGTTTCCTTATCCTAAATGCCTGAGCAGGCTGCTGTAAACTCACCAAAGTCCCAGGTCTTGCATAGCACAAGCCAGGAGTACTAAGGCCTGGACAGAGACCTATTAACTTTCATGTGTGAAAGGCCCAGTTAGACAAGCAAAACAGATCTAAATCCTCACCTCATTCCTCAGCAGGATCCCAAGCCAATAGTAGGTTATGGATGTTGAGGAGCAAATATAATATGATCCCCAGATAGGAATCACCCACTGGAGCCACATCAAAATGCCTGAACTGGACCCCACCTGAAGCACAATGCATAACCATCCAGGAAGACCACAGCTTGAAAATGGCAAGGACCCTGGTCATCAGGAGCCCAGCTCCCTCCTCCCCACCCCTGTTCTACTTTCCATAGGGTTACTTCCATGACTGGGAACTACCCTCCCTTCACCTTCCCAAGACACCCAAGAGAGACACAATCAGCCATGCAGCCACTGGCTGGGTTTTTCTAGATGCCAGACATTCTGCTAGCTCCTTCCCAGTGGTTCTTTATATAGTACTGTCAAGGAACCTGCAAATTAAGATGGGAAAAGTTGGCATTTGAAAAGACCAAGAAACAAAGTCTACATGAATCCAAAATTTGCATTCTTGGGGCTGAAGAGATGGTTTTGTGGTTAAGCACTTGCCTGTAAAGCTTAAGGATCCCAGTTCGAGGTTTGATTCCCTAGTACCCACATTAAACCAGATGCACAAGGGGGAGCATGCATCTGGAGTTCATTTGCAGTGGCTGGAGACCCTAATCCACCCATTCTCTCCCCCCTCTCTCCTTCTTTCTCTCCCACTCTCAAATAACTAAAAAAAATAAACAACAAAATTTGCATTACTGCTGCTAGCTCTTTCTGAGGGGGAGCTCATAAAAAATTAACACAAGAACCACTGGAGTCTCACTTTCAAATGCATTACAAAGCAGTGCCCTCAGAGACCAAAAAAAAAAACCAATTTCTGGAAGTCATCCACCACCCAACCCCCAAACACACTTCTAGAAATCATCTGTCATTCATTTTACTTTCTTTTCTCTTGCCTTTGGAGCTGAAAACATTTTCTTAAACCAGACAATTTAGTGCCTCCAGGAAACAGGAAAGATTTCAGGGGCCTATTCTGTTTGCTGGATTCCTTGCCTTGACTAACACAGTTCTAACCTAGTTTCGCTGTGTCAGGCATGCTATCTGACCTCCTTTAAATGCCACCGCTCACTGAAGAAGTCACCCAGAAGCCCTGTGTGGACTCATACACCAAGAGCATTACGTCCTGTTCACCTTGGAAGAATGCCTGCCTGTGGCAGAGTCCATCAGCACAAGTGCAGGCAGCTGAGGTCAGAATGCAGCCCTATCCCAGGCCAAGGAACAGTGTATAAGACAGAGAGTCCTTGTAAGGTGAATGCTTGCTCCCCTGCCACACACTGCCGTCATGGATTGATCAACCGTGGAACACCTCACACACCAGTATATAGGAATGCTCCCTTGAACACACCTGGTCCTGATGCAGGGGCCTATCTGCCCTGCTTGTTTTGATGTTGTTGTTTATTCTGACTGTGTGACTTCTTCTAAATGACACCATTATATTTTCAGCAGTGCATTCTCCAAATGGAAGATATCCTTAGCACACTGGTCTCTACAGAAATCGCATTCCCTCCTCAATACCGCATGGGAAAAGCACACAGTGCTCCAGCATGCTAGAGGTGCACAACAACATTCTGCAAAGACTGCTTCATCACCCTCTCCTGACCAACCTGGAGCCTGACAGACTACACAGCGGTACAGGCAAAGCTTGAAAGCAAGCAGGATGCCGCAGGCAGATTTCTAGCCGAGAACAGACCTCCAAGGAAAACTCCAAGAAGGAGTCACAGGAAGAGGCTTTGAAGGCTGTCCTTGCCCAGCAAGTCACTTTGTTCATAGTAACTGAGTAAGAAGAGGATTCAGGTATAGATCCCCAAGACTTCTCAGAGGAGTGCACACACAGGCAGCCCCATGGTGTGCAGTCAGTTCGTGGGTCTCACCATCTCCAGCCCTCACTCAAGAGCCCTTCTAGGTGTTGTTAATAGGAGGTTTTTAAATTGCTTCTTCTCAGTGCACTAAAGGTTTCTTCTTCAAGTTTTAAAACTGTAGTAAAAGCCTATGCTCAGATGCATTATGTTTTCACTACACAGCAAGAGCAACAACAAGAACTCTGTGGTCAATTAGTTTCTGCCTGGGCCTTAGGCAAAGCTTCTACCACCCATGTTTAGTCAAGTAAAGTCCTGATAGTTCCAGGTAAACTTGTTTCCATTTGTGGCCAGTCATCATGGTGAATCAAGATCATTTTCAATACTGTACAAGCAGAATCAGATTGGAGAGAGCATAGTTTTGTTACACTGTACCGGGCAGCCAAGAGTTCTTGCTTTGAATCTGTGCATCCTTAAATCAGGATGACAACCTCATCTGTTCACTTTATAATGAAACATCTAAATCCTAAAATTCATCTATTGGATATCTATGCCTGACTAGGATGATGCTGCTGATTAAAATAAGACAATACATTTGAAAACTTCTTTCCATTTTATAGTATGATGGATATCAAGCTTATATATTGTCAATTCAAGTGTACCAACTGAATTCCTGAACCAAAACTTGGAATAGCTCCATCACATTCTCTTGCACAAAGACTCCCTCCTCCCTCACATCCTTACAAAGCAGCAAGGGTTTTTGAGCACTCAGAGGACACCAAATGATGGCCCTTTTGATGTTCCTGAGCAGGGAAGAGCTGGAAGGACACAAAGAGGGAGCAAAGTTTGTCACAGAATAGGCAAAAGGAGAGAAGGAAGGGAGACATGGTGGGTGGGGCAGGCATGCTTCTTTCAGCCTCTCCACCACTTCCAGCTTGCTCTGAGATGACTTGGGCATGAAGATGGGGCAGCGCCACCTAAGGCATTAGCACTTATTTGCTCCTATGTTCACTCATTAGCACTTTGCTAAGGCCCAGTATGGGAAAAAGGAGCCAGTGATGGCCTTCTACCTCTGCGACCATGGCATGACACACACATTCACTTCTCAGCACTGACTCAAAAGGAAAGCTCTACATCTTCCATTTTTAAGGAAGGTCATGGCCCACCAAGAAGACATCCAGGACCCCTAATGGATGGCAGTGGTCCCCAGCATGAAGTGTCTTCAACTGGCTCGCTGGAAGGTGCAGGGCATTACAACTTCTACAAGGGTTTCCCATCATCTCATTCATTTTACATTTCTCCTTTGTGAATGTTTTCTATTATACAAAACCTTCAAACAGAGCCTCATATGGAGACAATAATTGAGCATCCATCCACATACTAGGTGTCTGCACTAGAATATTCCTCCATGGCTACAGTGTGGTGGGACTGTAAGAAAGAGGATGTCTTGGGTAGGGACGGAGTGGATAACATAAAGGAACACCAGATGGTGCCAGGAGACTCCACTCTACTCTGATTTTGTCTAAGGCTAACTTGGAGGTAGAGAGCTCTGAGCCCACCTATCACCATATCCCAGGGGGGGATCCTCCCTTACTTCTCGGGGACAAGGCCACATAAGAGAATGTTCAATAAACCCACAGTCTAATTCCAGCCTTTGATTCATGCTGAGAGAACTTGCAAGGGTTTTATTTTCTCTTTGGACAGGCTCCCAGAATAGGCAGGTTTCTTCCGTCTCAATTTTTACAAACTTCCATAGGGCACTTTCCCCTCCCACAGCCTCAGTGTGAAGTTATCCCAGTATAACTTCCTGTGAGAAATTAATGCTGTCCTGTTTGTTTTAAAGATGGGCAGACAACACTTTAAGTGAATTCTCTGTGGACAGGCAAGGCCAAGGGTCTTTACATGCTAAGTGATGTCAAAATTAGACTTGTGGTTTCATTCAGATCAGAATTTAAATATCAGAACCTAAAAAGAAAATATAGTCATAAAAACTTTCTGGAAAGCATAGACAATGGTGAAGTTGCTGATGAAAAATGAGGTAAACTATTCTAAATATTCTTCAAAATATAGGAACAGCATTAGAATTGGTCTCATAAGATCATGTGAATTAGAAATTTAAGTTCAAATAGTGCCAGAGGGTGAGCTTTGGGGCTCTTTAAGAATTCAGCTTCCTAAGCCAAATTATATTCATAGGAACATATGTCATCTCGCGATGCAAGGAAAAGATCATTCCGGAGCAATGAAGGGGAAGGACTGGGCATTCCACACCCCGAAAACGCCTCAGATCAGATGATGTGTAGCTCAGCACTTTGGAATGAACAGCTGAGCTGTGCTGTAACTTGTAGGGTTCCTGCAGCTCTTTCCCTAAAGAACATGCACGCTGCATCTGCTAAGCAACTTCTCAGTAGGGAGAAGAAGACTGAGGGAAAAGTTGGAACTTTTCTTCTCCTAAATTTCTCACATTTTGGCATATTTGTGCAGTAAGCAACTTTACAGCAAGAGGGCGGAGTTTCTGGACCACTCAGCTATGATCTTCCCAAGCCAAATAATCAGCTTCATTCAATATAATCCCTCACTTTGTTTAAAGCCTGTGGTGTCCCCAGCATGCACCAATGCAGCCACCATGGGTGAAAGTATGACTATTTTCATGCTTGATAAAGGGAAGTCACTTTTCCCTTTAAAACAGTGTTTCAAATACATCTTGCACAAATGATAACTGCTAACTCAAACTGCCCTCCAGGGCCCAACAGGCAGAGCACACCTATCTCAGAGAGCAGTCTCCAAAGTCAGTACACTCCCCAAGTGAAGGTTGAGGTTTTCTTCCCAGGCATTTGCTTATCACACAGTGATCCTTGGATGTCAAGGAGAGTTACTATCTGTAATGCTCCCAAGGGCCACAGATGTGAGTTATTCTCTCCCTAGCTGAGAAGTGCTACCCTATGGGAGAACTTATATAAAGTCCTGCCTACCTAGCCAGCCCCTGGCTTCTCCACTGGGCTGGAATCTGACTCCACCAGTAAGACCCAGGATTCTACCAGCCATGTCCCCTGGAGTCCCCTTGCCAGACCCACTGCTCCTCCATTGCTCCAAAAAAATTTTCTTGTTCTTGAATTTTGGAAAGAGTTCATCACTGGTTCGTCTCAGCTCCCCCACCCCCAATCTACTGGAGGTCAGTGGGATCCTTTAGAAATGAAGCCAGACGCTGCCCTCAGCCTCCCAGTCCCTCTTTCCTTTCCACAAAGTCAGCATCCTGCATAGCCTGCAGGGTCCCCAGATTTGTACGCCTCAGCCACATCTCCTGCCTCCTGTCCTCCAATCTATACCCCAGCTTCAGTAACCCAGGCACCTCACAACACCCAGGCCTGTTGGGAAACCCAAGGTTCCCACCCAGTGCCTTCTTCCCTTGCTCAGATAGCATTTTCCCAAGGAGGTTGTCTCCAGTCCTTCCTTCCAACACAATCTACCACCCCAGGCCCAGGGCTTCACTCATGGACCATTCATTCACCTATGCTCTGGGTGCTGGATGCCTTCCTTGTCCTGCAGACAGAAAGGTCAGCTGTGGTGGTCACCCATATACTCCAATATCCAGAGCAGTGTCTAGTACATAGTAGGTTCTCAATGAATAGTGGAGGAGGTCATCTGGCTACAAGACTAGGGCTTCAAACTTGTGGGAGATGGAGCAGGCTGCAATGGAGAATACTTATATATGTGAGGGCCTTGAGGAGCCCATATCCCTACAGGGCTCAGGGGTAGAATGGTACCATCTGTAGGCCACCAGATTGAGTCCTGAGAAGGGCAGGCTCCTCAGTGGGAAATTAAGACTTGTGGGGGTAAATGAGATATACATCATGCCCTCCAAGGCAAAGAGAGTATTGCAGAAGAGGGGGCAAAATATTTAAGAGACACAGGGTGGAAAAGAATACTTTGGGGCCCTTTCTTCCTAACATGAAGTAACTAGGTCATTCATGGCCCCACACTGATTATCAATACCTCAAAAAACCTGAACTGTCTCTGAGCCCATCAGTATTTTGATATGGAGGACAGAGGAGGAGAAAAAGAATGAAACAAAAATCCAGAGGAAGGACTGCCTAGAAAGAAGAGACTCTTCAGTCGAATGGAGGCAAGGGAGAAGGAACAAAAGAGCCTAATGGGAAGAGGAACACCATGAAACTATAGTATGTTCATATATTAAAGTTCTCCATTAAGCAAAGAAAAAGAAATAGGAGAAGGGGAAATAGGAGGAAAGGGGGAGGAGGGAAATATGAAACCCCATCTCAGTGTTGAGATATAGCCTGACAAGAGGGCTCTGAATGCCACAGAGCAAAGCCTATTCTGAGACAGAGCCTCAAGAGAAAGAACCTTGCAAGCCCAGCATAGTGCCAGCCCCTTCCTCCATACCTGAAGGGCCTCTAATCCAATTACACACCTAGATAGTGTCTAGTCACCCAGACTCGGCTCAGTAAGAAGCCTACTATGTCAGTTTAACTACAGTCACTCTCCCAGCATTCTTCTGAGTGACTCTTCGTCCACTGACCCCTCTCTCTCCTTGGCTTTAAACCCCTTGTTTAAACTGTGCTTACAGTTCAGCCCTCTCCTCCACCACTGCAAGTTTCCATTATGGCTATCATTGAAAGAAATCTCTACTGTCAGGTGTCAGTATTGTTTCTTCAACAAAATCCAGCATATATAACATTTTGAATTTTAAAAATTACATTGTAAGCTTACACTTAAGTGAAGACATAGGATAAGTTTGTGTGTGTGTTTTCATGTTGTGTCTGTTTGTGTATGCATCTGTGTGTTTGGATATGGCATGACATGTGCCCTCTGGAATTACAGATACTGTCTGATCTCACTGGGCAGCCCAGCCTGGCCTGGCCAGGAATGCCCAACCTCCTTCTGCATCCTCCTTAGTGGGAAGATAACAGGTATGTACTGCCATATGCAGCTTCCATTGTCATTTGAGTTTGTGTGTTGAATATGGGGTGCAGCCCCATCAGACACCACCTGTGGGTACTTACCTGTTGATCTCCAGCACGTGCACACCATACCTGTTCTCAATCCGGTACTTCCCTGGCTCACCTGCCTGGCAGATCAGACTGCCATCTTTGTACCTTGTGGAGGAAAACAACCCTTTTAGTTTAAAGGCCAGTCCTGCATTTTTGCTGTTTTGTCTCAGCCTCCTTAGTGCTCTAAGAAGATATGTTCCTCTTCCAACTATCCCATTCCCTGCACCACAGAGGGGATCTGCAAGGTTTTTTGTCTCTTGTTTGTGTGTGTGTGCAGTATGTGTGTGCACATGAGTGTATGTGTTCATATATGTGAGGCACATGTGGAGAACAGAGGTTGATGTTGAGTATGGGGCCTGGTGGTTTGAATGTAAAATGTGTTTGTGATGTGGCTTCATATTTAGTCCCCATCCTGTGGAGCCTTTGGCAAGTGGAGCCTTGCTGGAGGGGGTGTGCTGCTAGAAGCAGGTCTTGAGCTGTTATAGCTCAGTCCCAATTGTCACACTTAGATGGCTCTGTCTACTTCCTTCCTGATTGTGTGAACATGTGACACCCTGTTGTCTGCTCCTGCCATGCTTTCCCTGCCATGATAAAACTTACTCTCAAAACTATAATCCAGAAATAAACCTCTCCCTCCCATAAGCTGTTTTTGGTTGGGTGTTTTATCCCAGCAATGAGAAACCAACTGATATGTTGGGTGTCTTCCTCGGTTACTCTTCACATTAGTTTTTGACTAGACTAGGTAGCCAGAGAGCTCTGGGAACCTCTATCTCCACTCTTCCAGACCTGGGATTTCAAGCGTTTGCCACTCCTTTTGACTTTTACATGAATATGGGGGATCTGAACTCAGAGTTTCATAGTTATTCAGCAAGCACTTTGTCCACTGAGCCATCTCCCAGCCCTTGCAACTAGTCTTCTAAGAAGAGATAGCACTTTTCCTCATTTGAGGCATTGGTATGATCCTTGACCAAGAGTAAAGTGGGTTCCAAATGTCTGCTTGAACATTTTAGCAATTCATATGTTAATATTCCATTTTTTTAATGGTAGGGCTGGGGAGATGGCTTAGTGTTTGAATACTCAGAACCCACATAAGGCTGGATACATAATATAAACATCTGTAATCCGAGCATGTCTACAGTGAGAACAGAGACAGAGACATGAGAATCTCCCCAGAGCTTGTGGGTCTTGTGTATATGCCAGTGAACAAGATACCCTGCCTCAAAACCAAATGGAAGGCAATACCCACACTCAAGGTTGTCCTCTGACTTCCACACATGCACCATGTGTATACGCCTGTGTGCACACACTCACTTAGTATGTAGCGGGTCCTAACCATGTCCCAGAGTGACCATTTAGCCAATAGTGGGTTGTCACCACTGGAGTGTCACTGGATCCACATCATGGAGCCCTGACCCAGGAATCTCAGGGGTTAGCCAATCACAGGCTGCATCAAGTATGCATGAGCCTTGGCCTCCATTCCTGTCTCATGATATCATGAGTGCAGTGAGATAGGAAGATGCAAATGCCCTGCTTAGAGATCCAAGGCAAAAATGAATGTACACATAGACACTTGATTTCAGCAATGATACCAGAACAAGAAAGGGCTGTGGAGCCCACATGTTTAATTCATCAGTAGTCACAGCTCCCCACCATGAGTTCTCCCACAATTAAAACAAACACATGGGTTCTATGCTTAGGATCAGCAATAATACCAACTGATTGACAAGGGTCCTGCTTCCCAAAAAACTAACTTTTAAATAAAATGTTCAGGAAAAAGAAATCTAATTCAATGTCCCTAAAATTACAGTGGCAGAGCATTACTGTGTTGGGCATTTTGTGATTTTGCACACATACTCCCACATGGAATTCCAACTCAGGAAGCCTGTGGGGCAGGCCTCCAGGCATACACTTCATTCACTCACACCTTCTTTACAGGAAAGAAGTCTGAGCCCAGCCACTTACCATTGCACCACAGGTGTGGGAAATCCTTGTACAGTGAAGCAGAGCCTCACAGACATCCTCTCCCAGACAGTGTGAGACCTCAGCCGCACCAGGATCTCAGGGGCCCTGCTCATCCGCTCTTCGAATGAGTGTTTTTCCCAAGCCAGTTTGTCTTCCATCTGCCCATAAGAAGGAAGAGTGGTCAGAGAAGGTAAGCCAAGGCATGGACCACAGACAGAGAGGTGCTGAGCCACCACATGCAGACAAACTAGTCTCCTTCCACACATTGCAGTGGACTTGAAGATCTTCCTACCATGTGCTGCAGGGAGTACTTGTCCAACTTTTCACGAGCCTGGGACCGTGCCAGGTGCACATTCTCCTCCAGTTGGGCAAGTTCACCAAGGAAACGTTGCCTCTTGGCCTCACCATAAGAAGCCACTAACGACTTGTACCTGAGGGAGCCGAGAATTTCTGTTAGTCTCCAAGCATGTGAAAGAATAAACAGGTTCTTTCTAGGAGCTCCTCAGGGGTGTGCACAAAGATAGTAGAGGCAACACTATTTCTGTTTATTTTTACCTCTTTCTTTTAAGAAGGACTGAGATACTTAGCCATTCTCTTTGGAGAACTCTAGAACTAGCTACTGAATGATGTAGTCTCATTTGGTTATGTAGCACATTAGGCAAAACACTCCATGTGTTCACGAAATACAAGCAGCAAAGAAGCAGCTGCCTCAGATCTGGGAAGTCAATGGTTTTCCCTAAAGAGAGGAACCAGTTTGCTCTCCTGGATATACTCATTCAGGCAATGCACCACAAAGACCACATAATGGGAAGAATCATGGGACCTCATGATTTATTTTAAAAAAAGGAGAGGGTGGTTGCCTTGGGCATATGAGACATAATGCTGGGCACTACTGGGCTAGAGGTACGTCTGTCCTCAGTCTTGATGTAACTTGACAATTTAAAGAAATACTGAGACACACTGGGATTTATCAGCATCACAAAACCATGTGTCCTAGGGATGCAGAAGTTTGTGAGAAAATCTAAGAGTGAACTAAAACAGGTAAGAAATGTTTATGTTAGGGAAAAGTAGAAGGGTCAAACTGATTCAGTATCGTCAGTCATCAATGACAGAGTTTGTGAGCATACTCCTCACATCCTGTCTCATGAGCCCCACAAGTGCTCTGATCCTGCTAGGCCCAGAATTCAATCCAATCTTGCAAGACTCTCAGACCTCTTGGCTCCCTTTTCAGTCTTGTCTCCCCTTCTTTACTGTGCGTTCCTGAGATCTCACCAGAATTAGGACCCTGGATGTCCTATTGACCTCCTGAGATTCTGTTCATTGTGAGCAAGCTCCTTGTCACCCCCTCCTATCAGAGTCAGCCCTTTCTTCAAGGAGCATTTCAAAAGCCATCCTCCCACCAGACACCTCCCTTACCCTTTGATCCACAAAGCCCTTTTGTGTCTTTTGTGTAATCTGTATATATATATATATATATATATATATATATATATATATATATATACACACACATACATACATACATACACATACATACTTATATCATAAGAATAAACCCAGTATTTCAACCATGCTAGCACTAAGCTATATCACCGGCCATGTTTATATTTTTATTTTAAGACTAGGTCTCACTAAGCTGCCTACACTGGCCTTGAACTCACTCTTCTGTAGTTCAGGCAATCTTTGAACTTGCAATCCTCTGTCTCGGTCTCCTGAGTAGCTAGAATGACAGACCTGCTACCAGGCTTACCTTCTTGTGGCCTTCAGGATAATAACCGGTGTGTACGCTATCTTTTTTTTTCACTCTCCACATCACCGAACAAAATAAAAGCCAATGGATACCACTGCCTACCCTGGCACATGGATAGTGAGCTGGGAATTAGTGAGTGTGGAAGGTGTGTGGTAGAGCCTAGGAACAAGATAGGTGTGGCTCAGAGCTAGTATCACCAGAGATTTTTGTACCAGAGGGCCTCATGGCACACCTACCAAGAGATGGGAAAATCAACCAATGTCAAATGTGATGGTGCTTGACCATCACCAGAGTTCTGGCCTCTTGTCCAGGGTCTTTTCCCAATGCCAATGACCAGTAAATAAAAATTAGATTTAGTGATTGGCATCTGGAAAATATGAGATAAGAATTCCAGAAAATTCTGCAGCTTCTCCACATGGAAATATGGCTAAAGAAGGTAAGCTAAGAAAGGGAGGGTATTCACCTTCCTTGTTACTTTTGACATGAAGCCTACCTTGCATCTTGCGTCTAGGCTTATACCAGACAGGGGACTCTCTACTAGGTACTTGGAACACCATTTCTTCTCATCTGGTCTTTCTGAAGCCTCCACTCACAATGGGTTTCTCCCAGTTTGTAATAATGCTTGTGGGTGAGAGTGGAGCATATAAGAACATGGGCTGGAATTCATTCAACAGGTCCCTTCATTACTAAGTAGTACTCCTTATCCTTCCCAGTCCCTTGCAATGCAAAAGCACAGCAGGCATCATGTTGTCATCTCCCTGACCCCATATCTGTATCCCTACACCTACCAACAGAATTGACATCTATGATGGGCTGAGAAGCTCAGTAGGACAGGATCACTCATCGTGAGTCATACTCAGTCTCCAAGTCAGAGTACCTACTGCAAAGTACATGTGTTTCAGAATTCCAAGAGCCTAGGTTTGCTATGAAAGCATATGAGTTGCCCTAACCATTCAATTCCCTTTTCTCATCCCACCAGAGGGGAAACTGGAGCTTGTCATTACACTCAAGCTCACACTGATGTGTAATTGACAAAGCATAAAATGGCACAACTCAAATGTCCAACTTGCAGTCTTTAAAACTTAATATAAACATAAAAATCATCTTTAAACAATCCAACTTTTAAAACTTCACATAGTTTCCGTGTTTATAGTTTGAAGTGACTGTTTAATAGAAGTCTTCACTTTATAATAAAATTAATTTACATTACAATTTATTTAAAAGTTAGCTCAGTTGTTGAAACATAATGGTTGCCTTTCTCAAGCTATACTTCATTAAATAGGTAACCCCAACATTATGCAACTTTCAAAAGGAAACATGTTTGCCCAAATCTCACATTCCATCAGAATTAGTAGGGGTGGTAGTAGAGATATACAATACAGCCAGAATAGAACATTTGGCTATTCATGCTATTCTTGAAAGACAGTAGCAATACCACTACTGCCTCTCTGTCACCTGGGAACAATTTTAGGACTGACATTCTGGCTAATCCTCTTTCCTATGACATAGCAGCTTCTTGAGTGGACTCCATAGAAATGTAAGCTACGATGATTCATAGAGCCCTTCTCAGCCCTCAGTTTCCACAGGGACAGCTATTTAAGCCTGACTGCCTCCCCAGGAGGTGACCTTGCTGCAATGGACAATATGCACAGAGGCTGCAAGTGGAAATTCACACTCCATGTGGAGTGGACTATGTGTGGGGTATGGGTTGTTGCACTCAAGAAGCTATGAGTGAAAATTCCAGGTGGAGTGCATGAGGCTTCAGTGCTCTACGGTACAGGGAAAGGTTGCAGAAGATGAGCCTGAGGCCATACACCAGCCCCAAAGGGCATGAGGCTACATAATGATGGGGACTCCCTCCAAATGGTTTCCTATTAGAACTGACCTAAGGATGGTGAAGAATAAGCGAGTGCTTGGGAAGGACACATTCATTAATGAGCCTGGCTTCTGTTCACTGAACAACCCCAGCTAGCACACCTCACCCTTCTCTGCCCTGTGGCTGCCTGTGCCCAGTACAGTGAGCTCTATGGGCAGCAGCTGAGGAGGCCACAAAATGGTTACCTGTTTTCATTTTCAAGTTCCTCCTCTTCTGAGGCGCTCACCCGCTTTGCACAGAGCCTGCAGGTCGTCGTCCCCCTAGTAGAGCTCTGACTGGAGGCTGTCTTTGCAGATGAGTGCTGTGTAAGAGATCTCTGAGTAGATGACTGGGTAGAGGCTCGCCTGGACAAATATTGAAAACAATTCGACATGCTAGGAAAATACCTACAGATTATGCTGACATTGTTTGCTTCCCACACACCACAATCCCTCACTGCAGCACACACTTGGGCACCAAGAGCACTTGAGCATATGTGTAGGAGTAGGCAACACACACATGTGCTTGGACACACCTGCATTCATGTGTACATGTGTGCATATAGACCACATACACAAGCCCACATATACACCCACATATGCACATAAGCACAGACAGGAGTATGCATATCCACAGACACAAATATATATATATATATATATATATATATATTTATATGTATATATATATATATATATATACACATATTCACATTTGTGCAGACACACACATTCTCATGCATGGAGACACACCCAAACTTAAGCCTATGTTTCTGCATGTGACTCTCTCCCTATCCCTGAGTATACGCCCCTGTAGGACATTCTCCGTAAGTTCCCTGTAGCTGGGGCCCACCCCTCCCTACCAACATGCTACTCAACCCTTCCTGGTTAGCAGCCACAATTATATATATCAAGGAATCTCAATCTCTCTGGAGCTCTTGGGAGGTGCTTTGAATGTTTGCCTTTGTTTGTTACAAGGGATGGCAACTAAATGAATACCACAAGCATTTCTAAATATAGGGTGCTGGTGACATGTGGCAGGAACTTTCAGCAAGAAAAAGTCAGACCCTCAGGTTTCTTCCAGCTCACAGCCTTCTTGTAATCATTCCACTGAAGCTGCATATCTGCTGACACACAAGACCCAGGGGGGGGACAAACTGCAGCCCAGGGAGACCACGTCCTTCAGGATACCACAGGTGAATGTGGGGCTGGGCACCAGCTGTGCTTTCAGGAAGTAGACTCAGGTTATTTTTTATTTTGGGGTGTTTTGTTTTAGAGAGAGAGAGCCAGAGTGAGAGCAAGAGCAAGACAGAGAGAGTGCCAGGGCCTCAGCCACTACAATCAAACTCCAGACACTTGTACCACCTAGTGAGCATGTGCAACCTTGTGCTTGCCTCACCTTTGTGCATCTGGCTTACATGGGATCTGGAGAGTTAAACATGGGTCCTTAGGCTTCGCAGGCAAGTGCCTTAACTAAGCAATCTCTCCAGCCCCAGTCAAGTGTCTTGATGTGGCAAAATCATGAGGAACCAACATCCTTTCCACTTTTACTTTGCTACCCAAGAACCTTGCCAACATTCGTTGCATTGTTTTTCTCCTCATTGTCCTACATTTTGCGTTATGTTTTAGATCCCACTGCTGGAAGGTATTTGAAGAAGAGTAAAACCAGTTAACGTGTGCTAAGGAATCTGCTCATCCATCTCCATTGGAGCTCAGTGCCCATCCATAGGACCTGCAGTGCACAGTGGTCAGCTGGGGCATACAGCCCAGTCAGCCTTTTGTCATTGGGAGGGACAAATGCACCAAGGATGTTCTCAGACCCCAACACTAATTCATCTTTAAGTCTCAGGGGATAGCACAAGTTTCTCCCTGGAAAAATCAGGCACTTACACTCACTGTTCAATGAGTCAAACCAAAGCCTAACAACTTACTTTTTTGATGAATATTCATCCAGAAGGTACCTTGTTTGAATGTTTCGATATGACTGGTCGAAGTGCTTGTGTCTCTTCTGGTAGAAGGGTACTGCCACCAGAGACATCTTGGACCTTTCTAAGAGTAGAAAGAAAAGAGCATGAGGAGTCAGACCTGGAGATATCTGCTTCACATTTGGCATGGTTCCTAATGGGAAGGGGCTACTCTGATAAGAATCATTCAAGAGGGGAGAAAAGCAAAAGATTACTTGGGAAAAAGTTGTCTTCAGCTAGGGTCAAAAAACCTACTGACTTCCTTGGGACCCAATTTATTTTTTGTTACTTTCCATAAAAATTGTAAGATTAGGGACTGAGGAGATCACTTTGTGGGTAAAGTGCTTCTCATGAAAACATGAGGGCCTGAGTTTGGATCCTCAGAAGCCATGTCAGAAGCTATGTGTGGTGGCACACACCTAGAACCCCAATGGAAAGTAGAGACAGAGAATCCCTGAGGCTCTCTGGCTCACTAGTCTAGCCAAAGAACAAGATGGATATTTAATAATGAAGGTTGTCTGTGTAGAAATCTGGACTCTAAATGCACAGAATATATGTGCATGTGTGCCCACACAAACACACGTACACACATACCACACACACAAGCAAAAACAATCACAGGATTGAGCAATATATATATTAAAATTTTTATATTTATGTGTGAGAGAGAGAAAGATAGAGAGAGAGAGACAGAGATAATGGATGCACCAGGGCCTCCAGCCAGTGCAAATGAATTCCAGATATATGCGCCCCTTTGTGTATCTGGTTCACGTGGGTCTTGGGGAATCAAACCTGGGTCCTTTGGCTTTACAGGTAAGCACCTTAATTGCTAAGCCATCCCTCCAACCCTGGGCTATATAATTAATTGTGAGTTTAGCAGTATTTATAGAATACCTAATATGTTCAAGCACTATGAGTAAGGAGGATAAAAATAATTCAAACAGATAAGAGACATAAACAATAACATGGAATGACAAGAGCCAGGGCTGGCAGGGAGATACAACATGCCCCAGAAAGGAGAGGAGAGGGCAGCCAGATAGGCTCCAGAAGCATGGCACCTGTGGGAAGGGCCCTGGTAGACAAGTAAACCAACAGGCAGAGATGGGTGGTAGGAAGGGCCTCAGAGAACAAAGGTAGAAAGTTAAGTCACATATTGATATAACACAAGTTGACCTTGAAAAGTTCCATTCACATGGGAATCTTCCTGCCCCCCCCCTCAGGGGTCCCAAAAAAGGTATTTGTTCACCCTGCATCCTAGGTTGTCTGTTGAAATCAGGAACTGTGAACTCCTGAGGGCAAGTTTGGTATAAGGGATGATGACCAAGGCATAAAGTACAGACTAAGATTCAAGGACATGGAGAAATGAGCAAGTTTGAGTGAAATTCTTCCAAAACAAGAAATCACTGAGATCAGTCTTTGTCTCTGAGAACTTGGAGTGATGCAACAATTACAGGTGGTCATTTGTTATATATATTTAGCCTAATAAATGCAACCCAATATACTGAGTCTTTGGGTCACCTCTACAAAGTCACATACAAGCAGCTTTCCTAAGTATATGCATCATTAATTTCTTAGGTAAGACCCCTAAAGAACTCCAAACTCAAGCTCCCTATGTGTCTTCATTTAAATTGGAATAATGTACCCTAGTTTATAGAAGCCCCACAGCACGACCCCAAGAGCACCTCCCAAATAGAACACTGCAGAAGTGCGCTCTGAAACAGGGACCTCAAGGGCAGCCTTGAGCCAAGAGCGAAAGCTGCCTTCAATCTACTCTTCATCATCATTTAGCCTTCTGGGGTATGTGTTAGAAAATGTACCAAATAGCATAGTTTACTCCAAGGGTGAGCTGCATGATCAAGTCCACTAAGACTATGAATCACAGAGTTACAGAGCCTAGAAAGATCTCTGGGGGTTAGCCAAACACTGAAGTACAGAGGACAACAAAATACAGGGCCAGCCCATCAAAGCTCAGCAAATTTCTATATTAGAATGTGTTTAGACTTTGTCATGTTAGCAAATCTCAGAATCAACTTGTGAGTTTGGGCAGATAGCTCATTTGGTAGACTGCTTATCTTGCAAGCATGAGGACCTGCGTTCAATCCCCAGTGCCCATATAAAACACTGGGCATATCATGGCCTGCCTATAATTCCAGCACTGGGGAGATGGAGAAAGGAGGATCCTCAGGGTTCGCTAGCCACACAGACCTGCCTAAATGGTGGGTTCCAGGCCAATAAGAGACCCTGTCTCAAAGGAGGCAGACAGTGATTCTGAGGATGGGACCTGAGCTTGTCCTGTGGCCACACATGTGCAAATATATGCATTTGCACTTATGCATACATGAACACCTATACATACATATGCACACACATACACATTCATAAAATAAATCAACTCTTTAACCAGCTCCCTTCTATCTAGGAGGCATAGCATTGGATCTGCCAGTTGTGAGCCTACAGAGATTACAAAAGCATACAGGTTTCTGCACCCAAAGGAGCACACAAAACCCACATCCTCTACCCCACCCAGCTTTGAAGGAGAATGCAGAGGTCAAGTGCCTGGCTTGGATGCTAAGACCAAACTCTCCGATTGCAGCACTGCAGCGTAGCCTCGGGTTCATTTCTAATCTCTCCAGCTCTAATATTCCACACTGAATATGTATGACACCTGTCACTGTGCTCGGTGGAGAGTAACAAACTGAAGAGGCAGCCACCTCAATCACATGGTCATTGTGACACAAAATTCTGTAGATAACAACCTATCACTTTAAATGAGAGATGCCCCACTCAGCCAGGGTATCACCATAAAAGGTCTGCAGACTGCAGCTGCATATGCTTTGTGCTTTGGGGGCTCTTTATGTGTAAATTGATGGCACACCAGGATTGGGAGATTCCATCACTAGAACCTGTTTCTTCACTGAGATTTTTGTCTGTGGTCCACCTGTCCTGATGCATCCTCCATTGCAGAAACTATGGGCAATATTGTTGCCTGCTATTGTGTCAGATGTTACTCCTCACAAACCTACTTACACTTATGTTTATGGTGAGTAAACTTTCAAATTTCTTTGTATTTCCTTGCAAACAAAGGTCCCCAAAATGACCTGCATCATAGAAGAAGCCATCCTCAAAAGCAGAGCATGTACTCTTGATTAGACCCATGTTCTTGTATGGGATATAAGATGACTCAAGCCTTTAAAGCCTGATGACAGCTCCCCTTCAGCCAGTTTGAATGTCCCACCCAAGGCTATAGGCATAATCAGCACACAGCATGGTATATCTCTGACACTACATCACTTATTGTCAAGTGGGCCTGGAAGTCTTCAAGCACTTCATGTGTGAGGAGCCCACACTTTGTAGTGATTAGAGAGGAACAGCCAGCATCAAGTGTATGCATTTCCTTACTCCTCCCTCTGACTCACAGACCCAGACCCACAGCACTTATTTCCCTATACCCTTTTGATGACAGTAACAGCACTTCACTGCACTTACTCTCACACTTTCCTCTGCTCCCCTGGTGTCATCAAACTCAGAAGTTGTCAAGGGCTCTCCAAGTACTGGCACCTTTTGAACCCATGTTTCAACCTACTATCATTTGGAGCACCCAACACATACTTCACCAAACCTAAATCTAAGAACGATTGGGCCTCAAGGAGGAAACACCTTGGAGCTCATTGCTCAGGGGCAAGACAAACTGGACTTGTGCACTTGACTCTTCAGCTCCAGCTGCCTCAGGGTAGCCAGTCTCATACCTAACCAACTGCAGGAGTACAAGTCCACATCCTTCACCCCTTGGGAACTTCTTACTTCAGAACCTCCCTGATCCAGGCTAGGCCCACACCCTGACTTAGGACACTAGAACCTTCTGGAATCATATACCTCTGGGTTGGGGTAAGTTCAAGGGCTGCAGTCTGGAAGTGGTAGATGTATGTAAGCAACGGGGTCTCTAGGGAGCTGACCCAGACTGATTGTTCTTGCACTCCATCCACTGCTTATAACAAAAGCTACTGTCTTAAGCTGGAGAGATGGCCTAGTGGCTAAGGCACTTACCTGCAAAGCCAAAGGACCCAAGTTTGATTCTGCCAGACCCATGTAAGCTGGATGCACAAGGTAGCATATGCATCTGGAGTTCGTTTGCAGTGGCTAGAGAATATGGCATGCCCATTCTGTCACTCTCTCTCAAATAAATAAATAAATATTTTGAAAAGCTTCTATGTTTTTTAAAATATAATTTTCATATATTTTGATTATTTATTTGAGAGAGAGAGAGACAGAGAGATAGAAAGAATGGGTGTGCCAGGGCCTCTAACTGCTGCAAATGAGCTCCAGACACATGTACCACTTTGTGCATCTAGTTTTACGTGGGTACTGGGAAATTGAACCTTGGGTCCTTAGGCTTTGCAGGCAAGTGCCTTAATCACTGAGCCCTAAATCACTCCAACCCCAAAGCTATGGTCTTACTTTAAAAAAGTTTCATAACATATGTTAAGTGACCCCTTCCCCCACACACACTTCCCCAAAGCAAAAAGAGACTCACTACAAAAGGTGGTGCCATTACGGTGCTGGAACATTGTCGGGTTTGGATTCTGGGGCTCCCAAGGTCTGAGACCCAAATAGCTCTGGGCTTACATGTGCTTTTTAAAGAAATTTTTTGTTCACTTTTATTTATTTACTTGAGAGCAACAGACAGAGAGAGAAAGAGGCAGATTATGAGAGAGAATGGGAATGCCAGGGCTTCCAGCCACTGCAAAGGAATTCCAAGGGTGTGCACCCCCTTGTGCATCTGGCTAACGTGGGTCCTGGGGAATTGAGCCTTGAACCACTGTTCTTAGGCTTCACAGGCAAGCGCTTAACCGCTAAGCCAGCTCTTCAGCCCTACATGTGCTTTACTATTAAACCAAGGGACTAAAGTGGGTGCTAGCAATATTCCTCCAACCTCCAGCAGTGCTTGTGTCCATGGCTATACTTAAGTAACATCAGAGGCCCTGCTGAGCACAGACACTCCCAAATGAACATACCCTTCCAAGGGGAATAGTGCATCCAGGCAAAGCCTTGGTGCCAGCTGCTCTTCTGACCACTCCCAACCATTTTCCACCTCAGCCCAATGCGAGGACCACACCCTACTCTTCCTGACACATTTAGGAATTATGACACCACTATGAAATGAGAGCTTGTCCTCAAGAACCAAGACTGCGTGTCTGTGGTGTGCCCAGTCCTAAGCCCTTCCTGCGAGGAACATTTGGGAATGCCTGTCGCCAAGCACAGTTTTAATTTGCAAAGACATTTCAAGTTCAAAGCACTTATTCCTATTCAATAAAAGAAGTTATTTATATGGGTGAAAATGTCAAAGTCAACAGACAAATAGAATGAAAGCAATCCAAGGATGGAAGAGAATGATTAAACACACAGAGTAGACCCCCAAGTGACAAGCACTGGGTTCCCATGACCTGTTTTTGCCAAGCTTGTTCACATTGGGTCTTATTGGCACAAAAATATTACAAAAGGAACCTCTTAAAGAACCAAAATAACAACTAGACATTAAGTGATTCTTGAGAACCTGGAGGGTTAATAAAACATGGTTATGATCTTCACTACTCATCCAGTAGTTTTGAATAGACATGACATGAGAGATTGAGGATTCCTCCTTGAAGCCACAAGCTATTAGCTCTCTTGGAGGCCTGAGTCATTTTTCCCTACTGCTTGAGCAGTGTGGAATTAGACAAAGAAACTGGATCCCAGGCTACCTCCTGCATAGACAGCACTTCAGCAGCCCAGAGCCACCATGTTTTATGAACAGAGAATGAAGTCAGTAGTTACCAAAGGTTCACAAAATGTGACCTTGTCTTATAGAACACAGTCACTTGCACTAAGATCTCTGATTTCAGTGAGTTGTGTGCAAATTTACTGTGAAGATCATATTCTAACCTGACTCCAGGTCACTCTATAGCTTGCCCCTGACTTTTGCTCGATAGTATCTATTGCACAGCTAGGAATGTCAGTCAGCAAGCACACCATGTTACAGCGTCTCTAGAAGGGAGAAGAGAAGCTGGCACATGGAGTTGGCCTGGGCCCTAGTGACTAAATCCTTGGCTCCTGAGACAGATTTTATCTGGGGACCCAGTTTATTCAATATCACCTTTAAAGTGTCTTTGCTCCACCACATGCTCTTTGTTTTTCTAGTACTGGTTAAGAAAGGAATGTGAGATAGGAGACAGGGAAAGCTGGTGTTTCTAACCTTGTGCCCTCTTCCCTTCTCCAAGGCCCTGGCCCTCATGCATGGCGTCAGACCCTCTCCTTCCTGGCAGGCACAGATTTCCCACACTCAACATTCATGCCAGCAGCAGAACTGGAGGTCTACAGGATCCAAACTCCTCCAAAGGCACAAGGAAGGGACAACCCACCAACAGTTGTCTTTTCCAGCAAAACTTGAGGCTCCTGCTAAAAATTACTACTTCTTTCCCAGTCTGCCTCTCCTCCCTTCATTTATAAGCCCCTTGTCACAATATTGGACATCTGTCAGCTCACTCCGGGCAGTAAAATAATGCAGAAAGTCAAGGGGACCCAACTACTCTGAGGGATGTAGATGGTACATCAGGCCTAGCAAGACAAGAAATAAATAAAGAAAACTCTAGATGAGGGTAGAGTCTTCACTGACATGCAGACCTCAACGGAAAACCTTTGGTTTATCCTTTAGTGATGAATTGTCTGCAGGCAACTCTGCCCTGAACATGGCCTGCATAGGGAAAGCAAGAGCAATCTACTCTGCAGTTTGGTTCCTTTCCCAAAGCCACAACTGAAAAAAGAAAGAGAGACACTCACCCAGAGGAGAGGGGACAGCAGAGAAGACAGCTGTTATGGTCTGTGGTTCGGTTGGAACTTCTTAACTTTGGCTGAGGACTGCAGAGCTAATTTCTCCCTGCAAAGTGCCCTCCTACCCTCCCATTTATGGCCTGAGGAGATTCTATATTTAGTCATGGGACTGCCTCTCCCAAACCAATACCTGTATCATAAATCACTGGAACTGCTGGCCAGAGGAGAGATGCAGAGAGGAAAAATCAAATTAGAAAGTAGACTGTGTCCCTTCCGAATCCCAGTGCTCTTTCCCCTTCAGCTGCTACCCAGAAAAGAGGGCAGGCACAGACATGCCACCCCACACTGACTCAGGCTGGACATCCAAGCTTCAGTCCCAAATCCACAAAGGTATATTCTTGCATGCTAAGGGCTCCCTGGTATATGAAGTGGTTCTCTAGAAGCGTATCTGTGAACACCTGTCAGCCACAATACATGGATCCAAGGGTGCTGTTGGTCACGTGTAGGGAAGGTGGCAGCCTCATGCATGTTGCACACATGTATGTATGTCTATGTCTGTGTGGTGATTTTAGTACCTAATCCATTTGTACTTGACCATATCATGGGTGAAATTAGCAGAAGCTGCTCACCTGAGTGAGGAACAGCCTGCTGGGTGAGCTAGGTTTTATTTTTAACCATCACCACAGACTACATACACAAACATACACATACATAAATGCAGATGTCCATCCTTAAGCACAGCATGTGTACATATGTAAATAACACACACCTGGCACATTTGTATTGACAGGAGGAGGGACTTTGTGGGGGTGGTGGTGGCCTTAGGGTCCAGAGAGCCTTGGGATTCCAGCCAGCCAGATTCACATGTATGCAATGGCAGCCAGAGTAAATTTTGTTGTGGAAATTGTAAATGAAAAGTATCTAGGAGTATGGTAGTTTGAATGTACGACCCCTAATAGACTTAAATGTTTAATCAAAGCTGCAACTTGTGCTTCCAGCCAAGTATTTCTACCTTGAAAGGTAACACTGAATAAACTGGGCCCCCCTGGTATGCAGAGTGCTTTAACTTTGCCTGGGGTTCCCAGAGTATGCTTGCTTTTGGGGGTACCAGTGGTGGCCTTTTCTCTCTGCATGGAATTGGTAAAGGGGGTCAGCTCCTTCCACCATTGTGGAACTTCTCCTGGATCTATAAGCTTCAACAAATCCCTTCCTCCAACAAACAGTTCCTGGTTTGGAAGCTCATCTCAGCAACATGAAGCTGACTAAAACAGGGAGTCATTGAAAAACAATCTGTGTTCCCACATTGAGTTTATCAAAAGCATGGCCAAGAACTTTTAAAGCAACTTGAGGAATGACTAAACCAAGTGTCATAAACCAGAATAAAAGCCACTTGCTGCCCTCATCCAAGGGCTCCTTGAATACTTAATACACATTTTTATCATGTGTCTTATTCCCCATTAGTACTCCAGTTCGATATGATGGCAATCATCTTGAGTCATAACTGTCATAATATCACCTTGGTGACCCTGGACAGCTGCAAAGTTTACAGGAAATTGAACCTAGAAGAAACCATTAGGGTGGTGTGCAGATCTTGGCGCTAGGCTTGGGCACTAGAACTTCCTCACTCCCTGTTGTATCTTCACATAAAAAGGGACTGAAGTCACTTTAGTCCTCCTTCTGACCCAGTTGCAGGCACCCAGAGCCAAACTTTGTCAACAAGCCCTCTATACATCACACTCAGATAGCCTGGATCTGTCTGCATCCTTATTCAGTCTCAGGGCACCATGAGCTGGTTCTCACGCACTAGGACTGGGTTTTTCTAATAGTAATTTCCTACTATTTGGGCTACAGCTTTGGGATTACTACCAGCAGAGGTTTATTTATCTGGAAGCTGTAAGTCCAAGGTCACAATCCCAGCAGAGCTAGCATCTAGAGCGGGAAGTATCCTTGTTCATGCTGTCTCTTCACATGGTGAAAAGAGCAGAGTGCTCTCTAGAGTACCTCTATAAAAAAATTGCCTGTATATCCCACTTACTAGAGTTCTACTTTGCCAAAACCGACATTCATCACTATCACCATGGGGGCAAGAATTCCCCCTGAGGTCTGGGGGAACACAAACATTCAAAACACAACAAGGAAGTAGTAAATATATGTGTTATGAGTGCTTTATGTATCAATCCACAACTGTAATTTAAGTTTATTAAAAGGTCACGAAATGTTCCATAATTTCCCACGAGGAGCTAGGGAAACAGCTTAATTCATAAAGGGTTTGTCTTGCAAGTGTGAGGACCTGATTTGCTCCCCAGACACACATAAAAATGCCAAGCATAGTAGCACTGTTATACCAATGCTGAGAAAGTAGACATAGAAATATTCCTGGGGCTCACTGGCAAACCAGTCTAGCCTAACTGGCTAGGTCCAGGGCAATGAGAGACATATCCAAAAAAAGATGGGCAGCATACCTGAGCATAACACACAAGGTTGTCCTCTGGTGTCCATACACACATACACACATGTACCTGCACATACATGAATGTGTACATACACATTCACTCATATAATTTTTAGTGCCAGGGATGAGATACCTTCCAATGATTTGTTTCCAAGGGAGGTCCCTGATGCCCCCAAAACATTATAGGCCATTGTCAATGATCTTGGTTTCCCTCCAGGAATAGATGGTAAGACCCTATAGCTGAAGACTCCACATGCTTGGGCTGCAAGGTCACTGAAAAACCTTGCTTGAGTTGAGCCGAAAACCTACTCCATGTAGACCAGCTGACAGAACTCCAGCAAAAAAGCTATATAGCAAGCAGCTCTATGGGAGAGAGAGAGAGAGAGAGAGAGAGAGAGAGAGAGAGAGAGAGAGAACGAGACTCATCAGTGGAGATAAACAACAATGGAGACTGCAAGCCTTAAGTTGGGCCAGCCAGGCCAAATGAACCAATGGGCACAATAGTGGTATGTCTGTTATGGGGGAAACCAACTGCTCTCTAATTGGACTGGAGGCCTGCTCCATGGGAGGGAAAACATGCCAGATACTGAAAACCTATGATGGCGGAAGTCATGAGCCCTAGTGGTATAACACCTTCTGGTGTCTGGCTAAATGCATATATTATGCAAACTAAACTGCCCAGTAAGCACCTTTCTTAATGTTCATACCCTTATATTAATGCTACTCTCACTTTTTGTTAGCAAAGCTTCTCTTTTCAGATATTGGTGACTTCTGGGAGGACTCAAAAGGCACCATGATGCTGAGAAGAAGTGACAGAGTAGTGCTCAGCACTGAAACATCTGTCACACCTTCCAAGGCTCAAGGTCCATTGCAGAAGAGGCAGTGGGAAGAATGTAAGAGCCAAAGGAAGAGTAGGACTCCCTACCCTGAAATCTTCCACACACAAAATAGCCTGGATATCCATGACCTCACAGTGCCTGACACTACCTACACAAGACCAGTACACTAGGAGGAAAAGATGTTGACATCAAAATAACAGAGACTGATTGAAATGGGGTAGTGATATGATGGAGTGTGGAGTTGTGAAGGGGAAAGTGAAGGGGGAGGAAATTAACATGGTTTATTGTCTATAATTATAGATGTTGTCAATAATAAAAAATTTAAAATACATAAATAAATATTAAATAATAATAACAAATAAGTAAGTAAAAAGGATAAAAGAAATGTCCCATGACATAAATGGGGGACCAAAACCCAATAAGTAGGGTGAGAAATGTTTCAGTCCTATAAAATCCTAGGATCTTTATGTTGAGGAGACAAGGTAAGCCCTAGGATCTTCAGATGTTTTCCTGGTAGTGGTGGTAAAATGTGATCTACTTCCAGAGAGCTTCACCTTTCACAGCTGCTCTAAGTCAGCCAAGTATAGTCCATAGAAAACCACTGCTCAGTCTCTCATAACTGAAATTAATATGTAATTATGATGATTGTATTATTCCTGAAATATTATCAGGGGCAACTAGAGAAAACCTCTTCTCCCTTAAGTAGTTCTTTTGCATAATTTTTACCTTAATTTGTCCTCCTAGCAAGACCATTCAGTCTCTCTTTATACAAAAATTATTAACAATTTCCATAAATATAGGCAACAATCCCTTCCCACCACTCTCCCTTCTTCCTTCCCCAAATATTTCCTCCACTGAATTCTTTCTTCTTTCCAAGTAGTCTATTTCCTACTTGGATATCATCAGCTTCTTTTTCCCCCTATTATGCAGATCTTGTGTAGGTAACATCAGCCAGTACGAGGTCATGAATATCAAGGCCACTCTGTATCTGGAAGACAGCATTATAAACACTCTTCCTTTCCTCTGGCTCTTACATTCTTTCTGCCTGCTCTTCTGCAGTGGTTCCTGAACCGCAGAGGGCATTGTAGTCAGTTTCTCATTACTGGGTCAAACATCCAACCAGACACAGCTTATGGATGGAAGTGACTTATTTCAGTTCACAGAGTCCAGGGGAATATAATCAATGGTGGAAGAAGCTTTCTCCCTTACATAGATCCAAGCAGAGAGAGACACCACCAAGAGCCTGCACCACAAAACCACCAGAGCTCCAACTGCTCTGCATACATGTTTAGACTAGAAGTCAGATCTACCCCCAGGCATACCTTATGGCTAAGCTCAAAGATCTGCCCCCATGTCACATCTGCTAGGGGCTAAAGTTAGAACTCCAATTTTTTTAACTGTTCTAATTGACAAGTTCCATAATTATAGACAATAAACCATGATAATTCCCTTCCCCACTCCCCCCTCACAAATACACTCTCCATTATGTCCCCTCCCCCTCTCCATTAGTCTCCTTTTTATTCTGATGTCATCATCTTTTCCTCCTATTATGGGGCCTTGTGAAGGTAGTGCTGTCAGGTCATGGATATTGAGGCCAATTTCTGTCTGAACAATTCCATCATAATCAGTCCTACCCTCCCTTTGGCTCTTACATTCTTTCTGCCACCTCTTCTGCAACTGACCCTGAGCCTTGGAAGATATGATAGAGATATTTCAGTGTGGAATATTCCTGTCACTTCCTCTAATCACTATGGTACCTTTTGGGCTATCCCAGTGGTTACTGCCATCTGAAAAGAGAAGCTTCTCTAACCAAAAGTGAGAGTATCATTAATATATGGGTATGAATGTTAAGTAAAGTGCTTCTGGAAACTTTGGTGAGCATAATATATGCAGTTAGGCCACATAGAGCAGATATCATACTCCTAGGGCTCATGACCATGCCTGCCATACGCATTTGATTAGATTTTCAGTATCAGGCATGTATTCTCAATCATGGAGCAGGTCTTAAGTCCAATGAGAGAGCAGTTGGTTTCCCCCATAACAGATATGCCACTATTGCACCTGATCAGTCATTTGGCCTGTTTGGCCAAATTTAAGGCTTGCAGTGTCCATTGTTTTCACTGTACAAGGAGGATGTTTTCAGCTCAGCTTCAGCTTGATTTCTCATTGATATTGTAGCCCAGACATGTGGAGTCTTCAGCAATATGGTCTTACCATCTATTTCTGGTGGGAAACCAAGAGCCTTGGCAGTACTCTGTAATGTTTTGGGGGCATCACAGACCTCCTTGGCCAACAACTAACTGAAAGGTATCCCATCCCTGTCACTGAAACTTTTCTAGTAACATTTTATGGCTTCTGGGTGTGCCATTATCCAAAAAATATAGGTGTCCATATGGCTTATTTACAACATCTTGAATTTTCATTAGCTTTACCCCCACATTTCTTTTATTCACTTTCTTCCCATGACTTCAAAGAGGCCATTACACCTCCAGTAATCTGTTCATTTATTTAAATATACACAATACCATCCCCTTAAGTTCTCCCCTCTCCTCCTTCCTTATAGCCCTTTTCTAGCTTACTGGCCTCTGCTACTGATTTTTACTCCAACTCAAATACAAGTCTAAACATTTGTAGCTAGGATCCACATATGAGAGAGAATACACAACATTTGGCTTTCTGGGCTTGGATTATCTCACTTAGTATAATCCTTTCCAGATCCATCCACTTCCCTAAAAATTTCATAATTTCATTTTTCTTTACCACTGAATAGAACTTCATTGTATAAATGTACCATATCTTCATTATCTGTTCATTAGTTTAGGGACATCTTGGCTGGAAGACACTAGGAAATGGAAAGACATCCTATGTTCTTGGATTGCAAGAACTAATATTGTGAAAATGTCAATCTTGCCAAAAGCAATCTGCACATTTGCTGCAATCCCTATCATACTTCCAATGGTATTCTTCATGGAAATAGAAAAAAAAAATTCCTAAAATTCATTTGGAAGCACAAAAAACCTCAAATAGCCAAAACAATTTTGAGAAAAAAAAAAAAAAGGCTTGTGGTATCACCATGCCCAATTTTAAGAACCATAGTAATAAAAATAGCATGGTACTGGCACAAAGATAGACATGAATGGAACACAGTATAGTACCCAGATGTAAATCCAGACATACACAGTCATCTGATTTTCAACAAACATGACAAAGATATTCACTGAAGAAAAGATAGCCTTTTAAACAAATAGTTCTGGGGAAACTGGATATCTATAGAAGGATAGAATTATATCCTTATCTCTCTCCATGCACAAGAATCAAGTCCACAAGGACCAAAGACCTTAATATCAGATCTGAAACTGAAATTGCTAGAGGAAAAGTATAGGAAACCCTTTAACATACTGGCACTTGCAACAACTTTCTAAATATAAGCCCAGTTACTCAGGAAATAAAACTACTAACCAACCACTGGTACCTCATGAAATTAAAGATTTTGTACAACAAAAGACAATGTGAATAGAGCAAAAAGGCAGCCTACAGAATTGGAGAAAATCTTTGCCAGCTATACATCTGACAGAGGATTAATATCTAGGCTATACAAAGAACTCAGAAAACTAAATATAAGAACTCAAAAAAAAAACAATTAAAAAATGGGCTATGGAACTAGAGAGTTCTCAAAAGAAGAAATACAGATGGCATAAACATCTAAAAAATGTTCTACCTCCTTAGCAATCAGAGAAATGCAAATCAAAACTACTTTGATATTCCATCTCACTCCTGTCAGTGAATGGCTATCATCAAGAAAAAAAATGACAATAAATGCTGGTGAGGGCAAGGAAAAAGAGGAACCCTTCTACACTGTTGGTAGAGATGCAATCTGGTCCAGCCATTGTGGAAATCATTGTGGAGGTTCCTGAGACAGCTAAATGTAGATTTACCATATGACCCAGCTATAGTATTCCTTAGGCACATATCCTAAGAACTCTTTTCACTACCTTAGAGATACTTGCACATCCATGTTTATTGCCACTCTGCTCACATTAGCTAGGAAATAGAACTTCAATTTTAATTGAAACACCTGAGTCTATGGGGCCATACATTCCAACTATCACATTTGAACTACCACAGAGGGTGTGATAGAGATGTCTCACTTAGTGCTGAACACTCCATTGTCCCATATTCTCATCATTTTGGTGAGTTTGGAGTCACTCTAGGGGTCACTGCCATCTGAAAAGAGAAACTTCTCTAACCAAATGTGACAGTAGGATTAATAGATGGGCATAAACATAAATATTTAGTGGGCAGTTTGGTAGGCATAATATATTCATTTAACCAGACAGCAACAGTAGCTTCCCCTCCTAGGGCTTATGACCTCCCCAGCCATTGGCTTATAATTAGGTTTTTGTTTTTTGATTTTTGGGTTTGGTTTTTTTTAATAATTTTAAAAGCCAGGTGTGGTAGCACACACCTTTAATCCCAGCACTTTATTACCATTCTATTTTTATTTTATTTACTTATTTGCAAGCACAGAGATACAGAGAAGAAAGACAGAGAGAGAGAGAGAGAGAGAGAGAGAGAGAGAGAGACACAGAGAGAGGGTGCTCCAGGGCCTCTAGCCACTGCAAACAAACTCCAGATGCATGTGCTCCCTTGTGCATCTGGCTTATCTGGGTCCTGGGAAGTCAAACCTGGTTCCTTTGGCTTCACAGCCTTAAGTACTAAGCCATCTCTCCAGCTCATTGATTTTTGTTTTTGAGGTAAGGTCTTGCTGTAGCTCAGGCTGACCTGGCATTCACTATGTAGTCTCAGGGTAGCCTTAAACTCATGGTGATCCTGCTACCTCTGCTTCCTGAGTGCTAGGATTAAAGGTGTATGCCATCACAGGCTTAATTAGGTTTTTAGTACCAGGCAAGAATTCTCTCTTATAGAGTGAGCCTCAAGTCCAATCAGAGAGCAATTGGTTTCCCCCTAACAGACATGCCACCACCATTCCACAAGTTGGTACATTTAGTCTGGCTGGCCAGCTGTAAATTCTGCAGAGTCCATTGCTAGTTAACCCTGTTGATTACTTTTCTACCCCAAAAGGCTATATAGTTATTTCTAGCATACCAATAGCTAGTCAACAGGGAGAGGGCTTCCAGCTTAGTTCCAACTTGATTGCTCAGTGACCTGTAGCCCAAGCATGTAGAGTCTTCAGAAGAAGGGTCTTACCATCTAGTTCTTGTGGGAAAGCAAGAGCCTTTGTAACAGCCTATAATGTTTGGGGGTTATATGGCAACTCCCTGACCAACAACTCACTGGAAGGTATCTCACCTCTTGCACTGAAATTTTTCCAATATCAATATTTGGTTTCTGAGCACAGCATTATCCACCTCCACAGGATACTTCTGCCCAAAATCTTTTTAACAACCATATTATTAACATGAGAAGACATAGATTTCCAGATGAATTATTCATAAATCTTAAATTTTGATTAACCCTCCTCCCATTCCCTCTTCTCCTTTATGAACTCCCCTTAGACTATTCCGCCCACCTCTGCTTACATATCTACTATACCCCTTCCTTAAGCCCTCTCCCCTCTTCCCTCCCTCTTTTGAGACCAGTGGAATACTACACTTCCAGTCCTGAGTCAGGTTGTCTTAACTATACCATATTACCTCCAACATGCTCAGCAATACACCAAAAACTAGTGGCCTCTTCTCAAATCATAGTATGGTCCACTTCTCAATAAATGTATTCTGAAATAGGTAGCAAATGAGTGATGAGAGAGACAAGTACTATTAAATATAGCAGTTCATTTTGGCTGGTCCAGAACTAAAGAGAAATACACAGAATCCAAACAAAAACAAACTATATTCAGTAATTCTTTTTTTTAAATTATTTATTTATTTATTTATTTGAGAGCGACAGGCACAGAGATAAAGACAAATAGAGGAAGAGAGAGAGAATGGGCGCGCCAGGGCTTCCAGCCTCTGCAAACGAACTCCAGACGCGTGTGCCCCCTTGTGCATCTGGCTAACGTGGGACCTGGGGAACCGAGCCTCGAACCGGGGTCCTTAGACTTCACAGGCAAGCACTTAACCACTAAGCCATCTCTCCAGCCCAAACTATGTTCAGTAATTCTGTACTTCAACATAAAACTCTGTATAAAGCTGGGCATGATGGAGCATGCATTTAATCCCAGCACTTGGGAGGCAGGGTAGGAGGATCACCATGAGTCTGAGGCCACCCTGAGACTACATAGCAAATTCAAGGTCAGAAAAACAAGAAAAAAAAATTTGCATAAAAAAACACATTAAAATATTTAAATTAGGCTGGTAAAATGGCTCAGCCAGACAAAGACAATTGCTTGATAAGCCTGCCAACCAAGGTTTGATACCCCAGTACCTTGATAAAGCCAAACACAAAAAGATGTGCATGCATCTGGAGCTTGCTTGCAGAAGCATGAGACCCTGGAGCATCCACACACATACACTCACACACATGTGTAAATAAATAAATATCCGAATGTAATCATTATATATATACATAAATATATGGTTATTGGGCATTCACCTAGGGTATTTGATGTTCTATGCTACTAACTTTGTGGAGTGAGTGACAGATGCAATATGCCTGAATATGCTTCCAGTTTCATCAATGACTGAATTCCTCCTAGGATGACACTTACCTAGAGCAACTAAAAGTCTAGAATAAAATATTCATGGTGAGAGGGAGTGGAATTAATACACAGGTAGGCTGATAGAGAGAAGAGACAGAGAATCAGAATAAATGATGGATAGATGACAGACAGATGGAAAAGGAAAGAGCCACTGAAGCAACCAGGGACTGGGTGTGAGACACTGGAGAACACTATCCAACTCCTATGCCAGACACTCTCTCTCTCTCTCTCTCTCTCTCTCTCTCTCTCTCTCTCTCTCTCTCTCTCTCTCTCTCTCTCTCTCTCTCTCTCTCTCTCTCTCTCTCTCTGGCAAGCAGCTGTGTTTTCAGCAATAACACTGGGTCAAGGAGATAGAAACTGGACTCAGCACCTAATAAGGAATCAGGATTTGACAGGTCAAGATCAGATACAGGGAAGGCCCCAAAATCTAAGTCCAAACCTCAGAACTGAGTCCTAGCTTAGCAGCTCTGTCATGGAACCCAAAGGTTTTCCATATATCCTAGGAGACCAGTCAACAGACCTCAGCTGTTTACCTTGCAGGTATCACGTGTGAGATCTGCTGGCCCCAGCTCAACCATGTTCAGTCTGAGCTATGTGCCCTGGTCACGGTGGCAGGAAGCCAAGAACACAGAACGGCAGGGGACTTTTCCTCAGACTGGAAAGGTCTCTCTAAAGCAGACCTGGGATAAAAGTGTTCTTAGCAGACAGGAAACCACAGAGGACATGAGGCCTGCTGTGTGCTAGAAAGGAATATGAGAGGCTTAGAGTGTGTATAATTCTCTAGGCAACCCCACATTTATGTGTCTAGACAGAACTAGAGTTGGGAAGTGACCATGCAACATTTCTGCAGTGTTTTAACCTGTGAGAGTGGCCCAGTTGGCTGGGCTTTAGCAGTAGGATAGCTTGGTTTCTTCTTACTTTTTATTTATTTATTTATTTTTTTTTTGGTAGTATTGTGTATTAAACCCAGGGCATGCTAGACTAATGCTCTACCACTGAGCTATCTCCCAAACCCTAGCATCCTTTCTTCTAACCTGTCTGCATCAGGTAGCCAAGGTCACCTAAAAATGATGCAGCAATAGACCTGCATCTCCTCTTTGGCTGAATCACCACCTAACATGCTATTCAGTAGGTACATCTTCTATTAAACATGAAGGTATTGCTTTTATCCTGTGGGTTCAATTAACAGCATCCATCTGTAGATACAGCTGTATTTAGCCCTTGGGTATTGGGGAATTTATCTCCAAGGTGGATTCAGTAATCACCCTGAGATGAGAGAAGGCTGGATCTGCCTGGAAAGCCATGAGCTGGTGGCCAAGGACACTGGTTCTGTTTGTTAATCTGTTGCTGGAGCTGTGTGCCTATCTAGAATCCCTTTAGCTGCCCTGGGTTTTGGCTTCCTCCTGGCAAAGAGCAAGTCAGATTAAAAGCTCCTGGTTTAAACCCCAAGAGAGCAAAAGTCTCAGCCCTGAATGGTGATGCTTGGAGGAGGAGCTTGCCCCACAAAACAGAGCGACCAGCTGCTTGGCCCTCAAATCAGCTTCAGGAAATAGGAATCAGGGCACGAGAAAACTATGCTAATGAGGATTCCATACTGAATATGCTCAGAGGCTCACAGATTACCAGCAGTGTACCGACACATGTTTATGAGAACAATGACTGCAATAATAAAAAAAAAAAGTGATAGCAAGCATTAGTGTCTATTCAGCTAGCAGGTTGGCCTGACTGGAGCAAGGCTGGCAGAAAACAGTGTGCCCAGTGGCCTGAGAAGAGGGCCGTGGACAGAGGACAAATGACTAATAGTTAAGATGTCCGAAACTAATGCAAATGTTATTTAAATACAATTGTAGACTATCAAACCTCAAGCCTGAAAGCATCCGTTCATAAATTGAAAGATTATATTTCTAATTAAGTTTGGGGCGACTGCAGAGAGCTGAACAAATTATTACCCAAAGCATGAATGAGTATTCTTTTTCTGCCACCCAGGAAAGCAGAGGTCTCCTTTCCCCCTTTCCACAGGATCTCACCAAAGTGTCCTGCTGTTGTCCACGAGAGGGAGCACCAAACCCCCAGAAGTCTCTGCTTCTCCCAGAACTAGCTTCTGTGACTATCAGTTATTTCAAGGAAGTCAAAAGGATAATATAGAAGACCAGAAATGAATAAATAAAAAAAATATATATAAAAGAGTTCAACAAAGGGAATACTGGAGCACACCTTGCCCTGGTGGCTTCTGTCCATTGTAAAAACAGCCTGGCTTTGGGAGAAAGAATAAAATCCAGAACTGTGGCTGGAAGGCAAGGCATCTGCCTAATGAACTTCAGGCATACCCAGGGAAGAGTGCAGCCCACAAGGATATCTGAAAATCCTCCCATGGAAGGGACTTCACTGGAGACCACAGGCTGATAGCAGAAGAGGAAGGAGCAAGAACATTCTGGAAAACAGCACATCTTAGGGGATGTTACATGTCAGCTCAATATTTGATGCTTTACTTTATTCAATCTAATCCATATGAAATATGACCATCTGAACTATATAATATCCAAAAATACATAAAATCATCAGTGAAATGTTACCTTTCGGTCACACCACATCTCATAACTGGTGTGACAATCACATTTGCCCCACAGCTTGGTACTGATTGGCCACATTGCCAGTGTGATAATCACAAATTGCCCAGCCTGGTGGGTGGTATGCTGACACCTCACCCTCCTCCAGCAAGTCAACAGAACCTTGACTGACGCAGCTTCTGAGGGATTCAAACTGAGCAAGAGAAGCGCTCACCACCTAAACACTCTGTCTGGCAACAGAGGGGGAGCAGCCCATGGAATTATAATGGCTTGATGACTTGTCCCTACCACCAGGCCTCTGAACACTTACATCCTCATCCTTGTAAAAAATATGCAGCAGAAATTTACCAGGGTTAAATCCCACAAAATTCCTACATAAGGAAAATGGGAAATAAAGGAACCATCCTAGATACGATAATATCACTCCAGAAGGACACGCTCAAAGATAGATATGCTCGATTCAAAACAGAGGAAAATACACTATGGAAGATACGTAATACACAAAAGAACAATATTAAATATATAAAAGAAAAACCTAAGAAATAAGTCAACAATACATGGAAAAATGTAAATCACTAAACCATAATGAATTTAAATTACAATATAGTAAATTACAATATAGTAAAAGAAATTGCCTTAAGAGAAATTGAAGGCAAGACCAAAAAACAATCTTCAGAAATAAAAATAAATGAAGGGACTCAAATGATTGAAGAGACCTGGGCAGATGACTCAGTCAGGAAAGCGCTTGCCATGCAAGCATGAGGACCTGGGTTTGGATTCCCAGCATTCATAGAACAGCCAGGTACATACTGTAATCCCAGCACTGAGGCAGCGGAGACAAGAGCATACTTGGGGCTTGATAACTAGCTAGTCTAGCTGAACTGATGAGCTCCAGATTCAGTGAAAGACTTGGTTGCAAAAAATAATTAATAAATAAGGTAGAGAGTAATTGAAGGGGACACTTGATGTCAACCTCTGCTCTCTACAAACCAAATTACATGCATACACACATGTATGCATAACACACATACACACTCAAATAAGAACTATTTAGGGTGCTGGAGAGATAGCTTAGCAGTTGCAGTGCTTGCCTAGGAAGCCCAAGGACTCAGGTTCAACTCCCCAGTACCCATGTAAATCCAGATGCACAAGATGGTGCATGTGTCTGGAGTTCATTGGCAGTGGCTAGAAGCCCTGGTGTACCCATTTTCTCTCTCTCTCTCTCTCTCTCTCTCTCTCTCTCTTTCTCTATTAAATAAATAAATAAAAATATTTTTTAAAACTATTTAAAAGTTGAATTGTGTGTAGTGGCATACCTATAATTTCAGCACTCATAAGGCTAAGGCAGGAGGATTGTTAGTTTGAGTTCATCTTGGGCTGGACATAATTTTACCCTGTCTAAAAAAAATTTAAAAAATAAAGAGAGACCTGAGATATTCCCCAATGAAGCCCCTGAAAACAAAGGGAGGGAAAGCGAGAAAACAAACAAACAAAAATACTGAAATTACAACTGCATGAACTTAGCAAAACTGAGTATGCATAAAATTCAAACTATCTACTGAAATAATGCAGCATTTTTCATTTATATTGATTAGGAATGACCGTCTCCAGGACATGGTATAGTAAATTTTACTGAACTTAATGAAGACCTTCAGGGCACCCACAGGCCCTTTCCCTGTCCCTTCCATAGGTGGCCCAACTTGGCAGCCAAACTTTAAATTAGGAGTTACATGTCCTTACAAAACAGTTCATGGTGATGGCAGAAAACACATGCCCTGCTCCACCCCACTGCCATGTACCTCCTCTTTGTTTTCCCTGGACTAGACTCTCAGACTCTACTTATATCTTTCAAACATTTCTAGAGTGTTCCACAGGTTTGTTTTTCATTCATATTTCAGTTCTAACCATTAGCTACCCCAAGGACTCTAAGTACCACTTTGGCCTGTTGATTTACTGTCCACATTTATTTGAGCCTTTACTAATTGGCCTGGATGTTTTCACTCTGAGGTTGTGGTATTTCATTTCATTCCCACCACTCTGAAAAGAAGTTCTGTTACAGTCATTTCTTTGTATATGTGAGGAAATGAAGGCTCTCATGGGATGCTTAAATCTTTGGGTACAGCCATGGAAAGTAAGAAAGCTGAAACTCTGAAAGGGGACTGCCTCGCAGTGTAAACCCTTATAACCTTCTAGTTACGCGCCCGCCCTGGCTGAGTTGTGCACACCCACCCCATCCTTACATGGCTTCCCTAACCCCAGTGGTACCTTATTTTATGTCAGAGGGTACAGAAGGAAATTGGGGTTAAGAAAGGTTGTAGGGTGGGCCCTGATTGGTGGAAAGTGCCCTTATAAGAGGGAGCATCCAGCACTCTCACCGCTCCATGAGAGGCCACAGTAAGGAAGTAACCTCTGCAAGCCAGGAAAGGGCCCCACCAGGAACCAGACATTCTGGTGCCTCCATGTTGGACTTGCAGCCTTCAGAAAGGTGAGAAATAAGCACCCAGGCTACAGTGTTTTGTTAGAGCAGCTGCAGCTACCTGTGCATCAGCATAACAAAGCTTGTTTGAGTCTCAGGCCTCCCACTCTGTCCATTTCAGGCAAAGGTTTCTCCCATCCACATGTAGACCCTGCTGAGCAGACAGCAAGCCCAGTGTTTTTCACCTCTGTATCTGCTCTTGGTACACATGGGTTCAGCAAATGTTCAATGGCCTAATGAAGTTCTTTTCTGAATCGGTGATGATTCATCATGATGTCAACTTGACTGGCTCCAGAAGAGTAGGAGATTAGCATAACATACTCTGTGGGTTTCTGCGGGGGCATTTCCAGGCAGGACTAACTGAGGGGGGAGAAGATCCACCCTGAACATGGGCTGGGAGCCTGGAGGGAATAAAAGGAGATAACAAAAGAAAGCTCACAACACAGATGTTCTCTTTCTGCTTCCTGGCCGCCTTGATGTGTGCTCTCTGTCACACCCTCCCCGCCAAGGTGGACTGAAACCTTTAAAACCATGAGCAAACTAAGTCCTTCTATCCTTAAATTGTTGTGCACAGGTGTTCATCACAGAGAGGAAAACCAAGTCCCCAGCAACGTTGTACTTAAGTACCTACTTAAAGTCCTTCGAGGTCCCAATTCATGAAGAACACTCACCTTATCACTGTCACTTGTACTGCGTTTCAGCTGAGCATATGTGTAGACACTCCCCCTAAGAAGTGGTGGGAGCCAAGGTCCAGGTAGTTTCACATGCACAACCAAGTCACTGATGAGGGTTTTGTCTTTTGATCCAAAATATTTATCTGCTCTAAAATCATGGGGATGTTCCATAAAACACATCGTGTTTCATATGAGATGAGCTAAGAACAACTACTGAGGATGGTTAGATGTCAGCTCTAGAAAGGGATAGTTTTGAAATTCATGGAAAGGAGTTTAAATGTATGATGACTGTTTATGACTCTCATGACAACATGATGAGGTATTCATCAAGGCCCAATCAATGGCAAATCAATTACAGACTGACTTCCAAAGGAAGGGAGCCTGTCTCTGGGCTGCACTCTGGATTCATATCCTTAGAGCAGAGTCTGAGGACAGCAGCCATCACTTCAGTCCATTCTCCTGCTATACCTCAGCCTCGGTCCAAAATGCCTCTGTGATTTTAAGGGGCTATGAAAACCAAACCAAAAATCAAAATGACATAAACTTAAAAACACTTACTAACTGGCCCCTTCAAAAGAAAAATAACATGGAGGGCTGGCAAGATAGCTCAGTGCATAAAATGCTTGCCACACAAGCATGAGAACCTGGGTTCAATCCCCAGGCCCCAAGTAAAAGCCACAAGCAGTGGCACACACTTGAACTCCCACACCACTGCAGAGGCAGAGATAGGAGGATCCTCGGGGCTTGCAGGCTAGTTAGTCTAGCCTAACTAGTGAAATCCAGGGTCAATAAGAGACTGTCACAAAAGATAAGGTCAGGGATCTAGAAGGATGGTTCAGTCTGTAAAAATGCTTGCCATATTAGTATGAAGACCTGAGTTCAGATCCCTTGTCCCCAAAACCCATGTAACAAAAAATGTAAATGTTGAGTGGACCTCACGGCCCCCTGTAGTCCCAGTGCACAGGATACAGGCAGCGCAAAACAAGCTGGCTGAATATGTAGCTCTGGGTTCCAGTGAGAGAGTCCACCTCAGTAAAATCAACAAGAAGGTGGTCCAGTTGTCGGTGGCACAGAGATTCTGAATTAAATGAGCAGCTTCTGTCCCCAAGTAATGAATGAACAAAGATGAGGGGAGGGAGTGTGGTAGGGGTTCATCTGCAAATAGCCAAGCCTGGCTTTGTCACACACAAAATGAGTTCCCAAATGGACTCCAAAATCACTGCAGTCCAGGATGCTCTCATCCTGTTGGATAAACAGAGTCTGAAACCTGTCAACAGACTTCCCACACACGCCAAAGCCCTTCATCACCCTGCATCTGACTCAAGTTCATTGTGACTTAGCAAAGGTAAGGAGTTCAGAGTTACCACCCAAATGGTCAGTAACAATGCTGCTCCTGGCTGGGGATATGGCTCAGTGGGTAAAGTGCTTGCCACACAAGCATGAGCACCAGAGTTTAGATCCTCAACATCTATGTAAAATGCCACATATGATGGCATGCACCTGTAATCCCAGCATGGGGGAGGCTAGGGGCTGGAAGTCCTTGGGGCTCACTGGTCAGTTTTTTCAGCCAGTTTGATGTGTTCTGGGTTTAGCAAGAGACCTTCTCTCAAGAAATTAGGTAGAGGGCAATAGAGGAAGACACCCACCATCAATCTGTGGCCTTCACACATACGTGCCTGCCCACCACACACACATGTCCATATGCATAGGAACATAGGTACACATGTGCATGCACACCATATACATAGGCAAAAAGAATTAAAAACTGACATGGAGAGATGGCTTAGTGGTTAAGGCGCTTGTCTGTGAAGCCTAACGACCCATGTTCAATCTCTCTCCAGATTCCACATAAACCAGATGCACAAAGGTGAGGCAAATGCAAGGTCACACAGGCCCACTAGGAGGCGCAAGCATCTAGAGTGCAATTACAGTGGCTGAGGTCCTGGTGTGCCAATTCTCTCTCTCTCTCTCTCTCTCTCTCTCTCTCTCTCTCTCTCTCTCTCTCTCTCTCTCTCTCTGTCTCCCTCTCTCTTCCTCTGTGTGTGTCTCTTTCTCTCTAAAATTAAAAATTAAAAACTGTTGCTTTCTGCCTCTCTTTTGAATTGTGCAAGTCTACCTAAGAGAACTGAGATTTATTTCCAAATCAGTCTTAAAGACTATGAGGTTTGTATGGCATTGGCATATGTGAACTTACACTTGGAAGTAACTAATGAGAATGTTTAAAGCCAAATGTTTCTGAAACATGAGAAAATGTCATAAAAGAATGCAGCACTTGGGCGGGAGAGATGGCTTAGCGGTTAGGCGCTTGCTGTGAAGCCTAAGGACACCAATTTGAGGCTCAATTCCCCAGGACCCACATTAGCCAGATGCACAAGGGAGTGCATGCATCTGGAGCTCGTTTGCAGTGGCTGGAGGCCCTGGCATGCCCATTCTCTCTCTCCCTATCTGCCTTTCTCTTTGTGTCTGTTGCTCTCAAATAAATAAATAAATAAATGAACAAAAAATTAAAAAAAAAAAAAAGAAAGAAGAATGCAGCACTAACTCTGCTAATGCAAACAAATGCCAGGCACTAAGAAGAGGGGATCTGGAGTGTTCACGTTCAGTTCAGTACACTATTTGTTACTGACTGTGATGAGCCATCTGATCTTCAAGAACTTCATAAGCATGTGCATACAAGGGGAACACAGCTTTGTAGCATACAATTATAGTAACCTGCAACCTGCACAATATTTGAGAATTCCACAATCTTCTATTGGAGGACACAGCTCTTAGTATTTATTCTCTCCAAATAAGAAGACAGTTGGCTTACTCACCAGATTTTACTTGTGTTCTGGGAGTTGGACTTGGCTATCTCTGGCCTGAGAGATCCTCATACGTATATGATTAATGCTCCTAACTGCTGAGCCAGCTCCCCAGATAGTCAGCTATTTTAACACCGAATGATCTTTGAACATTTAAGAGAAAGGTGTTGTCTTGGTAAAAATAATTGAAGTCAAGTGATCCCTTCTGATAAAATATTCTCCTCCAGAGGTAGCTATGAAAGGAAAGCTCAGAAGAGAGGAGAATCACAGAGGTCCTGGGTCTAACTAGGTCTTTAGCAGCCAATGCTTGCCAGACTCCCCACATCCCAGTGTGAAGTGCTGCACATGGCACAAAAGTGATGTTATGTCCAAAATGGTCAAACCCTGCCTCTGTTATCAGTCATACTGCGGTGTGGACTACATGGTGTGATGGAGATCAGGCTTGGCAGCATAAGGGAGCTGGCATAGAAGCAAAACCAACAGCACTCTGGCTGGAATTAGAAAAGGTGGGAATTCCCCTCAACAGTGAATAATGCTGATACTTCTTGTCACTTAGGTTGCTATTTTTCTTTTTCATTTAAGAATTGGCTGGGGCTGGAGAGATGGCTTAGTGGTTAAGCGCTTGCCTGTGAGGCCTAAGGACCCCGGTTCGAGGCTCGACTCCCCAGAACCCACGCTAGCCAGATGCACAAGGGGGCACACGCATCTGGAGTTCGTTTGCAGTGGCTGGAAGCCCTGGCGTGCCCATTCTCTCTCTCTCTCTCTCTCTCTCTCTCTCTCTCTCTCTCTCTCTCTCTCTCCCTGTCACTCTCAAATAAATAAATAAAAATAAACAAAAACAAAAACAAAAAAAAAAAGAATTGGCATGCCAGGGCCTCAGTAATTGTAATCAAACTCCACATACTTGCTCCACCTAGTGGGAATGTGTGACCCTGCACTTGCCTCACCTTTGTGTGTCTGGCACACATGGGATCTGGAGAGTCTAACATGGGTCCTTAGGCTTCACAGGCAAACACCTAACTGCAAAGCCATCTCTCCACCTCAGGATGCTAATTTTTTAAGGTTTTTTTATTTTAATTTTTTAATTTTTTCATTAACAACTTCCATGATTATAAAAAATACCCCATTGTGATACCCTCCCTCCCCCCACTTACCCTTTGAAACTCCACTCTCCATCATACCCCCTCCCCATCTCAATCAGTCTCTCTTTTACTTTTGATGTCTTGATCTTTTCCTCCTCTTATGATGGTCTAATGCAGGTAGTATCAGGCATTGTGAGGCCATGGATATCTAGGCCATTTTGTGTCTGGAGGGAGCATGTTTTATGGAGTCCTACCCTTCCTTTGGCTCTTACATTCTTTCTGCCACCTCTTCCACATTAGACCCTGAGGCTTGGAAGGTGTGATACAGATATTGCAGTACTGAGTACTGCAGTCATTTCTTTCCATCACCATGATACTTTCTGAGTCGTCCCAAGGTCACTGCCATCTGAAAAGCGAAGATTCTCAACCAAAAGTGAGAGTAGCATTAATATAAGGGTGTAAACATTAACAGAAGTGCTTACTGGGAAGTTTGATAAGCATAATATATACATTTGGCTAGACAACAGCAGACATTATACCCCTAGGGCTTATGACTACCCCTGTTTTAAGTTTTCAGTATCAGGGATGTATTCCCTTCCCATGGAGCGGGCCTCCAGTCCAATTAGAGGGCAGTTGGTTTCCTCCATAACAGATGTGCCACTATTGAGCTCGGTGGCTCATTTGGCCTGGCAGGCCAATTATAAGGCTTGCAGTGTCCACTGATGAGTATCATCACTGGTGATTTCTCTTTCTCTCATTGAACTGCATGCAGAATGGCTTCTTCCAGCTTTCTGTCATCTGGTCTACATGGAGGAGGTTATCAGCTTAGTTCCAGCAAGATTTTGCAGTGGCCTTGCAGCCCAAGTATATGGAATCTTCAGCAATAGGGTCTTACCATCTATTCCTGGTGGGAAACCAAGGGCCTCGGCAATGGCCTATAATATTTTGGGGGCATCAGGGATCTCCCTGGCCAACAACTCACTAGAAGATATCCCATCCCTGGCACTGAAAATTTTCTAGCCACAATCTACAGCTCCTGAGTGTTCCATTGTCCAAAAAAGTAGGATTACATATGTTTTATTTATATCCTCTTAGATTTTGATTAGCTGTCCCTCCACCTTTTCTTTGCTCAATCTCTTCCCCAGACCCAATTTTTGGCCTTTTCACCCCCATTAATCTATTCTTCTATTTACGTATATATACAATACCATCCTAGTAAGTACCCCCCCCCTTCCTTTCTCTTCCCCTTCTATCTCTTTTCTAGCTTACTGGCCTCTGCTACTGAGTTTTTTTCCTTCTCACACAGAAGCCCAGTCATCTGTAGCTAGGATCCACATATGAGAGAGAACATTCAACGCTTGGCTTTCTGAGCCTGAGTTACCTCACTTAGTATAATACTTTCCAGATCCATCCATTTTCCTGCAAATTTCATAACTTCATTTTTCTTTACCGCTGAGTAGAACTCCATAAATGTGCCATATCTTCATTATCCATTCATCAGTTGAGGGACATCTAGGCTGGTTCCATTTCCCAGCTATTGTGAATTGTCAGGCTGTTAATTTTTATACTACAGATGGCAAACACTATTTTTTGGCCTGCCTGGATAACTTATTTGGGCTTTTCTGAAGGGCAAACAGACCCTATTGATTAGAGGATCTTCTAGGTCCCTCATTGGAGCTTACATAGAAGCAAGCACACACCAGGGACATCCCTTGCTGTCTTATCAACACCTACATGTCACTATGGGATACTCTTCTTCCCCACAGCATACACTACACCAAAAATAAAAATACAGCTTAAGCCGGGCATGGTGGTGCATGCCTTTAACCCCACACTAGGGAGGCAGAGGTAGGAGGATCATCATGAGTTTGAGGCCACCTTGAGACTACGTAGAGAATTCCAGATCAGCCTGAGCTAAAAGTGAGGTCCTACCTCGAAAAACCAAAACAAAAATACAGTTCAAGTCTTTCATTAGTAAAAATTTATTGCAAGCATCCCATTTAAATCAGGTACATCTAACCTGCAGTGTACAGGTCACATGCATTCCAGAATAAATACATTTATTTGTCCATGTCAACATCATATCATGATGTCAGAAGTTTGGAAACTCCTGATTTAAATAATATAAAGTGAACTTAAAATAGTTCTGAAATGCATCACTGTTTCAACTTGGTCTTTGTAGCTTGACTGTGATTTAAAATATTTTTATCTCTCTAATTCAATATCCCATATACATTTTCTTCACATTTGGTCCAAAGGTTGCAATGCTTTCTACATACCAGTAGGGTGTGGTGTTGGACATGGAACTGCTTCTCTTATATAAGCCTTGGATGGGAAATTTCTGTATCTTTGGAAAATCTTGGGAGAAACCACAGAACTAGCAAAGCCTTTCTTGAGCATTTCATGCTACCTAATTGCTTTACAGTAAGAAACCAATGGCAGAGATTAGAAATGGCCCAGACTAAATAAAACAAATCTCTTGCACCACCAGAAAGTGTACAAGTGCCCCAGGTCAAGTAGTAAGTAGTATGTATCTATGTCCCTCAACCTAAACCCCAGGGGCCTAATCCAGGTGCTGGTGTCAGGAGTAAGGCCTGGGAGTGGTGAGGTTGGGTGAAGGTGCAGGGAGGCTTAGGGTGGTGATAGATGTGGCTGCATAGCCTGTACTTGGCACTGTGTCAGCCTGTGGCTGGCGTTCCACTGTGATAACTTCGTACGCTGGCTGGGGTGGGTTTCTAGGGATGTACACAGGATATTAAGATTTTGTGTGGCAAAATACGTTTAGCAGGTGAGATGAGTTACATTTTAAATATAGTGCCAGTGAGGTCAGGTAGTCTCTGTGTGGGCATCACCCATCTAGGTTTTTCTGGAGGGGTTCACTCAGCCCCTCAGGGTGGGTGCCCTGACCATCTCACATTCGTTTCTATCTGTGTGACTGGGAATATGTGAAGGGAATTCCGGGTCTGTAATGGCACAGTATCCCAAGACAACACAAGAAAAGTAGAAGCTATAGGAGAGAGATGTCCCCACATCTGTCAGTGCCATGCCATATTTGCACCAATGGCTCTCAGCTTTGTTTGGACAAGTCACAAGTAGAAAGCCATGCAGTTCAACCCGGGTCACAATGTGAGGGTGACAATTGACAATTACTTACCCAGATTCCTATGATAAGCTCTGGTGCTGGTTTTTCTACCCTATTTCTACCGTTGTGTGTGGCTGTGTCCCCTCTGGTTGCACTGACTAATAGGTCACCTGCAGAAGATGGAACTTGAGCTGGAGAGATGACTCAGCAGTTAAGATCACTTCTTGCACAAGCATGAGAGCCAGAGGAGACCTGAGAGACTGCTCAAATTCAATCCCCAGGATTCACATAAATAGCTGGGTATGGCCATGTGTAACCCCAATCCAGTAAGGGAGCAAAGACCTAAGTTTATACAAAAAAAAAAAAAAAAAGTAAGTTCTAGGATCACTAAGAATTTCCAGCTCATATAACAAGGAATAGAAGAACAACAGTGTGTGAAATCCAGCGATCTGCTCCAGCCCTGCAGGCAAGCACACCCTGCCACACTGACCCATATATATTCCTGCACCATATCCACACCATACGCACACATGCACACACACGCTCGCAAAAAAAGTAAACAAAAGAAGGTGGAACTCTCTGATCTGCTAGACAGCTATGCAGCAGGTCTCTGTTTCTAGATGCTCCCATCACTGGGTGGTGGCTTTGGTGGGAAATACTCCATATTCTAAATTTGTTTTTACTCTCTTGATGCATTTCAGTTCAACTAGGCACTGCTGACATAGGGCATAATTTCTTATATCAATGCTCAGATTGCCTACTGACATCTGAAGTTCAGAATGTTTATATAACTTCTTAGAATTTACTATTTCAAGTTTTGCATTCTTATTTTTGACACTTTTATACCTGTATGTAAGGTATTTTGATCTTATCCTATCATTACCTTCTCTTATCCCCCTCCCTCCACTAACTCTTATTTTCCCCAACCACTTCCTTCGTACTTTCATGCTTTCTTTTTTTTTTTTTTTTACCCTAATTCAACTCAGTGAGTCCTTAGTCTCATTTTTAAACAACAAAACCAAACTCTCTGAGCTATGAAGCAGGGACTCTGGGAAGCTGCCTTTTGTTAGACCACTACCTTAACAAAAGAATTCACCATGCTGGGCATGGTAGCGCATGCCATTAATCTTTAATCCCAGCACTCAGGAGGCAGAGGTAGGAGGATCACCATGAGTTCGAGGCCACACTGAGACTGTGTAGTGAATTCCAGGTCAGCCTGAGCTAGAGTGAGACCCTACCCTGAAAAACCAAAAAAATAAAAAATAAAAGAATTCAACCAAATAAGCTCAAACAAGTGAGAACCTGCTTGGTCTGACCCGCACCTATGAACTGCAGTTCCCAGGGAAAAGCCACACCTACATTAAACATTCTATAAGGCTGCTTGA